>NC_052618.1:28653145-28982915 GCF_016545825.1 Eucalyptus grandis | reverse complement strand
ATAATCATCAACATAGTGAAATAAAGCAACCATTAAGATAGTGGAGTCAAAGAAACTATCAAGATAGTGGAGTTGAAAAACCGTGAAGGTAGTGGACTCAATGTAACCATTTGCAACATCTATTTGTAACTTTCCTTTGAATAATCATTGATTGTATGCTTTAAATAGCCATATCATATTCTTCCAAGGTCCCCACACACAAACAAATAAATCTACTATCTTTAAGTTATCTTTACTTGCCTATAGTGCACTTTTAATTTATAGACTCGCATTGTTGATTAAATTCTGACGTGTATATTTATCCCAGTGTTGCGTCGTTGGCTAAATTCCGTCATAGTTTGTCTATGTTCAATTCTATTGAAGTGATTGTATTCTCCAAGCTTTGTTGTCGATTAAATTCTGGCATAATTTGTGTTTGTACAATTTTGTTTCAATCAACAAAGATGCTTGAATAAAAAGAAAGGTTATAGATGTCACCTCCCGAAAACTACAAGAAAGGGGGATGACACAACTATCCTTCCAAACGAAAGACTTAACCTCAAACATAACCAACAATCTAATGTCAATATATATCTCAAATCTTACATACATATCAGATAAACGAATAGATTGGTATAACATCAGAGTTTCTTTAATCCATCAAAAAGAATATATACTACTAGAACTCAGCCAACCTAACAACCTGTAGCAACTATATATACAACTTCCCTAAGCCATACCAAAAAATACATTTCCCAAAAGATTCCCACCGATAGTGTTCTCACTTCACTAGCCACTAACTGAGGGACTTGAAAACATGAAAAACGAGTTGAATGAGTAATCACAACTTAGTGAGTAGTACATATCTTCTAAGCAGATCGAATAATTACTGTGCATGTATACAAAGCAATACTAGAAATTCATAACTCAAACTCAAAGTATAAAACACATATCAAATTATATATGAGCTGTTTCTTATCAACAAGACTTTATACTAATATGAAAAACTCATTTAAACCATTATCACAATTCAAGTATCAATGGTCAAGTCCATTGATCAATGTCATATCAAAACACACAGCAATGGTCCATTCATTAATCAATCTATTACTCAATATTCCACCATGGTCACAACACAACGTACAAGGCGATTGAAATTCCTTCCTTGATAAGTTCTCCACCTATAAAGCCGGTGGCTTGGCCTAGAAGGGTATCCTAAATAGATATGTATACCCACAAACCCCTCACCAAATTCACAGTCATAAACTCAATCTAGAAATCAATCTCATAAACCGAACAAATAACTTTTCGCAACCAATTCTCAAATTATTCATAAACATTTCCATAAACTAGTCGCAAAGTAATTACATATATAATTCTTCACAATTCTATGCATAGCACGCTTTCTAAACATTTGTAAGTAACCAAAGAGTAGTAAATGCTCGATCTGTCTTTTACGCAACAACAATGTCATTTCCTAATTCATACTCTATATAATCCATGGTATTTTCGAAGCATGAATTATAAAAATTAAAAAAAGATATAGTACCACTCGCCTCATCGCCTATGACCAACTAATAAATTTTACTTGTATTGTCAAACTCATGACCCTAACAAATAAGCGAGGAATAGCATCAAAACCAAGTAAAGCACTATTTTAACTACGGCTCTGCTAAACTAAGTTTAAATGCTAACAAAATAACTCCAACGAGACAAAAAATCGGTCATCCGAAGTGATTATTCAAACCTAAACACGATGTGGAGCTCCTCCGCAAAATCCTAAAATCTTGCTTGGACAAAATCGTTGCTCTAAGATGGTGCCTGTAACATTCTCGATTTCGACCCTTATTTTGGCTCGACTAGTAGGCCAAAGATCGGTATGCTAATGGCAAGATTGGGCCATGAGCTGGCTTGAGAGTTGGTCATGAACCGAGTAGCTTGTTCGGGGATCGGCAACCCAAGGATTGGTTATAGAGTATTTGGCCATGGAAAGGTTATTCGACCATAAGGATTGGTTGTGGGACGATTCCACACCACCACGAATCGGTGGATGGCCGTGGCTCGACTTTGCCCGGTCATCGTACCGGTCGTGGGTAATTCTGCCTAGTCATTGTGCCGGTCATGGATGATCATGGACCAATCCAATATGATGGTGAGTTGAGGCGGATCGATCGATTCTACACGATTACATGACAATCGAGAACCGACCATGGATCAAATTAACTCAACGTGGTTCAGTGTCAGACTGGCCATACATTGTGGTGTGGGACCCTGGACTAACCCATGGACCCACCAAAGGACCGGTTGACCATTCCAAGGCCTGGCCCTTGGACCCCGTTGTGAGTCTTTTCTTGATAGAGGGGAAATCCAAACTCGGTTTCACCGGTTAAGCCCAGTTGCATTCGGCTTTATCCGATCATGGCTTAGGCACGAACCTCAAGCCAAATAAGGTAATCGATCGTGATTGGACTCGATCGACTCCCGCCCAAAGAGATGGCCTTCTAGCTTGATATTTTCCATGGTGCATTTAAGGTTCTTGGAAGGTAGTTTATTAATACATGATAAGTAAGTAGGACACTTGGCCTCATTAACTTTACTCTTGAATTGTAATCATTAATTTTGGATGGTTATGTATTAAGAGGGGGGGGTGAGTCGTAAGCCTACTAATGGTGGGGAATGATTCATAGCTTAGAAAATGATGAGAAGCCTATGAATCATTCCCCTTCTCCTTAGGCTTGGCACTTGTAGTTCCATAGGTTTTGACTCTTCAGATTCTCGAAATCCCTAGACCTTTTCTGTTTTCCAATTTTACAGAGCTCTTTTTAATTCGAATTTGGAAAAACTTCCTTCATGAGAGTTGTTTTAAACATATTGATCTAAAAAATAAATAAATTTCATATTTTTCTAAGGTGAAATGGTAGGGACGAAGGCCCAAACATTCACCGTCTGGAACCTGTCCCGGGTAGTGAAAACGGTGACCAGGTTGCCTTCTCGATTTTTTATAAAAAATTTCCTTTCGAATTTGAACATGATTCCTTCACAAAAGTTTTAAAGGACATCCATTTCTACAACATATATAAATTTCAAAGAGTTTTTTGAATATTTGGATTTCGAAATGAGTCTCTCTCTCCGACCGTTGAATCTGCTCGAGGGAAGAATTTTTGGGCTGTGTTCAGCGATTTAATGCTTTTTTCCACAGAACGAATTGGACTTGGATTATTTCATGAAAAATGTCATTTAGGGTCTTATCTACAATATATTAAAATTTCATAATTTTTCAAGCCCATTTGATAAGGTATTGACGCTGATTTCAAAAATTTCTCAAAACTGTTTTCACCTGGGATAAGAGGGCTGCACGCCCAGCTTGGATAGCAAATCATTGGGGGAGATAAGGATGATCACTTCATTTACTAAGAACCATCAATACAAATCTAGATGGACCAATTAGGGACTTGCTACTTGGAGCTTAGAAGTCTTTGGAAGAACCTAGAGACTTGCCACCTTGCCTTTAGACCTTCCACCTAAGCTATTGACATTAAATACCTTATCAAGACCATTAATGAATGGTGTTCTATAATTGGGAGGGGGGAAGGCTCACGAACTTCTGCTCCTTTTCTTCTTCTTCTTCTTCTTCTTCTTCTTGGCCGCCAACACCGACCCCTCCATCTTTCTCTCCTCAGCTCTCTCTCTTTAGGTGATCTTGCCACTGTTCGCCATCACTTGAGGCTACCGGTCTAGAGACTGGTAAGTAGAACTTACTAATATCTGGTTAGGGTGTTGTGTTACGCTAATCCAAGCGTGTGGCAAGTCCTTGACCAAAGTTGATTGGCTTGTTGTTGCTTGAACTTGTTTGATAATGTTCTGATCGTTCGTATGTTGTTGATTTATTTTATGACGATGCTTATGCCCGTAAGCCAAAGTATATTCTGAACTACGAAAAGGGATCATGTTGGTCTTGGACGTGTGTTGAAACGTAATGGACTAGGCCTTACTTGGTTTCAGTTTGATATTGAGGCGTATCAATTCCGAGTCGTGTTCGTTTCTAGGTCAGCGTTCAACCGTAACGTCTCAAGTCACAAGCCTTGAGTAGTAAGTAGAACTTACTAATATTTGGCTAGGGCGTTGTGTTATGCTATTCCGAGCGTGTGACAAGTCCTTGACTGAAGTTGATTGGCTTGTTGTTGCTTGAGGTTGGGTTGTGTTTGCTTGGATTGGTTTAGACTTTGTTCCTTGATTGAGTTCGATCCTTGTTTGATGAGCTGTGGCTTGAGTTGTTTTGGAAGAAGCTCGGTTTGTGTGCTCATTTGGTTTTTGTTTTGATACAAACCTATTCGAAAAGCATTTTTGTGAAAGCTTGCTATTTCCTCACGAAACTATTTCAAATCATTTTCACAAATGCATGTTCTAGCTCAAGCCCTAAGCTCCGAAAAAGGGTTTTGTCGGCCTTGACATACGTGAGATCACGACGGAGTAGTCCTTTCTTTGTCTTGGTGCAATATCGAGGCATATCGTTCCCAAGCCAACTTTGGTACTAGGTCGATGAACATGTCATGACGAGCTAGCCCTTTCATGGTCTCGGTGTGATATTGAGGTGTATTGTTCCCGAACCAAGTCTGGTACTAGGTCGGTGAATATGTCACGACGGGCTAGTCCTATCATGGTCTCAGTGTGATATCGGGGTATATCGTTCCCAAGCCAAGTTGGATACTAGATCGTGCTTAAATGTGTCGGATCAAGTCGCGATCCTTGATTCGTGCTCGACATGCTTAACGTTTTGGTTTCGATAAGTCATTTTGTGACATCCTGAATTTCAAGTTATGTTTTCAATTGAATGAATCGGGCTTTTCATCGACGCACCTATAGTTCTATTCTCTGAGCTGATCACTCACGAGATAACTAGTCCATCAGGTGAAGCCATTAAGTGATTTTAACACAATAGACTTGAGAATTCGACTAGAAATCGATTGCTCAACCGTGCTAGTCTGCAAAGGTCATTACGACACAGTTAAAAATCGATTAGAGATCAGAGATAGGTCGATTCGACTGAGATATGTGATCAAAGTGTGGGTGATTCCACCAGATTGCAAAATTCTTATCAATCGGCACTAGACTGATTTTTTTGTCGTTTTGGTACCCTGTGCCCCTATTTGGAACCTCGAGATTTTCACGACAACCGAGAGTTGTCAATGTGTCGAAGATGTATATTGTGGCTCGAAAATAATCGACCATGGATCAATTGCACTAAAAATTCCTAAAAGCTACCCGGTAGGCTAAGTCACGCTAAAATCCTGCCAGATTGAAATTAACTGCGAATTTGAACATGGTTTCAGAAATTGAGAATTCTATCATGTCACGATTCATTTTAGGGATGCCGACTCATCATTCGAAGATTTTTCTACAAACCGAGATTTTTGGCAAAATTACAAAATAGGGCCCTTTTCGACTAGAAAATTCAGGGGACCGTTTTTTTTGATCGTGTTTTTGGGATGCAAGTTGGTTCTATTGGCAAGGAAAAATGTGAATTGAAGTGTGGGCACCTTGGTAGTATTTATGGACTCCAATTTAGGCTCAATTAGAGGGAAATTGAACTTAATTTGGGCGAATTTGTGTGCAAATTCGTAGGCCATGGTCTCCATTACTTTTAGACCACTTGATTGGTTTGCTTGGGAAGATTGTGGGCTGCCAAAGGGCCATGGATGACAGCCAACGGTTGGTGGGACCTTGCCAAGAGACAAGAGGATAGAATGGAAGCCAATAGGGACCCCTAAACCTTATGTTGTCCCCTTCTCCTTCAATAGAGCTGCTTTCCCCATTAGAGACCATTTTGAAGCTCCAAAGAACCAGAGAAACTGCTAGCCTCCCCCCCTGCCGTTGCAAGCCGCCGTCGAGCCGCCAGGACCGCCCGCTCGCTGTCTCGTCGCTCGCGAGCTCTGCACGCCAGCCCGCTTGCATCCCGCTTGTCCCGCACCGTCACATCGTCCCTCGCGATCCTCGGTCATCATAGAGCTCAGCCGGAGCTCCCTTGGTCACCGTCCAGCTGCTAGAAGCCCCGCCGCAGCTCGTCCACCCGTCCCTCGCCGTTCCTGCGCCAACCGGCCTTTGTTCTAGCACTTTCGGCCCAAGGACAGAGCTAAGAGTCCTCAGCCCAGCCGTGAGCTTCAGGGCTCGTTTTTGGCCACTTCGGGCCTTGCTTGGCTTCGCCGCCGGGAGGTTTGTTGCCCTGTCTCCTCGTTGCCGTCATCGTGGACTCACCGGATCGCAAAACTAGTGAGTTTACTCACTAAACTCTGCTTAGGGAGTTAATGATGCTTAAGGATTGATTAGTTTAGGCCAAGTATGGTTTAGGTGGCTAGTTAGAACGGATTAGCGATTTAATTAGTCGATTTTGCATGTTAGGTGGTTAGAACGGCTAAATTAGAGACTAGATAAGTTGTATTATTTATCTAGATAGATTCGGAAATTTTCCGGGCCCGTTTCGGTATTTAATTAGGCTTTTCCGACCTAAGTTTCTATTTTTGGCATTTATTTGCATTTATTTAATTATTTATGGTATTTATTTAATTATTTATTATCTTTCGAAAATTATACCGGGATAGTCGGTGATCGGAATTTCGTGCTGATTTTAATGGTATGCTTGGTTTATTTAATTGAGTGTTGATTTGTGCAAATTGAGTGGAAATTGTAATTTTTGGTATTTGTCCCAAATTTGAGTAATTTCGGTATTTAATTAGAAAATACCAGGCGTCGATTTATAACGCCAAAAATGTGTTTATGGACTATAATAATTAGTGGGATTTTTGAAAAGAAAGATATTGCGTTTTTGGTTCAGGCCGACCGTGTACCCACACATGATTATTTTATTGGGTATTTTCAATAAGGTGAAATGTTAGCTTGTGGGAGCCTTATTGCATGTCAGCTTGTGAGAGCTCCTTTGCACGTCAGCTTGTGAGAGGAGTGAGAGGAGTATACTATATCAGCCTATGAGCTCGATATGTCAGCTTGTGAGAGCAGTATACCTTATTAGCTTGTGTGAGCTATGATCATTTTATCAGCTTGTGGGAGCACGATCTATACATATATATATCATCTTGTGTGAGCTATGATCGTTTTATCAGTCTGTGGGAGTACGATATATATATATATATAAGCTTGGGCGAGCTACTATCTATCTATATCAGCTTGCGAGAGTTATGACCATATATTTCAGCTTGTGTGAGAGTGGTTGTATCAATGGGATGGGTATATGGTGTGGAATTGATAGATAGTACTGATGGTATTGATTTGAGTGGATCGATTGATCGTTGGTTGAATTGAATTGAGTTAATTGACTGATTGATCGATGGTTCTATTTGAATTGAATTGATTGGTTAAGTATATGAACTGTACTGACTTGCAGGAAGGAACTGAGGTGAGGTAAGTCATTTTTCTTGTGTGTGCATAGACTGCCTTTAAGCGTATTTCCTTCCTAGTCGGAGTTTAGGGGGTGAACATGCTGAGACATTGTCTCACCCCATCGTTGGCTCAATATTTTCAGGTCCTTAGATGGTGAATCCTCCCGAGCAATTTGGCCAGCCCAAAAGGGTCACCGAACAGATCTCTCAGATTCCTCTTCCTGGGGGCTAGGGAGCCTGGGTCTACGAACTCGTAAGGACTGTGGTTTGGGTCAATGAGGGTCTACCTCGGAGGGTACCCCATCAATTCAGGGCATGGTACCGTCGCGGGCAAAATGGACCCAGAGGCCCTACTGGATTCTGAGGTCCCTGTGTCGGTGTTAGAGATTGCTTTTGGAGAGGGTACAACTGACCCTCCAAGTGGTGCAGTGGTGGACCCAAGTTCCTAGGAGAACTCGGGGTGTTCAGCTGAGGGTTCGTGTGTCTAGAGGGCTTGTAAATCTTTCTGCTTGTGTAGACTTGTGTATATAGACTAGTATTATAAATAAAATAGTCAGTTGTGTATAAAGGTGTGTGGTTTGGTTGTGAAATTGTGGTCCTGCTTTTCTATCCCATCTTTGTGTTGTCTGGGGGTTTATTTATTCTCTTCCGCATGCACATTAAAATGAAAGGGTCGGCGACGCGTCCTGGGATGTCGCAATTAAATCGACCATCGAGGGATGGGCACGCGCTCGAGGATCGGGACGTGACACATTTCACACACTTATGCATGGCATGCCTTCAAGCCCTTGAACTAAAAGTGAAGGTAAGAACCGGATTGTGATGTTTGATGCATGGTCATATGATGGACTAATTTCTAGCCATCGACCGATGGATTTCGGCACCGTTGCCCGACAGACTCATCGTCGGAGGACTGCCATCACCCTTGGATTAGGGGACGTTGCCCGATTAAGTTTGGATGCCCAACGAAGGCATAGTTGGAGGACTACCATCACCCTTGGATTAGGAGACGTTGCCCGATTAAGTTCGGATGCCCGGTGGATTCCGAAAGAGTCGATGGATTTTGACTGTTAATAAATGAACCTCATGTGCATGAGTTCCTCGCATTATGAAATGGATTTCGATTAAGCTTGCATATGAGTGAGGCATGAGTTCCTCATACTATGGAATGGATTTTGTTTATGCTTGCACAACATCGGGTGAGGCATGAGTTCCTCATGTTGTAGGTGACTATTGGTATATGCTTGCATAGTGTTGATTGAGGATTCCTCATGTTTCATCCAGGACAAATCTTTTGTTTGCTATTGATCTGTCATCAACTAATGTTTTGGATGAGTTATGTGCTTGTTGATGGGCGAGGCATCCTCTTACCCCAAAATTAGTGGGTTTTATTTACTGAGTTTCCCCAAACTCACCCCTCATCCTTTCGGTCTTGTAGGCATGGAAGTCTCATGTCAATTTTAGGAGTTGCAATCTTGCTAGAGGAGCTAAGGTTTACCCTGACCTTTTGAAGATGTGGTAGTTGTAAATATAATACGGCCATGATAGAAGGGCTTGTAAGTGTAACTGATGTAATTGTATATTTGTAAATGGTTGTTTTCCTAGCTGCTTGTTGTTGTCCGGGTGTTGTATGTACGCTTCCGCATGTGCTTAATGAAAAGATAAAAAGAAACGGGACGGCGATGTGCATGGGACGTCGCAAAAATAACCCTCGTCGCTCGTGACCCTGGAGATGGAGTTGGGATCGTGACAGTGCCCATCGAACCCACAGCTCCACAAAGTCATAATCCACCATTCCCATGAAGACCGAAGCTTTACAACTCAAAAATTGGATTTTGCGGCTCCATTTTCACTAATTTTCGAATGACCCCTAACCCCAAAAACTAACCCAATCGGAAGAACGAGGGGCACAAGTACTACTGGGCATTGCGTTACGTAATCAAGTGGGCTTGACAAGGTCCCGTTGATTTACACACAAGAAACCCTCTTCCTTTTCTTCCTCTTTCCTTTCTTCTTCTTCCTTTTCTTTCCTCTCTATTCTTTTCTCTCTCTTTCCCAAACTGGTTCGACCTCTCTAAATGGGCTGAGCATCTACTCGCAAGAAGCTAAGGCAAAAGTTTGAGAGTAAGATTTAAAGTATGAGTAGATAGTACCAAAAAAAAAAAAAAAAAAAAAATTATTTCCTTTTTCATCTTTTTTTTTTTATTATTTAAAACAAAAGTGGGTCTCACCACTTCTTCTTGTCTTGGTCAAAAAGATTTGAATATTACAAAAGATAAAAAAAAAAGAAGAAGATTAAAGTGTGATTAACAATATAATTTACATCCTTAACAATAGCCAAAGATGAAGAAGAAAGGCTAAAGCATGATTAGAAATATAATTTACGTCCCTAACAACTGCCACAGATGAAGAAGAAAGGCTAAAGCATGATTACATCTCAAACAACAATTAAAGAGCTATGGTTTCCATGCCTTCAATTTACATTCCAAGAGTTTCACACCTGACCCCTCCTATACCATACTAGACCTCGCAGCTCGAATCCTATCGCTTCTAACTCCTTTACAACTACGCATGGCCTGACTTGACACTCGGTCGCATAAAGCAAGACATCCATTCGTATTGGATCGTAAATAAATTTCAAGGTATTATCGACTTTCTGCCCTCAATAAGTCTCTATCTCTGTCATTATGTTCTTGGGTTTTATGTACCTATTATATAACTGTTGCCTCACTTTAATAATACTCATGCTGCTGTCTAAAACATTTCCGTTCATGATCTGGTGAGAGAGTGAGGATCAAATGGAAATTACGAAAATTCTTGCAGAAGCCCAGAATCTATGGATGAAACTCAATCTCTGAGTGGCGATCGTTGTTACTCTACAAGTGTGACAACCTGGATTTTTCACTTCTGCTTTCAATTAAATCAATCGAGCATTTCATCGACGCGCTTATAGGGCTGTTCTCACAGCTGATCACTCTCGAGATAACTAGACTATCTAGGAAAGCCATTAAGGAATTTTGAGGCAATAGACTTGAGAATTTGACTAAGAAATGGCTACTTGATCGTGTCCATCTTTAGAGGTAAATATGGCACAGTTAAAAATCGATTAGAGATCAGAGATAGGTCGGTTCGATAGAGATGTGTGGCTAAACGTGGGTGACTGCACTAAATTGGAAAATTCTCGTCGGCCGGCTCTAGACTGATTTGTCTATTGTTTTGGTACTTTGTGTCCGTATTTGAATTCTCGAGATTTCACGACAACCGAGAGTCGCCAATGTGTCGAGTGGGTTCATTGTGGCTCGAAGAAAATCGACCACATGTCATTTGCACTAAAACTTTCTAAAAGCAACCCGGTAGCCTAGGTCACGTTAAAATCGCGCCGGAATTGAAATTAACCGCGAATTTGAGTCCGATTTCAGAAATTGAAAGTTCAATCATGTCACAATTAATTCTAGGAGCATCGACTCAGTTTCAGAATATTTTTTTGCAAACTGAGACTTTTTGGGAAAAAGTCGAAGTAGGGCCATTTTTATCCAGAAAATGTCGGGGATCGTTTTTGATCGCAAAATTGGGAAGCAAGTAGGATCAATTGGTGAGGAAATACCAATTGAATCAATGAGGTGTTGGATTTTTGAGAGGCCAAATTGGATTGATTTAAGCAAGATTGAGTGTCCAATTGGAGGAAATTCCAAGCAAATTCGTAGCCCCCCCTTGCCAATGGCTTTTGGACCATTTCAAGTGTCCTAAGATGAGCCTTGGTGGCTGATTTGAGGCCAAGGACCAGCTGGTGGTGGTGGATGGGCAAGGAGACAAGAAAGATGAGGCTAAGAGGATAAGGTGGCCCTCCTTTGTTCCCTTCTCTCCTCCATCCTCTCTTTTCCTCTCCAAGACCGGCCGACCACCTCCAATTCCCCTCTTCCTTGCTGTTCGAGACTTCTAGGAGTGGAAGCTGCTGTCGCAACCACCGTCGAAGCCAAGGTCGCCGTTGGACTGCCCGTGCCTACTCGCGAAGCCCCGCCGCCCCGCATGCGCCACCGCGCCTCATCGCACATGCCACCACCCTGTCTCACCCTCACGCCGTTCCAGCAAGCTACCTCAGCCCGTGCCGGAGTCGTTTGGCCCGCGTCCAACCACCGTGAGTCCTCGCTTGAACCCAGTTAGGCCCTTTCAACCTTCCTCCGTCCCTCCCCGCCTTAAATCAAGCTTGTTGCCCTTTGTTTCAGCCCAAAACAAAAGCTGAAAGTGTGGGTTTCCAACAGTGCTTCGGGCCCGTTTTGAGTACTTTCTCGGCCCCGAAAGTTAGACTGCTTTGGAGAGAAGTGAGCCTCGTTGCGTCCCTAAGCGATCGGATCACAAAATAAGTGAGTTTAACTCACTAATCCTCGCTTAGTAGGTTAATGACGCTTAAGGGTTGATTAGATTAAATTAAGTATGGTTAGGTGGATAGTTATATTAGATTAGTGAAATTTAATTATGTACCGATGCATGTTAGGTGGATAGTTAGTACAATTAGGGCCTAAACGAGCTCTAGTATTTATCTAGAGTGATTTGGAAATTTTTCGGATCCGTTTCGGCGTCCAATTAGGTATTACGGGCATACGTTGGATTTATTGGCATTTATTTAATATTTTCCATAATTATTTAATTAATTAATTATTTTTCGAAAATTAGACCGAGATAGCCGGTGACGGGAATTTCGTGCGATTGCGGTGATGCTCTGTTTATTTAATTGAGTACCTGATTGTGCGAATTGAGTGTGATTAGTGTTTGTGGGTATTTAATTCTAAAAATGGATCATTTTGGTAATTAATTGGAGAATTACCGGGCGTCGGTCTACAGCCCCAAAAATCTATTTTGGGACTGTTGGAAATAGTGGAAGGTTCAAAAGGGAAAACCTTGTATTTTGGCTAAGGCCGGCCGTGTACCTACACACGTGTATTTTTATCGGGTATGATAAAAATGGTAAATTGATTGTACGATCGGAACGGTATGCTATACCGGCTTAATGGCTCTATATGTCATCTTGGAGAAAGAACGGTATGCTATATCGGCACGATGGCTCTATATGTCATCTTGGAGAAAGAACGGTATGCTATAACAGCTCGATGGCTCTATATGTCATCTTGGAGAAAGAACAGTATGGTATAATGGCTCGATAGCTCTATATGTAATCTTGGAAAAAGAACGTTATACTATATATGCTCGGTGACTCGATATGTCATCTTGGAGAAGGAATGGTATTTTATATCGACTCGGTGACTCGATAGGTCATCTTAGAGAAGAAACAATATACTATTATTTGGCCCTTGAGGCTAGCTACTATCTATTTTTCTGCTTAGAGAAAGCTGTCTACAAGGTGGTTAGACCTTATAGATAGTATTGACGGAAATGACCGGGGAATGGTCTGGTTGACATGGAATCGATAGAGTTGATTGATCGATGACTCGATCTGTGGTGATTGATTGGATGTCTATTTGAATCGAACTGACTTGCAGGAAGGAACTGAGGCCAAGGTAAGTCCTCTGATGCCTGTTTGTGCTTAGGCAGCCCTTAGGGCGTATTTTCTTCCTAATCGAGTCTTAGGGGGTAGAACTCGTTGAGACGTCGTCTCACTCCGCTGTGGGATAACATTTCAGGTCCATAAATGGCAGCACTTCCAGCTCCTCTCGAGTATTTTGGGCAACCTAAAAAATTCATAGAAATAGGGTACCACATTCCGATACACCATCACCCCGAGGGACTCGATTATGTGCTGATAAAGTCCACAGTCTGGGTGGATGTGGGTGAACCCAAAAAGGTGCCCCATGAATACCGGGCATGGTATCGCCATTATTTTGATGGGCAAAGGGTGGGTCTAATACCGGAATTGGAGGTACCGCCATATGCATTGGAGGTTGCATTTGGGAAGGGTACAACAGATCCTAAGGGTGGATTGGTGGTAGATGCAAAGGACCCCAAGCTCGAAGGCGATTCTGACTCTTCGGTGTATTCAGCCGTGGGCTCCAGCTGGAGCGAGGAAGAATGAGAGATCGTCAAGGAGGAGAAAGACCCGAAGGAGGACCCGGAGGAGGATCCAAAGGAGGATTGAAACCCCACCCCTGTTAGCAGACTTGTTTTGTGAACTAATGTTGAGGAGGACCTGACTTTTGTTAGTAATATTGTAATATATACATTATGGGGTGCAATGTATATAAGTGTGGTTGTGATTTTCAAGTTTGAAAAATATGGCCCTACTTTTCTATTCATTTGTTTTATTGTTTGGGGATTTTATATCTGCTTCTACATGCGTATTAAAATGAATGGGTCGGCGATGCATCTTGGGACGTCGCTATTTAATCGACCAGGTCGGGATGGCACGCGCTTGAGGATCGAGGCATGACATCCCCGTTGTCACGCCCCGAACCTCGAGCGCGCGCACATCCCTCGATGGTCAATAGAATTTTGCAATGTTCCCAAGACTCATCATCAACCCTTTTCATTTTATTGCACATGCGGAAGCTGATTAACTGATCCCCTGACAATAACATACATGGGATAGAAAAGTAGGACAATAATTTCCCAAATCAAAACACACTTTCAAAAACACCTCAGGTTCTTATACAAAAGGTCTATCTCAAGAAGAACTATTAAGCCACCTATGCTCCTGACCCTTCTGCTTCAAGCTCCTGGTTCTTTACACTAGGGACCTGAAAATGGCTATGCAATAACCAGTGAGATATAAATCTCAGTGAGTCCTCCCCTAAGCCCTCGATTAGAACACCAACTCGACTTGGGGTATCTCTTCAGAACCACCGCACAACAAGCAACAACTAACATTCGATTTGCATACAACCTTACCTGGTATGCCATACCCTGCACGTTATAATTCAGCATGATACACGCAAAGCACATGGCCGTTAGATGATGCAGTTCATCATTCACATACGAGTCGCGTCGCCAGCGATCTCAGTTAGCCATTGCTACACCCTGCACGTTAGCAGTTCATGCGTGCGTGCCATAAACAATGTGCTCAACTCATGCACATTCATAACCAATGATGTCATCATTCTCATGCGTTCTTGCACATTAGTGCGCCACTCATCGCTCATCAACTCATCACACGCATCCCGATTATAAGGTGCAACGATCTCAATCAATCATGCAGTAATAAGAACTTAAACAACCAGAATGCAATCACTTTCATATAATCAACAACCACAGGGGTCCTGATTATAAGACTGAATCGTTATGATACGTCCCATACCATGCCACATAATTCCGTCCCATAATCCAGCACATTAACAACACCCAACATGCGTTCCAATTGTTATTCACTGCCACACATGGGCATAGCCTACTCGCGGTTCAACTATCTACTGACATTAATGCCAGGCATCGTCTCCCCCTTTGGAGCACGGCTTCGTCACTACGTTGATGGTGTTCCCGAAGGAGCATGGGCCAAGAATCAACTGCGATCCGAGCCCGTTGTATGGGGCATCCCATAAAAGAATATCCCATAAAGGGTACGTCCAGCTCAACAGCTCAGGACGGTTTTACATTAACTAACACACGACCATTCAATGACGGCCCAAGATACCTTGCATTTCACTCAAATGCCTTGATTAAAATAGTAATCCTGGCCTCTTTTCTTTGTATTAAAAACATCTGAGAAAGTAGTCGTGTGTATGGGTACACATCAAATTCAAACCATAAAAACTAACACCATTCTTTTTCAAACCTCACTGTTTGATACAATACTTAAAATCCATTTTCGGTGTCAAACCCGACACCCGGGATTTTCTGAAGAAATTATGTACCATTCACAATCACCACTCAATTTCACAATTCAGTAATTAATTGCACAAATCATCACTCAATTCATGCGAATGCCCATGCATTTACATATCCATTCACTCCATAGAATCAACACACATGAATTTTAAACACTTTTCGCATTCTGGATGAACAGTGCACGTGAACAGTAATTTGTGAATAGTGTCGCGTGAACAGTAAATTCCAGAATTTAATAAATAATAATTTATATTCAGAAATCATTAAAACAATCATTAAATTAAGAAAACCAATCAATTAAGATAAACATGCTTAATTAACCACATAATCATCATTAAGCTAATAAAGTAAAATTAAACTAATCTAATCTTAGCCATTAATCTAACCACCTATATTAGGACTAAATATAACTTAATTAAATCTCTAAACTAGAATTAACACTAATTGAACTAACCCTAAGCAAGTTTAGGCTCTAATCAAAGGATTATGAGCTAAACTCACCCGTTAAGCGGGCCGGAGACACCGATGCGGCGGCGACGACGGTGGCTACGCACCGGGACCTCTACCATGATGATCCAAGGTGGTCCTAAGCTTAACACAGCAACCACAGCTCGGACTTCCTCTGAAAACACTGAAAAATAGCCTGAGGAGGAGAAACAAGTTGAACGGCTTGGCGAGGAGCTCAAGCGAAGGGGTGGCCGGCAATTGGCGACACCCAGGGGTCTTGGGAGTCTTGTTGGAGGTTGGGATGGGCGGAGGAACAGCTGGAATGGAAGAAAACTGGCTGCAAAGCTGAAACAATCTTCTCGAGTGGCTCCCAGGCGATCCGGCGGCCGAATTCTTCATGGTGGCGTACCAGCCAGCCGGCGGCTCCGTTCGACCCGAAACTAGGCTCTTCCGTACGGTTTGGATGAGTTGAAGAGAATGGTGGGTGTTTTGTGAGTTGATTCGACCGAGAATACCACTTTTGACTCGAGTTTTCACCGAAGGGTCAGCTGGAGCAGAAACTGGAAGAGAGGGAAAACGAGGAGAGAGCTTTGTCGACTTGGGGAGGAAGGAGGGGAGAGAGAGAGTGAAGTGAGGGCTGAAAGCACTCCTCATTAAGGCCATTAAATCTTGCTTCAAGTCCCCATGCATGGTGACATCATCTTCTCTCTCTTCTCTAGCGTTTTTCTCCCTACAACTAGAGGTATTTTGGTCATTTCACCTTGCACAATTACCATTCTGTCCTTGGGCTGAAAATGAAGGCCTGGCCTAAGAATTGGGCTTGGCGAAGAATAGGAATGGGCTTGGAAATTTATTGGGCTTGATTGGGTTCAAAGTTGGACCATGGGCTTTAAAAGATGAATAGTTTATTTAGGCCCAATGGGCTCATTTGCTTGTCTTAGGCCCACTATGGTGGCTGTCCCACCTTGGGCCTAAGGCCCACACTGGCTTGGTCTAGCCCACTTCCTTACGGGCTTGCTTCCTCGGTCTAAAAATCCCTTTTTCAATTGCTCGGCTTAACTGGCTTTGTCAACTGTTGAAGTAGCTTCATTCAAAGTCTGTCCTGGACATTCCCGATAATTCGAAGCCCAATCGATAGTTCTCATGCCATGTAAATTTCGCCTAATGCCATTTCGGGTACAACTCAAACTGACGGGTGGCTCCAAGGATTCCCGCGTAATCGACCCGTGTTGAATCATGTTCAAGACATCTCGACGCATTGACGTCCTTGACTACATGAAATTACGGAGGATAGATTCTTATTTCAAAGTACATGATTACTAGGGATCGACATAAGGTCGTTTGCGGGTTCGATAATGGTAAACGGAATCACCTGTCATTCAATTATGTTCTGTCCGCGAATCGACTTCTAATCGTCCTTAGAATCGGCATGCCTATCTACAGGATCGTCTTCACGCAAGTCTCATGGTCAAGTCATTTTCCCAGGTCGAGTCCTTTAGTCGCACAAGTTCGGTCCTCATTAGCCTTTCCCCTCAAGGTCAGTATCTCAGGAGTGATCAATTCCGAGTGAGATCAACCAACAATGCATTGACAAAATTCACATTCATTCATCCCTCAAAGGACTCGAATTTCAGGATGTCACACTCGTTTAGTGGTATTAGAGCCAGATTTGGTATTGGAGTGATAAGGTGCGATGGTCTATGGGATAGTAGTAGGATGACCTTTAAATTCATGCTGGTGCAGGTCTGTGATAGCTGATTGATAGAATTGCTTGTTGTTTGGATCACTCTGTTTCTAATTTGGTGTGGAATTGGAAGTAGGTTTTAGCAGTTAAAGCTGAGCCATGAGTGATCAGGAGCAAATGACTCCTACCAAAAGGACCATTAGGGCCGTAACTCGGGGTAGGATGCCGACCAGGGTCGGTACCCGAGGAGGCCGAGGTCGAGCGCCAGCTCATGCTAGCGTGAGTGGAGTGGCACCACCTCTCGTTGGTGCCGGGGTAGTAGCCCCTGGTGATCCCAGAATTGAGGGGATCATGCAGGCGCTTGAGGCTATGAGAGATGTGATAGGGCAACAGGCCCAGAACTAAGCCGCTGTTGTCGCCGCCGCTGAGGCCGCACCTGCCACCACACCTGTTGTTGCACCTGCCGAGGTCCAGCCTGAGAATATAGTGGTGCAAAGAGAGAGACCAATCCATAAGCTCGTCGAACAATTCTTGAAGTTGAACCCTGCTAAGGTTCATGCGTACAGGAGACCCCGAGGCCACATCTCTTTGGACCCAAGATCTGGAGAAGGCCTTTGCACTCCTGATGTGCACCGAGGCTAAGAAGGTAACCCTGGCAGTCTATCAGTTGCATGGTAATGCAAATATTTGGTGGAGAGCCGCTAAGGATATAGTATTCTTGGAAGGTGTGATCCCGGTGTGGGATGCCTTCCTTAGAGCATTTAACGATCAGTATTTTTCGGGTACTGCCCGGGAACAAAAGATGGAGTTCCCGCGCCTTTGTTAGGGATCGATATCTGTTGACCAGTATGGGGTTAGGTTCACTGAACTTTCTCAGTATGTGCCGAGATTAATTGAGGACCCAGAAGAAAAAGCCCGAAGATTCAGAAACAGTCTTCGTCCTGAACTAAAGCAACCTTTGCTACTGTTAGATCTGACAAACTATCGAGAAGTTTATCTGTGGCACCCCTCGACGGCCCCAGATCCGATTAGGGTCGCCACAGTTCGCTTACCATTCACTATTCCTATGTCATGTCACTCTGATACCATTTAAATTGCAGCGGGTCCATACAACCATGGGCGTTTACACATTTTTTTTATAGGTCCCTTGCGCAATTCATATACGGAAGCACATCCAACAAGCTCCCTTCCCTATATTCAGAAAACGATGCACACCTACTAAACATCTTATATAAGTTAAAGCCGAACACGTTTATTTACATAAAGCAGATGGACATCTTTAGTCGGTACATCGAAATGCCAATGTTTCTATACTCGGCTATACTTCAAAAGATGACCGACATCTTCTCCAACAATAAAATACTTAAAGTCCATCGATCAGTGTCGGCGTCCAAAAGTTCCCTCCTTTGCTATCCTTCTCCTCTCGGTCATATCCAACCGCTCAATCCATCTACTAATCTGAAATGTTGGTCCCCAAAAGGGGTGAGTACAACCACTTAGCAGGTAAATGAATCCAATAACCACTCAATGCATCATACAAGTCATACATGCATTTCAGGCATTACTTACCTTGAAGCCATGCGCATACTATCATGCATCATCATCACACTCATAACACATACATGTGTATCATCATGTCATACTCATATAGTCGTCATCATGACATTATTATATTACACACATGTCATCATCATCATATACATGACATCATCATACCATTCATGTCATCATCATCATATCATACACATGTCGTCATCATCATGACATCATCACATCACACATGTTATCATGCCTTATCATATATCATCATCATAATCATCATGCATATCATTATGCCATGTCATATATCATCATCATCATCATCATCATCATCATCATATCATTATGCCATGTCATATATCATCATCATCATCATCATCATCATCATATCATTATGCCATGTCATATATCATCAGCATCATGCATATCATTATGCCATGGGTGATCATCATCATGGTTTAATTTCCACTTTTAACTTTCAATTTGATCACCACATCATCCTTCCTCGGATCATCAATTTCATCTCATATTATACACTCGCATCCCATGCGAGAAAAACCTTGGCATTAAGCCATTCCAAGCCATCGGGCATCCGGCCCCCCACATTCCGGGCATCTCGCATCCCAATTGGCATCACGAGGCATTCCCCTCGGGCAAAGACCTCCGACAGGGCTTTCGGCATTTAAACTCCATGGCCGGGCATCTCGCACCCCAATTCTGGCATCGCGAGGCATTCCCTTCGTGCAAAAACCTCCGACGGGGCTTCCGGAATTATGTACCGACATACCACCAGGCCTCCCCTGGAATTACGTACCGTATACCACCGGGCATCCCGACACTCCCGGGAAATTATCATCCGCCACATCAATCTCCTCATTGAACATTATTCATGTTCACCAATTTCGGTCTTAATTTAGCATGGCATATGATGTGATGGCAAACAAAGTCATATTCAGCATGGAATTCATACATGCATCTCAATCTATTGTCATGCATACATCAAGGCCCCATCATACATGCTACATGGTACAATTATTTATGAAATAAAATTTATGTAATTTATGCCAATTAAAATAATCCATTTATCATGCCCCTTTTTACATTTATTTAAATTCCAGCTTGTGCCATTTTCAAAAATATTAAATTTAATATCTATATCATTCTCAAAAATCATAAAAATTAGGGCAAGAAATAAACAAGAAAATAGGGTAATGATTTCATGCAAAATACATGGCCAAATAGAATTCCACATAAATCCATAATTCACAAAACAGCATATAATTTTCGGATGAAATCAGAATGCACAGTCTCGAAATAATTTGATTAAAATATCCATACGACCTCCAAAAATTACTAAATTCTACCAAGTTACAGCCAAGACATTTTCGTACATCTTTCATGAAGGTTTCCAAGTCAGATTCTTTTTAGATTAATTTCTACAGTCTCACGAAGCTTCTGGATCCATCACCGAATCGTCCAGTACATGCTTCTCCGAAATACTGAGTTTTCACCTACCTATTCTTCTTCGTTTCCTCTGAAATTTGGATATGTCCTACATCAAGATGTCCTCTACAAGTTTCATGAAGATATATAAGTCAAATAACCAGATTATAGTCGTCATTTAGGTCCATGAAGACTCGGGTGTCCTGTAATACCTCTCCAGAATTACCGTCTTCAAGATCTAGTCGATTTACTAGGTTATACTTGTTCATTTCACTTCACATTTGATTATGTTGTAGTTTAAGATGTCCCCTACAACTTTCATGAAGAAATCGAAGAGAGATTCTTAGCACAAATTAACATGCAACCACAAATTCATCAAGAGGTCAGTGAAATCGTTCCAGATCTGAGGTCTCCTTAGAATGAGAGTTTAGCCCCTTAAATCTCCATAATTTTCCATAACATTTTATTATGTAGTAGTTTAAGATGTTAGCTATAACTTTTATGAAGAGACCAAAGCCAAAATCGAACTCTAAACATGCATGCAAGCTCTCACAACATTCTGACTCGAGCGGATTCATGCGAAAACATTCCAGATCTGACATCTCCGTAAGATGAGAGTTTGACCCCTAAAATCTCCATCATTTTCCACCAAATTTTAGTATGTTGTATTTTAAGATGTTAGCTATAACTTCCATGAAGAGACCAAAGCCAAAATCGAACTCTAAACATGCATGCAAGCTCTCACAACATTCTGACTCAAACTGTTCAAGCGAAAACAGCAACACCACTCAAGAACAAGCCATCCAAGCTTCGGTTTCTCCTTCCAATCACTCAAATTCGACACTATACATACATGTAACACACACATGCAAGAGCAGCAAAGGACCCCAACTTGCCTCTAGACCACACGAACGGCGGCACACCGGCGACGGACGAACGGCGTGCGGGCGGCGACGGCTCCTTCTCCTCGGCCTCCCTCTCTCTCGCATCTCACTCTCTCTCGGCAACTCTCTCCCTCTCTCTCACTCTCTCAAAACCAGCCACTCTCTCTCTCTCTTTCTTTTGGTGGCTTATATATTGCATGCTTTCTTCTCTTGCATGGGGGACACTTGTCCCTAAGAAGGAGACAAGTGTCTCCCTTGTTGAAGACACTTGGAGGAAGCCATGCGGCGCCTCACTCCTCCCCTCCATGCGCCGACAATGGGCCGGGCTTATGGCCCACTTTTGGCCCATCTCACTTGGGCCCTAGGTCCAAACTTAAATGGCCTAAGTTTATTTTATATTTATATAATATATATCTTAATCATCATTTAAATAAATATCTAATTGCATAAATAATAAGGCCATTAAACTTATAGTCACAAATCCATAAATTCCAATTTATGATGCGCATGGCCAATGATAGAATTTTCTTTCCTATCACATAATTATCCCTTAAAAGCTTGGCCATATATCTTATTGCAAATTATGGATTAAATGGCCATAAAATAACTCGATGGTACTTCCATCACCTATTCATAGACTTTAATGTAACTAGAGGTCGTTAAGAATTTCGTCCTCAAAATTAGACATTTCCTATGTCTCCTTAAACAAGTGAGGGTACCTTTCCCTCATCTCACTTTTACTCTCCCATGTGGCTTCCTCCACATCATGATATCGCCATAATATCTTAACCAATGGAATTCTCTTGGTCCTGAGAATTTGTTCCTTTCAATCCAATACTTGCACAGGCTCCTTAATGTACCTCACTTTCTCATCCACTTTGATGGCTTCATGATCGAGTATTTGTCCTAGATCGGGCTGATACTTCCTCTAAAGTTAAGGATGCAAGCTCTTAACATATCTTAATTTATCTCAACACCAAAACAGTTTTAAAACAATAACCACGTCTGAAATTTCTTTTGAACGCTTGAAAATCTTCCTTCATGAAATCAAACAATACAAACCGAGGTTTTCAAAGTATTCAACAACAACAGCAAGCTTTGAAATCATATGTCATTTCCATGTCAAAACGTTTTCAAATCACCAATGTGGAAAATCCCTTTGAGTTCTCGAAAATCCCACTTCATGATATCAAATAATGCAAAATAGGGATTTCAAAGACACAGCAGTATAACAATGATAGTCTTTGAAAATAGATAAATCTCATATCGTTGAAACCAATTCACAAAATCAAAGCATGATGCCAAATCCATAAAATCCATGTTCACGTCTAAATTTCAAATGTTTTTCGAAATCCACATGTAAAGCCTTGAGTCGCACTTGCATCACGTCGCGAAATAAAATACTTTATCAAAAATATTTGAAATTGGCACATTGGCAAATCCAAATCTCAATCCCAACTCCGATGGGTTGGAATGTTTTCTATAAAAAGTTTAGAAATCCTTGAAATAGAAAACATTTCTTAAAACATTTGGGCACGGTGTCACAAAGTACTCATAAATTTTGATGAAATTCAAGAGATTTTCTAAAACAGTTCACAATCAAAATCTTTTAATACTTCCATCCACCTCCTCTGTCTCATATTCGATTCCTTTTGTGAAAACATCTATTTCAAGCTCTATCCTAAGTGCAACTATCAATGAGATTCAAATTTAAAGAATTCCACCTTCTCGACTCAATCGAACACACCATTTAGCTAAATTATTCCTATACCTTTGTCACCACCAATTCAAGCCTAGACCATCAAAATCGACACCATTAACAACTTATCTGGTTCAGTCCAACAAAGACATTCACTACGCTTTCACTGCAACATGAATTCAAGCCTAAAATATAGCACCATTCCTTCGATTCAAATATTGATAGTCCACTAAGACTCATTCAATTCAAAGATCGACAATCCATCAAAATAAGAACTTGTCTAGTTTCCATCGAGTATATCTCATATTTCATCCTAAAGGATCATCACTTAGACTAATCATTCATCAAATCCACAATTTGAACTTCCACCATTTCACCTTGGAAAGACTATAACCACAAATGATCATATTCACTAATTCCACCAAACCTTTTTCAAGCTGAGATCATCACCTAAAATTAAAAGTTGACCATCATCGATTAAACCTATTGATCCAACATATAAACCTCAAATAATTTCATGTCTCATATGACCACTCAAACTCATGACTTCCAAGATCAATCTATACATACTAAATGCCTCCATGTAATGCATCAAGACTTCCAATGAAATCCTCAAATAGGAAGTCACTACTTAACTCAAATGATCATAACTTAATCCTCAAATTCATAACTCACTCTCCATAATTCACTTCTTAAGCCTTGCTTGCAACACCACGCTTAGATGCTACGCATGCTCTTTAGGTCCTTTAGAATATATCAGGATATCATCAAATGAAGACAATCACAATTGATCCAAATAAGGCTTAAATATCCTATTCATTAAATCCATGAATGCAGCTAAGGCATTCGTCAATCCAAATAGCATAACTAGGAACTCATAGTATCCATAGCGAGTCCTAAACGCAATCTTAGGAATGTCTTCCTTCTTAATCCTTAATCAATATCCTGATCTCAAGTTAGGTTCAGAAAAGACCGAACTTCCTTGCAGTTGGTCAAATAGGTCATCAATTCTAGGTAACGAGTACTTACTCTTAACAATTACATGATTCAGTTGCCTATTATCAATACACAAACGCATCGACCTGTCCTTCTTTTTCACAAACAAGAGTTCTACAAGCTTAACCATGCTTCCACTGCGCCACTCTAATAAAATTATCCCAGAAACACTGCCCTCCCAATTCAATTCATAGTTCGGTTCATTCCTGTTCCCTTTTGCCATTCTAGAAGCCTGCCAGGAGCCGCTCCTTGTTCAGGTCCTCTGACCTCGGCGTCCACTCCCCGCTCTCATCGGACTGGGACGTTACAGGTACACCAGCTTTCGCCTGGTTCAAACCCAAACTACACATCCATTGAAGGGTCTCGTTTCGATAGGGATTAACTTACATAGTTATTATTCACTTTGGCTTATCCCGTTCTTAGCCTCACGGTCTTATCCTTAGTGCATGGGTAAGTACTATCTTAGGAGATCACTCATCCTAGTCCATTGCTTACGGAGCTAGTCCATACTTATGACGACGTCAAAGTCATACATAACTATCATTATCAAGTCCATTCCCAGATCTCATTCTACTAGGTTATGTCACACATCTCACATGCCAACGTAGATAACAACATATCTTTCAGCGATGTAGAAATACGAAGAGGCATATCTAGAGATTTGTTCCTACTCCTCACAATCACCTATATTTTTTGGACACAAATGAATGCATGTCACTCATATCAAATAACACATATACATTCTTATCCTTCTATCAAAATCATACCTGAGATAACACTTTTGGAAGCTCCTACTTCCTCTTGAGTGACTGCATACACCCTTCCTTGTGGTGGCGGCCTATGTGGATTCCTTGGTGGATTTGGTTCAGTAGTACTTTGTCGTACCTGTCGCACCGAGCTAACATTCGGCTGTAACCTCTTTTGTGGACAGTCTTTCTTAAAGTGTCCTATTTGCCCACATCCATTACATCTCAGTTGGCTATTACAAGGTCCTGGCCCATGTTGTCTACCATATCTTTGGCAAAAATTACCCTGGTAGGGTGCTCTTCCTAAAATCGGGTCATTCCAAGCTCCTCTAAAATTTCCAAAGTAACTCTTTTTCTTAACATCCCAGGTCTGACCTTGACCAGGATAGGGTCTCTTACCTCTTCGAACATCATTAAAGGTCATCTTCCTCTTAGGTTCTAGTTGCTCTCTCACTAACTCTTGCTCCACCTGTTTGTGCCCTCTCATAAATCTCATTATAATCCCTTATATTCAAAGGCACCAGTTGTTTCCTAATATCAGTCCTTAATCCTTTCATGAATCTCTTAGCCTTTTCCTCTCGATCCTCAACCAACCTAGGAGCATACCTAGACAATTCAGAAAATTTTGCCTCATGCTTGGTCTCTTGTCGCTCCCTTTGTTCTAAGCCGAACAAATTCAGTGATCTTCCTATCCTTGGCACAATCAGAGAAATGCTTCCTATTGAAAGCCCTAACAAACTCATCCCAGTTTATCTCAGTACCTGGTGGAAAGATTGTATCCTTCGAAGCTCTCCACCAAAACTTTGCATTTCCCTCCAGCTGGTACTCTGCCAAAACTATTTTCTCAGCATCACTGCAGTCCAACAACCGGAAAATTCGTTCCATTTCATCAATCCATTGTTCCGCCTCCTCAGGACTTCCCATTCCACTAAACTTAAGTGGCTTCAATTTTAGGAATTG
The DNA here is from genome assembly GCF_016545825.1 of Eucalyptus grandis. Taxonomy (NCBI): domain Eukaryota; kingdom Viridiplantae; phylum Streptophyta; class Magnoliopsida; order Myrtales; family Myrtaceae; genus Eucalyptus; species Eucalyptus grandis. The sequence goes on along the minus strand of NC_052618.1, from coordinate 28,957,377 downwards.
TTCAACCAGTCCTTGAGGGCGACGTTCCACTCCGGGTTGTTGATGCGCTTGTCTATCCATCAGATTTCCAATATTAGCCAACGCCTGCAGGATATCTTCCATCCGGGGTTCAGCCCTCGATGGATGAGCACTTCCAGCTCGTACCATGATTTTCTGCAGTTTCCAAGCATTGCCTCAGGAATAATCTGAGACTCACTGTCTCCTATTCAAAGCAACTACTACTACTACTACTACATAAGTAACATATACATGTTCCGGTACCTAAAGACAACTCAAGATAAACTACTAGGGATCTACGAGTGAATACTCATCACCCGTTATTCAATGTTAATCAATTTTTCCGTTTTATATCCTATGGTGTGCATAATTCTATTCTCATTTCCATCTGAGGCACCTTATCACTCCAAATAGACCATAGCTCTGATACCAAAAAGGGGCTGTGGCACCCCTCGATGGCCCCCGATCCGATTAGGGTCGCCATAGTTCGCTTACCATTCACTATTCCTATGTCATGTCACTCTGATACCATTTAAATTGCAGTGGGTCCATACAACCATGGGGGTTTACACATTTTTTTTTATAGGTCCCTTGCACAATTCATATACGGAAGCACATCCAACAAGCTCCCTTCCCTATATTCAGAAAACGATGCACACCTACTAAACATCTTATATAAGTTAAAGCCGAACACGTTTATTTACATAAAGCAGATGGACATCTTTAGTCGGTACATCGAAATGCCAATGTTTCTATACTCGGCTATACTTCAAAAGATGACCGAAATCTTCTCCAACAATCGAATACTTAAAGTCCATCGATCAGTGTCGGCGTCCAAAAGTTCCCTCTTTTGCTATCCTTCTCCTCTCGATCATATCCAATTGCTCAATCAATCTACTAATCTGAAATGTTGGTCTCCAAAAGGGGTGAGTACAACCACTCAGCAGGTAAATGAATCCAATAACCACTCAATGCATCATACAAGTCATACATGCATTTCAGGCATTACTTACCTTGAAGCCATGCGCATACTATCATGCATCATCATCACACTCATAACACATACATGTGTATCATCATGTCATACTCATATAGTCATCATCATGACATTATTGTATTACACACATGTCATCATCATCATATCATACACATGTCGTCATCATCATGACATCATCACATCACACATGTCATCATGCCTTATCATATATCATCATCATAATCATCATGCATATCATTATGCCATGTCATATATCATCATCATCATCATCATCATCATCATCATATCATTATGCCATGTCATATATCATCATCATCATCATCATCATCATCATATCATTATGCCATGTCATATATCATCAGCATCATGCATATCATTATGCCATGGGTGATCATCATCATGGTTTAATTTCCACTTTTAACTTTCAATTTGATCACCACATCATCCTTCCTCGGATCATCAATGTCATCTCATATTATACACTCGCATCCCATGCGAGAAAAACCTCCGACATTCAGCCATTCCAGGCCACCGGGCATCCGGCCCCCCACATTCCGGGCATCTCGCATCCCAATTGGCATCACGAGGCATTCCTCTCGGGCAAAGACCTCCGACAGGGCTTTCGGCATTTACACTCCCTGGCCGGGCATCCCGCACCCCAATCCTGGCATCGCGAGGCATTCCCCTCGGGCAAAAACCTCCGACAGGGCTTCCGGAATTATGTACCGACATACCACCAGGCCTCCCCTGGAATTACGTACCGTATACCACCGGGCATCCCGACACTCCCGGGGAATTATCATCCGCCACATCAATCTCTTCATTGAACATTATTCATGTTCACCAATTTCGGTCTTAATTTAGCATGGCATATGATGTGATGGCAAACAAAGTCATATTCAGCATGGAATTCATACATGCATCTCAATCTATTGTCATGCATACATCAAGGCCCCATCATACATGCTACATGGTACAATTATTTATGAAATAAAATTTATGTAATTTATGCCAATTAAAATAATCCATTTATCATGCCCCTTTTTACATTTATTTAAATTCCAGCTTGTGCCATTTTCAAAAATATTAAATTTAATATCTATATCATTCTCAAAAATCATAAAAATTAGGGCAAGAAATAAACAAGAAAATAGGGTAATGATTTCATGCAAAATACATGGCCAAATAGAATTCCACACAAATCCATAATTCACACAAAACAGCATATAATTTTCGGATGAAATCAGAATGCACAGTCTCCGAAATAATTTGATTAAAATATCCATACGACCTCCAAAAATTACTAAATTCTACCAAGTTACAGCCAAGACATTTTCGTACATCTTTCATGAAGTTTTCCAAGTCAGATTCTTTTTAGATTAATTTCTACAGTCTCCCGAAGCTTCTGGATCCATCACCGAATCGTCCAGTACATGCTTCTCCGAAATACTGAGTTTTCACCTACCTATTCTTCTTCGTTTCCTCTGAAATTTGGATATGTCCTACATCAAGATGTCCTCTACAGGTTTCATGAAGATATCTAAGTCAAATAACCAGATTATAGTCGTTATTTAGGTCCATGAAGACTCGGGTGTCCTGTAATACCTCTCCAGAATTACCGTCTTCAAGATCTAGTCGATTTACTAGGTTATACTTGTTCATTTCACTTCACATTTGATTATGTTGTAGTTTAAGATGTCCCCTACAACTTTCATGAAGAAATCGAAGAGAGATTCTTAGCACAAATTAACATGCAACCACAAATTCATCAAGAGGTCAGTGAAATCGTTCCAGATCTGAGGTCTCCTTAGAATGAGAGTTTAGCCCCTTAAATCTCCATAATTTTCCATAAAATTTTATTATGTTGTAGTTTAAGATGTTAGCTATAACTTTCATGCAGAGACCAAAGCCAAAATCGAACTCTAAACATGCATGCAAGCTCTCACAACATTCTGACTCAAACTGTTCAAGCGAAAACAGCAACACCACTCAAGAACAAGCCATCCAAGCTTCGGTTTCTCCCTTCCAATCACTCAAATTCGACACTATACATACATGTAACACACACACATGCAAGAGCAGCAAAGGACCCCAACTTGCCTCTAGACCACACGAACGGCGGCACACCGGCGACGGACGAACGGCGTGCGGGCGGCGACGGCTCCTTCTCCTCGGCCTCCCTCTCTCTCGCATCTCACTCTCTCTCGGCAACTCTCTCCCTCTCTCTCACTCTCTCAAAACCAGCCACTCTCTCTCTCTCTCTTTCTTTTTGGTGGCTTATATATTGCATGCTTTCTTCTCTTGCATGGGGGACACTTGTCCCTAAGAAGGAGACAAGTGTCTCCCTTGTTGAAGACACTTGGAGGAAGCCATGCGGCGCCTCACTCCTCCCCTCCATGCGCCGACAATGGGCCGGGCTTATGGCCTACTTTAGGCCCATCTCACTTGGGCCCTAGGTCCAAACTTAAATGGCCCAAGTTTATTTTATATTTATATAATATATATCTTAATCATCATTTAAATAAATATCTAATTGCATAAATAATAAGGCCATTAAACTTATAGTCACAAATCCATAAATTCCAATTTATGATGCGCATGACCAATGATAGAATTTTCTTTCCTATCACATAATTATCCCTTAAAAGCTTGGCCATATATCTTATTGCAAATTATGGATTAAATGGCCATAAAATAACTTGATGGTACTTCCATCACCTATTCATAGACTTTAATGTAACTAGAGGTCGTTAAGAATTTTGGGATGCCACATTATCACCGAGGTTGGATGATAGAGAGAGGTTTGAACAAACAAACTGCCTCGTCTTGATCGAGGTTTAGCTCTTACAGAGAAGGGATTCGCCATGGGAAGAGGCCCATGACTAGAGGAAGATTCCAAGTTCTGCCCAACAGGAAGGATGGAATTGGCAAGTCAGGGCCAAGCAGGAATGATTTGTGTCGCTTTTGTGGAAGGCGACATGGTGCAAACCAGTGCCCTTGAAGGACGGGCGCTTGTTATGAGTGTGGCCAGCAGGGTCACATGGCCAGAGATTGTCCTAGAAGGCCAAGAGGACAACCACAGTTGCCGCCGCCGCCACCTATGGGTCAGATTAAAGGGTAAGCGCCTCAGAACATGCCACAAGGTTGACAGCTGAGACCACCAGTTCAAGGCATGGTGTATGCCATTACACAAGGTCAGGCAGAGACTGCGCCTGACGTGATCACAGGTATGGTTTCGCTGAACGACCATCCTGCTTACGCTTTATTCGACCCAGGAGTGATTCACTCTTTTGTTGCCGAACAATATGTTAAGTTGTTAGGATTAAGTCCTATATTGTTGGAGTCGGCAATTTGCATATCTACACCATTAAAGGATAAAGTGATAACTGCTTTGGGTTGTTCTAGTTACAAGTTAGCGATTGGTGAGCAAGCGAGGAAAATAGACTTATTAGTCCTAGCCATGTATGACTTTGATTTAATTATTGGCATGGACTGGCTCACCAAGCAACGAGCTAAGATGGACTGCTATCGCAAGGCGATTCAGTTTGACCCGTTAGAGGGTGAGAGTTTCGAGTTTGTCGAGAATCGAGGAGGACCCTCGATTACTTTGATCTCATCACCGAAGGCAACCCGTCTGTTAGACGAGGGTTGTCAAGGTTACCTGGCAACTCTCATGGATACGACAGTTGAGGAGCTGAAGATGGAAGACATCGCCGTGGTACAAGAATTTCCAGATGTTTTCCCTAAGGAATCGCCAGGACTGCCGCCAGAGAGGGAGATCGAGTTCGTGATTGAGCTAGCACCCGGGACAAAGCCAATCTCTAAGCCTCCTTACCTGATGGCGTTATCTGAGTTGAAGGAACTGAAGGTGCAGATGCAAGAGTTATTGGATAAGGGATTTATTTGTCCCAGTGCATCACCTTGGGAAGCACCAGTTCTGTTCGTAAAGAAGAAAGATGGTTCGTTGCGCTTGTGCATCGACTATCGGCAACTCAATCAAGTAACGATCAAGAAGAAGTATCCACTCTCGAGGATCGATGACCTGTTCGATTAGTTGCAAGGAGCGTCAATATTCTCGAAGATCGACTTGAGAACAGGATATCATCAGCTGAGGATCAGGAATGAGGACATTCCTAAGTCAGCATTTTCGTACTCGGTATGGTCATTACGAGTTCACAGTGATGCCATTCGGGTTGACAAATGCTCCAGCTGCCTTCATGGATTTGATGAACCGAGTATTCAAGGAATGTCTAGATCAGTTTGCGATCGTGTTCATCGATGATATTCTGGCATATTCAAGAAGTGATGAAGAGCACAAGAGTCATCTGAGATTAGTGCTGCAAACGCTGAGAGTTCATCAATTGTATGCCAAGTTCAGCAAGTGCGAGTTTTGGTTGACTCGCGTTGCTTTCTTAGGTCACGTGATTTCAGGTGAAGGAATTTTCGTGGACCCGAGGAAGATTGAAGCGATAATCAATTGACCAAGACAGACTATCGTGACAGAAATCAGAAGTTTTCTAGGTTTGGTAGGTTATTACAGACAGTTTGTGGAAGGATTCTCATCATTAACGTGCCTCTGACAAGACTCCTGAAGAAATAAGAAAAGTTTGTTTCGACAGACAAGTGCGAGAGTAGTTTCCAAGAGTTGAAACAAAAGCTGACTACCCCACCTGTGCTGACCATTCCATCTGGTCCTGGAGGATTAAAGATCTATAGTGATGCATCATTCAGAGGGTTGGGATGTGTGCTGATGCAACATGGCCGAGTCGTTACATACGCCTCTCGTCAATTGAGGCCTCATGAACAGAATTATCGACGCATGACTTAGAGCTCGCAACAATCATTTTCGCCCTTGAAGATTTGGAGACACTATTTGTGCGGAGAAAAATTCCAGATCTTTACGGACCATCAAAGCCTCAAGTACCTGTTCTCTTAGAAGGAGTTGAACATGAGACAACACCGATGGATGGAATTGCTGAAGGACTATGACTGTGATATCCTATATCACTCGGGAAAGACGAACAAGGTTGCCGATGCTTTGAGTCGAAAGTCTTCAGTTGCTCATATATTGATTAAGGAGTGGAATTTAATCAAGAGAGCTTGAGATTCAGTATTTAAATTTGAGGTAGGCCACCTTTCGAGTCTTATGGCCACCTTCAGAATTGAACCGGATGTCCAAATCAGGATCAAGTTACTCCAAACGGACCCAAATGTCCAGAAAATTTTGCAAGAAGACACAGATAAAAGAAAGGCTGACTTCCAGATTTCTGATGATGGAACACTGAGGTTCCTAGGACGCTTAGTTGTACCTAATGATGTGGAGCTTAGAAAGGATATCTTATCAGAAGCGCATCGTAGCAATTACAGTATTCATTATGGTAGTACCAAGAAGTATCAGAATTTACATGAACACTATTGGTGGTCAGGTATGAAGGCGGACATCGCCAAGTATGTTGCCAAGTGTTTGACAAGTCAGCAGGTAAAAGCTTAGCATTGCAAGCCGAGAGGACTCCTGCAACCTCTCGAGATCTCATAGTGAAAATGGAAGCATATCACGATGGACTTCGTGACCGGGCTACCGAGGAGTCAGAGAGGAAATGATTTGATTTGGGTGGTAGTCGACAGATTGACAAAGTCAGCTCACTTCATTGCAGTTCGAAAAGACCTCAGTTTGGATAGACACGCAGACCTGTACGTGCGTCAGGTAGTTCGTCTGCATGGAGTGCCAATTACGATAACCTCAGATTGAGACCCGAGGTTTATCGCCGCTTTTTGGAAGAGCTTACAAAGTGCCTTAGGTACCAAGCTGCAGTACAATACGGCATATCATCCTCAGACGGATGGCCAGTCTGAGAGGACAATTTAGACCCTCGAGGACATGCTGAGAGCTTGTGTACTAGACTTCAAGGGAAGTTGGGAAGAACAGCTACACCTGGTGGAATTTGCCTACAACAACAATTATCAGCAGAGCATTCAGATGGCTCCTTTTGAAGTGTTGTATGGTAGATTGTGCAGAACACCAGTATGTTGGGATGAAGTTGGGGAAATAAAGATTACAGGCCCAAAGTTGGTCCAACAGTCAGTGGATGCCATTGCAGTTGATCAGAGGCAGATTAAGACCATTCAGAGCAGACATAAAAGTTACACAGATAGGCGCCAGAGATAATTGGAATTCCAAGTTGGTGATCACGTTTTTCTGAAGGTGTCACCAATGAGGGGAACTTCGCGCTTTGGAAAGAAAGGAAAACTAAGTCCGAGATACGTAGGTCCATTTGAAATTCTAGAGAGGATTGGGACCTTAGCGTATCGTTTTGCATTGCCACCGAGATTGGCGCAAGTGCATAACGTCTTTCACGTGTCGATGTTGAGGAAGTACGAGCCTGACCCGACCCACATGCTTAATTTTGAAGAATTGGACAGAAAAGAGTAAGTTATGTGTACAAAGACCATCCCGCCTATAGTTCTTTTCTCTGAGTTGGCCACTCACGAGATAACTAGCCTATCAGGTGAGCCGTTAAGGAATCTAAACGTAATAGACTTGAGAATTCGACCAGGAATCGACTGCTCGACCGTGCTAATCTGCAAGGGTCATTACGGCACAAACCGATTAGAGATCGAAGATAGATCGACACGACAAAGGTATGTGATTAAGTGTGGGTGATTCCATCTAATTGCATAATTCTTGTCGATCGACACTAGATCGATTTCTTTGTCGTTTTGGTACCCTGTGTCCGCATTTGAAACCTCGAGATTTTCACGACAACCGAGAGTCGTCAATGTGTCGAAGATGTACATTGTGGTTCGAAAATAATCGACCACGGGTCAAAAGCGTTAAAAGTTCATAAAAGCTACCCGATAGGTTAGGACCCACTAAAATCGCACCAGATTGAAATTAACCATGAAATTGAACCCGATTTCAAATTGGAAGTTTTGTTATGTCATGAGTCATTTTAGGAACGTCGATTCATCCTCAGAAGATTTTTCTGAAAATCGAGATTTTTTGCAAAAAATCAAAGTTAGGCCGTTTTGGACGGGGAACTTCGAGGGACCATTTTTTATCGCACTTTTGGCCATTAAGTGGGATCTTTGGGCAAGGAAAATTATGGATTGTGATGTGGACACATTGGCTGAATTGTTTAGGCTTCAATTGAATTGATTTGAAGAGGAATTGAATGGGAAATGTACAAAATTCGTAGGCCATGGGAGAGACAACATTTTGGACCCTTTGGTAAGCTTGTTGGGGAAGTTTGGTGGCTGCAAATGGCTAAGGATGAAGGCTGAAGTGGTGGGGGCAAGCAAGGTGAGATGTGGACAAGTGTAGAAGCGTTGGAAGCCACTTTGGGGACCCCTCTCTTCAGCAGCCTTCTTCTATTTTCAGCAGCACCTTTCTCCATTGTTAAGGCTTAGGAAAAGCTTGAGAGAACTAGAGGAAAGCTAGCAGCCACCGCCGAGCAGCCTAGCCGCCCGTCCGACTGCTGCCAGGCTCGTCGCTCGCCGCTGGTGCTGCTCGCTTGCGTGCCTGAGTCCGCGAGTCCCCTGCTCGCATCCGTGCCCTGCTCGCTGTCATCCAGCATCGTCCTGCCATCTTAGTCACCGTCCAGCTCAACCTGAGTCGCCTGGCCGCCTGTCCAGCAGCCAGAGCCTTGCCTCTTGCCTGCCTGGTCAGCCGCTGCAACCTCGCCTTCCATTCCGAGCCGTTTTAGCCACTCAGCTCAGCTCTCTCGGTCCGGAGCAGAACCGAATCTCACGGCCCACTATGAGCTTCGTGAGGCTTTCCGGGCCTTTCGGCCTCCGTTGGTGTCGCCGCTAGGAGGTTTGTCGCCTGCCTTGGTGCTGCCGTCGCCTGAACTCATCGGACCGCAAAACTGGTGAGTTTACTCTCTAAACTCTACTTATGGAGTTAATGATGCTTAAAGGGTGTTTAGATTAAGCTAAGCATGTTTAGGTGGTTAAATTAGCTTAGTTAAATGTTAATTATATTATGTGCTTGAATAGTTTAGTGGATGGATTAATTAATCTAATTGGGCAATTAGATTAGTGTAAGCTTAATTAGTCTTTTAATTAATTAATTAATTAATTAATTATTATTTAATTATATTATTATATATTTAAATAAATTTAATTTTCAGAATTTAATTAATTAATTAATTAATATTTTCTGGAAATTATCGGGATGGTAGGTCGTTAGAATTTCATGTGATCGCGGTAGTATGTTTAGTTTCTGTAATTGAATGCTATCTTGTGAAATATAGGTATTTTAATAAGAAAATATCGGGTGTCGGGTTTTGACACCGAAAGTGGTTTTTAAGTACCATAGCAGCTTGTGTGAGCATTGAATTTATCAGCTTAGGTGAGCATCGTTGTCAGCTTGTGTGAACATTGTATTTCAGCTTGTGAGAGCAACGATCGTTTATCAGCTTGTGAGAGTAACGATCCATTTATCAGCTTGTGCGAGCTATCATCTATCTATCAGCTTGTGTGAGCTACCATTTATATATATTCCAGTTTGTGTGAGTTACCATCTATATCAGCTTGTGAGAGCATTGCATCTATTTCAGCTTGTGTGAGTAGTGATTGTATTGATGGATGAATATATGGTATGGTTTAATAGATGGTATGAATTGATAGATGGTGTCAATCGTATGGTATCAATTAGATTGATAGAATTGATGAACCGAGGTGTGTTGGTAGTGCATGCTTGTGCGAGCAATGATTGATTGATTGAGTGTTTAAATTGTACTGACGTGCAGGAAGAAACTGAGGCAAGGTAGGTCTTCTGACTTGTGTGATTAGGCCTCTAGGCGTATTATCTTCCTAGTCGAACTTTAGGGGGTGAACTTGCCGAGACATTGTCTCACCCCGTTGTGGGCTCAACATTTTCAGGTCCTTAGATGGCAGTTCCTCTGGAACGTTTTGATCAGCCCAAGAGGATTACCAAGCAGGTCACCGATATCCTTGTTCCCGAGGGCCAAGGAGCCTGGGTCTATGAACTTGTGAGGACCACCGTCTGGGTCGATACGGGCCTACCTCAAAGGGTACCCCATCGATTCAGAGCATGGTATCATAGCAGGCTCAATGGACCTAGAGAGGGTCCCCTGCAGGATTTTGAGGTCCCTGTGTCGGTGTCAGAGGTCGCTTTTGGTGAGGGTACAACTGACCCTCCTAGTGGTGCAGTGGTGGACCCAAGTCGAAGTCCCCAAGAGACCTCAGAGTCTTCAGTTGAGGATTCGAACGCTTAGAGGAATTGTAGACTTTTGTCTATAGACTATAATTGTATACAAACTAGTCGGTTGTGTATAAAGGCATGTCTTGGTTGTGAATGGTTTCCTGCTTTTCCTATCCCATGCTATGTGTTGTCAGGAGTTATTGTTTCGCTTCCGCATGCATATTAAAATGAATGGGTTGGCGACGCGTCCTGGGACGTCGCAAATTTATCGATCATCGAGAGATGGGCACGCGCTCGAGGATCAAGGCGTGACATCCCCGCCTGGAGTGGTATCAGAGCTGGTCGATAGTTAGAGTGATAAGGTGCAATGGTTTATGGGATAGTTAGTAAGATGGCCTTTGTTTTATGCTGATGCATGTGTTTGATAGCTGTTTGATAGCTTGTTTAGTGGATCACTCAAATTCTAATATGGTATTGGAATTGGAAAACAGGTTTCTATAAAGATCATGTAGATGAGTGATCAGGAGCAGAGGACTCCTAGGAAGAGATCAGTAGGACCTGTGAGTTGGGGTAGTACGCCAACAAGGTACCCAAGGTGGTAGAGGTGGAGCGCAGGCTGAGGCCAGCGCTAGTGGAGTAGCACCGCCTCCTGTTGGTGCTGAGGTAGCAACCCCTGGTGATCCCAAAATCGAAGGGATCATGCAAGCGCTTGAGACGCTTGGAAACCTGATGGGGCAACAAACCCAGAATCAAGTCGTCGTTGCTACAACCGTTACTACTGCTGCTGCTACCGCCGCTACTAAGGCTGCAGCCGCAGCCGCACCTACCGAAGTTCCACCTGGGAACGTGGTTGTACAAAGAGAGAGGCCTATTCACAAGCTCGTGGAGTAGTTCTTGAAGCTGAACCCGCCGAGGTTCAATGGCACAGGAGATCCTGAAGCTGCGTCGCTCTGGATCCAAGATCTGGAGAAAGCCTTTGCTCTTTTGATGTGCACTGAAAAGGAGAAGGTTGTCTTGGCGGTATACTAGCTGCGGGGTAACACTAATACTTAGTGGAGAGCCACCGAGGCACGGTATTCCCAAAGGCGTAGTCCCGTTGTGGAATGCATTCCTCGAGCCTTTAATGACAAGTATTATTCGGTAGTGCTTGAGAGCGAAGATGGAGGAATTCCAGCGCCTCCGTCAAGGGATGATGACCGTGGACGAGTATGAGGCTAAATTTGCTGAGCTGTCTCAGTATGCTCCAAGACTGGTGGAAGATCTAGAAGACAAAGCTCGGAGGTTCAGGAACGGCGTCCAACCAGAGTTGAGGAGTCCACTGGTGCCACTCGACCTGAAGGATTACAATGAGGTTTATGGTCGGGCCCCGCTAATAGAGAGGGACCTGAGTGAACAAACTGCTACCTGGTTCGAAATTCAATTCAAATAAGGACAGAATCCGATTCGGGAAGAAACCGATGACTGGAGGAAGATATCCTATTCTGCCCAATAGGAAGGGTGCAATTGGAAAGTCAGCGCCAAGTTAGAATGGCGTGTGTCGCTTTTGTGGAAGGTGACATGGATCAGCCCCCATGCCATCTTAGGTTGGGTGCTTGCTTCGAGTGTGGCCAACAGGGTCACTTGGCCAGGGACTGTCCCAAAAAGCAAAGAGGACCACAGCAGTTACTGCCGTTGCCACCGATAGGTCAGAATAGGGGGTTTGCACCGCAGATCGCACCACAAGGTGGACTGAACAAACCTCCAGCTCAGGGAAGGATATACGCTATCACGAGAGGACAGGCTGAGGACTCGCCTAATGTGATCACAGGTACGGTTTCGCTGAACTACCACGCTGCTTATGCTTTATTTGACCCTAGCGCCACTCATTCCTTTATAGCTGAGCAATTTGTTAAGCTAATAGGATTGAGTCTTGAGTTGTTGGAGTCAGTGGTTAGCATATCTACACCATTAAAGGATAAGGTGTTAGCTGCAGTGGGTTGTTCTGGTTGCAAGTTAGCGATTGGTGAGCGAGAGGGGAGGATAGATTTGATAGTCCTAGCCATGTTTGATTTCGATGTGATAATTGGCATGGACTGGCTCACCAAGCAACGAGCTAAGATGGACTATTATCATAAATCGATACAGTTTAACCCGGTAGCGGGTGAGAGTTTCGAGTTTATTGGGAGTCAAGGAGGACCCTTGATTACCTTAATCTCGTCGCTTGAGGCAACCCGTTTGTTAAACGAGGGTTGTCAAGGTTACTTGGCGACTGTCGTGGATACAACAGTTGAGGAGCTGAAGATCGAGGACATCGCGGTAGTACAAGAATTTCAGGATGTGTTTCCAAAGGAATTGCTAGGCCTGCCGCCAGAGAGAGAGATAGAGTTTGTAATCGAGTTAGCATCCGAGACGGAGCTAATCTCTAAGGCTCCTTACCGGATGGCATTGTCGGAGTTGAAAGAACTGAAGGTGCAGATGCAGGAGTTGTTGGATAAGGGATTCATACGTCCAGTGCATCGCCTTGGGGAGCACTAGTTTTGTTCGTGAAGAAGAAAGATGGTTCGTTGTGTCTGTGCATCGACTATCGTCAACTCAATCAGGTGACAATCAAGAACAATTATCCACTACCGAGGATTGACAACTTGTTAGACCAGCTGTAAGGAGCATCGATATTTTCTAAGATTGACTTGAGGACAGGGTATCATCAGCTGAGGATCAGAAAGGAAGACATATCAAAGTCGATGTTTCATACTCTATACGGCCATTATGAGTTCACCGCAATGCCGTTTAGTTTGACGAATGCCCCTGCTGCTTTTACGGATCTGATGAACCGAGTGTTCAAGGAATACCTGGATCAGTTCGTGATTGTGTTCATTGACGATATCCCGGTGTACTCGAGAAGTCCAAAGGAACACGAAAGACAGTTGAGGATAGTGCTCCAGACTCTACGGAATCATGAGCTGTACGCTAAGTTTAGCAAGTGTGAGTTTTGGTTGACTCATGTTGCGTTCCTAGGTTGCGTGATTTCAGGCGAAAGAATCTTAATGGACCTCGCCAAGATTGAAGCAGTTATCAATTGGCCAAGACCAACAACAGTGATAGAGATCAGAAGCTTTTTGGGTTTGGCAAGTTACTACAGAAGGTTCATGGAAGGGTTTTCAGCGTTAGCGTCGCCGTTGACTCAACTATTGAAGAAGGAAGAGAAGTTCGTGTGGACAGACAAGCGCGAGTGTAGTTTTCAAGAGCTTAAGCAGAACCTGACTACCGCACCTGTACTGACCATACCATCTGGACCTGGAGGATACGAGATCTATATTAATGCAACATGGCAAGGTTGTTGCATACGCATCCCATCAGTTGAGACCTCATGAGCTGAATTACCTGACACATAACTTAGAACTCGTAGCGATTATTTTCACTTTGAAGATTTGGAGACATTATTTGTGCGGAACGTTTTGGTTAGCCCAAGAGGATTACGAAGCAGGTCACCGATATCCCTATTCCTAGGGGCCAAGGAGCCTGGGTTTATGAACTTGTGAGGACCACCGTCTGGGTCAATGCGGGCCTACCTCTGATGGTACCCCATCGATTCAGAGCATGGTATCATAGCAGGCTCAATGGACCCAGAAAGGATCCCCTACAGGATTTTGAGGTCCCTGTGTCGGTGTCAAAGGTCGCTTTTAGCGAGGGTATAGCTGACACTCCTGGTGGCGCAATGGTGGACCCAAGTCGAAGTCCTCAAGAGACCTCAAAGTCTTCAGTTGAGGATTCGAACGCTTAGAGGACTTGTAGACTTTTGTCTATAGACTAGTATTGTATATAAACTAGTTGATTGTGTATAAAGGCATGTTTCGGTTGTGAATGGTTTCCTGCTTTTCCTATCCCATGCTATGTGTTGTCAGGGGTTATTGTTTCATTTCCACATGCGTATTAAAATGAATGGGTCGGCGACGCATCCTGGGATGTCGCAAATTTAATGGACCACCGAGGGATGGGCACGTGCTCGAGGATCGGGGCATGACACAAACCACACACCTTTATACATAACTGACTAGTTTATTTACAATACTAGTCTATATACACAAGTATACTCAAACTCGGTTCTCAAAACGAAGCTGCCCTAAGATCAACTAGTCGAACTCATTCGTCGACTCTTCGGTCTCCACAGGCTCCGAGGGCTTCGGGTCCTCCACCACACCATCGGGAGGGTCAGTCGTATCCTCGTCTAGAGTAGCATCAACTACCACATCGGGGATTTCAAAACTCTTAAGGGGACCCACCCTGAATCCATTGGGTCCATAGTGAAACCACGCTCTGTATCGATGCGGTACCCTATGAGGTAGGTCCTCTTCGACCCAAACGGTGATCACTACAAGTTCATAGACCCAGTGACTTCCGGGATCGGGGTAGCTAAAAACCCGCTTGGTGACCCTCATGGGCCGGCCAAAACGCTCAAAAGGATTCGCCATCTAAGGACTTGAAAATATTGAGCCTACAACAGGGTGAGACAATGTCTCAGCAAGTTCACCCCCTAAACTCCCCTAGGAAGGAAATACGCCTAAAGGCAGTCTATGCACACACAAGACAGAGGACTTACCTCGCCTCAGTTCCTTCCTGCAAGTCAGTACAATTCATATACTCAACCAATCAATTCCATTCCAATAGAACCATCGATCAATCAGTCAATTAACTCAATTCAATTCAACCAACGATCAATCGATCCACTCAAATCGATACCATCAGTACTACCTATCAATTCCACACCATATATCCATCCCATTGATACAACCACTGCTTACACAAGCTGAAATATATGGTCATAGCTCTCGCAAGCTGATATAGATAGATAGTAGCTCGCCCAAGCTAATATATATATAGATCGTGCTCCCACAAGCTGATAAAACGATCATGGCTCACACAAGCCGATATATATGTATAGATCGTGCTCCCATAAGTTGATAAAATGATCATAGCTCACACAAGCTGATAAGGTACACTGCTCTCACAAGCTGACATATCGAGCTCATAGGCTGATATGGTAGCTGATATGGTATATTGCTCTCACAAGCTGACGTGCAACGGGACTCTCACAAGCTGACAATAAATGCTCTCACAAGCTGACATGCAATAAGGCTCCCACAAGCTGACATTTCACCTTATTGAAAATACCCGATAAAATAATCTTGTGTAGGTACATGGTCGCCTTGAGCCAAAAACGCAATATCTTTCTTTTCAAAAATCCCACTAATTATTATAGTCCATAAACACATTTTTGGCATTATAAACCGACGCTCGGTATTTTCTAATTAAATACTGAAATTACTCAATTTTGGGATAAATATCCAAAATTACAATTTCCACTCAATTTGTACAAATCAACTCTCAATTAAATAAACCAAGCATACCATTGCAATCAGCACGAAATTCTGGTCACCGACTATCCCCGTATAATTTCTGAAAAATAATAAATAATTAAATAAATACAAGAAATAATTAAATAAATGCAAATAAATGCCAAAAATAGAAACTTAGGCCGGAAAAGCCTAATTAAATACCGAAAACGGGCCCAAAAATTTTGGAACCTATCTAGATAAATAATACAACTTATCTAGTCTCTAATTTAGCCGTTCTAACCACCGAACATGCAAAATCGACTAATTAAATCGCTAATCCATTCTAACTAACCACCTAAACCATGCTTAGCCTAAACTAATTAACCTTTAAGCATCATTAACTCCCTAAGTAGAGTTTAGTGAGTAAACTCACTAGTTTTGCGATCTGGTGAGTCCACGACGACGGCAACATGGAGACGGGCGACAAACCTCCCGACGGTGAAGCCAAGCAAGGCCCGAAAGTGGCCCAAAATGAGCCTTGAAGCTGATGGTTGGGTTGAGGACTCTCGGCTCTGTCCTTGGGCCGAAAGTGCTGGAACGAAGGCCGGTTAGCGCGGGAACAGCAAGGGACGGGCGGACAGGCTGCAGCGGGCGACGGCGGGCCTTCCGGCAACTGGACAACGACCAAGGGAGCTCCAGCTGAGCTCTACGATGACCAGGGATCACGGGGGATGGCGTGACGGTGTGGGACGAGCGAGACGCAAGTGGGCTGGCATGCGGAGCTCGCGAGTGGCACGATGACGAGCGGGCGGTCTGGCGGCTCGGTAGCATCTTGCGACGGCAAGGGGGAGGCTGGCAGTTTCTTTGGTTCTTTGGAGCTTCAAAATGATCTCTAATGGGGAAAGCAGCTCTGCTAAAGGAGAAGGGGACAGTAGAAGGTTTGGGGGTCCCTCTTGGCTTCCATTTTATCCTCTTGTCTCTTGGCAAGGTCCCACCAACCCTTGGCTGTCATCCATGGCCCTTTGGCAGCCCACAATCTTCCCAAGCAAGCCAATGAAGTGGTCAAAAAGTGATGGAGACCATGGCCTACGAATTTGCACACAAATTCCCCCAAATTAAGTTCAATTTCCCTCCAATTGAGCCTAAATTGGAGTCCATAAATACCACCAAGGTTCCGACACTTCAATTCACATTTTTCCTCGCCAATAGAACCAACTTGCATCCCAAAAACACGATAAAAAACGGTCCCCTAAATTTTCCAGTCGAAAACGGCCCTATTTTGTAATTTTGCCAGAAATCTTTGTTTGCAGAAAAATCTTTAGATGATGAGTCGACATCCCTAAAATAAATCATGACATGAAAAAACTTTCAATTTCTGAAATCGGGTTCAAATTCGCGGTTAATTTCAATCTGTCACGATTTTAGCATAACCTAACCTACCGAGTAGCTTTTAGGAATTTTTAGTGCAATTGACCCGTGGTCATTTATTTTTTAGCCACAATATACATCTTCGACACATTGGCAACTCTTGGTTGTCGTGAAAATCTCGAGGTTTTAAATACGGGCACAGAGTACCAAAAAGATAGAAAAATCGGTCTAGTGTCGATTGACGAGAATTTTGCAATCAGTGGAATCATCCACACTTTGATCACATATCTCAGTCGAATCAACCTATCTTTGATCTCTGATCGATTTTTAACTGTGTCGTAATGACCCTTGCAGACTAGCACGGTCGAGCAGTCGATTTCTGGTCTAATTCTCAAGTCTATTGCGTTAAAATCCCTTAACGGCTTCACCTGATGGACTAGTTATCTCGTGAGTGATCAGCTTAGAGAATAGAACTATAGGCGTGTCGATGAAAAGCCTGATTCATTCAATTGAAAATAAAGCTTGAAATTCAGGATGTCACAACTCTTCCCCTCTTATAAAAATTTCGTTCTCGAAATTTAAACCATTACAAATCTTTAAACAAAAGGTAGGCGTACGGTCGTCTCATCGAATCTTCACTTTCCCATGTCACTCCTTGTGCCGTGGTGTTGCCAGACCACTTTCACCAACGGGATCGTCTTGGTGCGCAGGACCTGTTCCTTTCGATCAACAATTTGAACCAATCTTTCCACATACGACACTCTGTCGTCCATGTCTAATTCCTCAAAATTTCGCACGCGGGTCGAGTCAGGTTCATACATCCTCAACATCGACACGTGAAAGACGTCATGCACTTGTGCCATCCTCGGCGGCAATGCAAGACGATACGCTAGAGTCCTTATTCTTTCCAGAATCTCAAAGGGACCTACGTACCTCGAACTCAATTTCCCTTTCTTACTGAAGTGCGAAGTACCCCTCATCGGTGACACCTTCAGAAAGACATGTTCACCAACTTGGAATTCCAATGGTCTTTGGCGCTTGTTAGCATAACTTTTCTGGCGGCTCTGAGCGGTCTTTAATCTGTCCCTGATTACTATAACTGCATCCACTGACCGCTGAACTAACTCTAGGCCTGTGATCTTTTGTTCTCCGACCTCATCCCAACACACTGGTGTTCTGCACGCTCTGCCATACAATGCTTCAAAAGGAGCCATCCGAATGCTCTATTGGTAGCTGTTGTTGTATGAAGCTGTGCCTCCCAGCTTCCCTTGAAATCCAACACGCAAGCTCGTAGCATGTCTTCGAGGGTTTGAATCGTCCTCTCAATCTGCCATCCGTCTGAGGATGATAGGCTGTACTGTACTGCGGCTTCGTTCCTAAAGTAGTATGCAAACTTTTCCAAAATGCAACTGTGAATCTCGAGTCTCTGTCTAATGTAATCGTCACTGGCACTCCATGTAGACGAACTATTTGACGAACATACAATTCTGCATGCCTATCTAAATCCAGGTCCTTCTGTACAGCGATGAAGTGAGCCGACTTCGTCAATCTGTCGACCACTACCCAAATGGAATCATTACCCCTCTGACTCATTGGTAAGTTTGTCACAAAGTCCATTGTGATGTGCTCCCATTTCCACTGGGGAATCTCGAGAGGTTGCAGAAGTCCTCCCGGCTTACAATGTTGTGCCTTCACTTGCTAATATGTTAGACACTTGGCGACATGCTTGGCAATGTCCGCCTTCATACCAGACTACCAATAGTGTTAACGCAGATTCTGATACATCTTCGTACTACCAGGATGAATGCTGTAACTGCTATGATGAGCTTCTGACAAGATCCCTTCTTTAAGCTCTACATCGTCAGGTACACACAATCGTCCTCGGAACCTTAGTGTTCCATCTTCAAAAATCTGAAAATCAGTCTTTCTCTTATCGGTATCCTCTTGCAGGATTTTCTGAATATCTGGGTCTGTCAACTGAAGCATCTTGATTTTGATCTGTACTTCCGGCTCAATTCTGAGGGTGGCCATAAGATTCGAAAGGTGGCCTACCTCAAATTTGAAAACCGAATCTCGAGCTCTCTCGAGTAACACCCATTCCTTAACCATCATCTGTGCAACTAAAGACTTCCAACTCAAAGCATCTGCAACCCTACTCGCCTTTCCAGGGTGATACATAATATCACAATCATAGTCCTTTAGGAGTTCCATCCAGCGACGTTGTCTCATATTTCACTCCTTCTGAGAGAATAGATACTTGAGACTTTGATGGTCAGTGAAGATCTGGAATCTTTCTCCACACAAATAATGTCTCCAAATCTTTAAAGCGAAAATGATTTATGCGAGTTCTAAGTCATGCGTCGGGTAATTCAACTCATGAGATCTCAATTACCGGGATGCGTATGCAACTACCCTACCATGTTGCATCAGCACACAATCCAATCCTCTAAACGACGCATCACTATAGATCTCGTATCCTCCAGGACCAGATGGTATGGTCAGCACAGGTGCGGTAGTCAGTTTCTGCTTAAGCTCTTGGAAACTACGCTCGCACTTGTCTGTCCACACGAACTTCTCTTCCTTCTTCAATAGTCGAGTCAACGGCGACGCCAAAGCTGAAAATCCTTCCACAAACCGTCGGTAGTATTCTGCCAAACCCAAAAAGCTTCTGATCTCTGTCACGGTAGTCGGTTTCAGCTAGTGGATAACTGCTTCGATCTTGGTTGGGTCCACGGAGATTCCTTCGCCTGAAATCATGTGACCTAGAAACGTTACACGAGTCAACCAAAACTCGCACTTACTGAACTTTGTGTACAGCTCATGATTCCTCAGGGTCTGAAATACCATCCTCAAATGACTCTCGTGCTCCTTAGAACTTCTCGATACACCATAATATCGTCGATGAACACGATCACAAACCAATCCAGGTACTATTTAAACACTCGGTTCATCAGATCCATAAAAGCAGCTGGAGCATTCATCAAACCAAACGGCATTACAGTGAACTCATAATGGTTGTATCAAGTACGAAACGCTGACTTCGGTATGTCCTCATTCCTGATCCTCAACTGATGATACCTTATCCTTAAGTCGATTTTTGAAAATATCGACGCTCCTTGCAACTGCTCAAACAAGTCATCGATCCTCGGCAGTGGGTACTTATTCTTGATCGTCACCTGATTGAGTTAACGATAGTCGATGCATAGGCGCAACGAACCATCTTTCTTCTTCACGAATAGAACTAGTGCTCCCCAAGGTGATGCATTGGGACGCATGAATTCTTTATCCAACAATTCCTACATCTGCACCTTTAGTTCCTTCAACTAAGACAATGACATCCGGTAAGGAGCCTTAGAGATTGACTCTGTCCCGGGTGCTAACTCGATCACAAATTCTATCTCTCTTTCTGGCGGTAGGCCTGGCAATTCTTTCGAAAACACGTCTGGAAATTCTTGCACCACTACGATATCTTCGATCTTCAGCTCCTCAACTGTCGTATCCACGACAGTTGCCGAGTAACTTTGACAACCCTTGTCTAACAAATGGGTTGCCTCAAGCGACGAGATTAAGGAAATCGAGGGTCCTCCTCGACTCCCAATAAACTCGAAACTCTCACCCGCTAACGGGTTAAATTGAATCGCTTTACGGTAACAGTCCGTCTTAACTCGTTGCTTGGTGAGCCAGTCCATGCCAATTATCATATCAAAATCATATATGGCTAGGACTAACAAGTCTATCTTTCCCTCTCGCTCACCAATCACTAATGTAACATCCTGATTTTAAAATTTTGTTTTCAAGAGAATGAGTCGGGCATTTCATTTTCACGCTTATAATTCCTTTCTCTAAGTTGGCCACTCACGAGATAACTAGTCTATCAGGTGAAGCCGTTAAGGGATTTTAACGCATCAAACTTGAGAATTCGATAGGAAACGACTGCTCGACCATACTAATCTGCAAGGGTCATTACGACACAGTTAAAAATCGATTAGAGACCGAAGATAGGTCGACTCGACAAAGGCATGCAATCAGGTGTGGGTGATTCCACCAGATCGCACAAATCTTGTCGATCGGCACTAGACCGATTCTTCTGTCGTTTTGGAACCCTATGTCCGTATTTGAAACCTTGAGATTTCTACAACAACCGAGAGTCGCCAATGTGTCGAAGATGCATTTTGTGGTTCGAAAACAATCGACCACAGGTCAAATGCACGAAAATTCCTAAAAGCTACCCAGTATATTAGAATGCGCTAGATTCGCGCCAGAATGAAAATAACCATGAAATTGAAACCGAATTCAAAAATTGGAAGTTCTATTGAGTCACAAATCATTTTAGGAACGTCGACTCATCTTCAGAAGATTTTTCTGCAAACCGAGTTTTTTAGCGAAAAATCAAAGTATGGTTATTTTGGCTCGGGAAAATTGGTAGGCCCGCTTTTGGTTGCACTTATTGGATTCAAGATAGTTCTATGGTCAAGGAAAAATGTGGAATCAAGTGTGGTTACATTGGATAATATTATGGACTTCAATTTGGCTTAATTGGAGGGGAATTGAATGAAATTGAATGTATTTAATGTACAAATACTCAAAATTCGTATGCCAAGAGCCAAGGGACATTTTGCACATATTGCCAAGCTTGTAGAGGAAGATTGGAGGAGAGAGAATAGCTGATGTCATGTGATGTCATGGTGGGGGCAAAGCCAATGGGAGAATGGCAAGTGTTGAGCTCTAGAGAGCCCGAGGAGACCCCCCTTCTTCAGCAGCCTTCTTCTCCCCCAAAGTGTGGCTTTATCCATTGTTGAAGAAGCTTGAGAGCTCAACAAACCAAAAGAAAACCAGCAGAAGCCGCAGCTCCCTCCCCCTTGCTCGACCGCACGCCCGCTCGCCTATCGAACCACCGCTGCTCGCCGTGCGCTACTCCGCTAGCTTTGTTGCTGTCCCGTGCATCCAAGACCCTTCAGCACTACTGTACGCGCCGCCCCTGGTCGCTTGGCCACCGTCGAAGCCAGCTAGGACCGCCGGAGCCATCGCTTCCATCCGCCAGACCAGCCATTGCTCCTCCTTGCTGTCTTCGGCCTCAACCAGCAACTAACGACCCTCCTTCCAGCCGTGATCGGTGGCGGAGTTCCAGCAAAGGTGCGGAACTTCAAGGCTCGTTTTCAAGCTCTTTACGGCCTCGCTTGGTGTCGCCGTGAACTCACCGGCGTGTAATTCCGATGAGTTTATCTTCTAAACCTCGCTTAGGAGGTTAATCATGCTTAAGAGATATTTAGATTAGGTTAATTAAGGTTTATGTGGTTAGATTAGCTTAGTTGTAGTTAATTAGATTAATTAGTTTGATTAGTTTAGTGAGTAATTAATTAGAACTAATAGGATGTTTAGATTAGAGTAATCTAGTTTAGACCTTAATTAATTATTTTAGATTATTTAATTATTTCGAATTTATTTAATTATATAATAATAATTTATTTATATTTATTTAATAAAATATTATTATTTATTTAATTTTCGGAATAAATTTAATTATTTATTATTTTCCCAGAAATTATATCGAGAGAGCTGTTCGTTAGATTTCTATGCTGACTACTGTGATGTGGTTAGATTGTGTAATTGATTGTTGGATGTTGCAAATTGAATGTTGGTTATGAAAGTATGGATTTTAATCAGAAAATCCCAAGTGTTGGGTTTTGACACCAAAATTGGATTTTAAGTATTATATTAAACAGTGGGGTTTGGAAAAGGAAAGTATCGGTTTTCTGGTTCGAATTGATGTGTGCCCACGCACGACTATTTTCTCAGACGTTTTTAATACGGAGGAAAGAGGCCAGGATCACTATTTTAATGGAAGCATTGAGTGAAATGCAAAGTGTCCTGGGCCGAGTATGAATTGTCATGTGTTGGTTAATGAGAACCGTCCTGAGCTGTTGAGTTGGACTAGCCCCTATATGGGATGCCCCACACAACGGATGTGGGTCGCAGTAAATTCTGGACCCATGCTCCTTCGGGAATGCCGTCAACGTAGTGACGAAGTCGTGCTCCAAGGTGGGAAGACGATGCCTGGCTAAATGCCAGTAGATAGCCGAACTGCAAGTAGGCTATGCCCATGTGTGGCAGTGAATAACAATTTGAACGCATGCTGAGTGTTGTTAACGTGTCGGATTATGGGATGGAATTGTGTGGCATGGCATGGGACGTGTCATAACGATTCGGTCTTATAATCAAGACCCCTGTGGTTGTGGATTGTATGAAAGTGATTGTGTTCTAGTTGTTTAAGTTCTTATTACTGCATGTGATTGAGTGATATGAACTGTACTAACTTGCAGGAAGGAACTAAGGCGAGGTAAGTCCTCTGTATGGTGTGGCTAGGTCATCCTGGGGTGTATTTGCTTTCTAATAGGGGTTTAGGGGATGAACTTGCAGAGACAATGTCTCACCCCGTTGTGGGCCAAATATTTTTAGGTCCGTAGATGGCGATTCCCCCGGAGCGTTATGGTCTTCTTGTGAGGATCATTGAGTAGGTTGCTAGGCATCTCGATCCTGGAAGTCATTGGATTTATGAGCTGATAAGGACCACCATCTGGGTCGATGTAGACATCTATCTAAGGGTGCCTCATCGATATAGAGCATGGTTCCGCTTTAGGCCCAATGGTTTCAGGATTGGTCCTCTTAGAAGTTTTGATATTCCACCTACTGTGCTTGAGGCCATTCTAGGAAAGGAGGTAGTTGACCCTCCCGATGGTGCGGTGGAGGACCCAGCGTCTCCGGAGGTGGAGGAGTCTGAAGTGGGATGAGTGAACGAGTTTGACTAGTAGTCTTAGGACCGTTCTTTTTGGTTAACCGATCTTTTTGTTGGTTGACTTTTGATGTATATACACTCTGGTGTGCATGTATATATATGAAAGTATGTTTGGTTATGAATGAGTTGGTTCCTGCTTTCTTATCCCGTATTTATTTGTCAGGGGTTTTGTAATATGCTTACGCATGTGCATTTAAAATGAATGGGTCGGCGACGAGTACCTGGGAACGTTGCATATCTGATCGATCATGGCGGGATGTTCGCGCACTCGGGGTTTGGGGTGTGACAACTAACTTGCAACCAGGACAACCCAATGCAGCTAACACCTTATCCTTTAACGGTGTAGATATGTTAACCACTGACTCCAATAACTGAGGACTCAACCTATCAGCTTAACAAACCGTTCAGCTATAAACGAATGAGTCGCACCAGGATCAAATAAAGCATATACAACATGGTTGTTCAGTGAAACCGTACCTGTGACCACATCAGGCGAGTCCTCGGCCTGTCCTCGCGTGATGGCGTACACTTGCCCTTGCACTTGGGGTACGTTCTGTCCTCCCTGCTGTGCAATCTGCAGCACAAACCTTCTATTTTGACCCATCGACGACGGCGGCAGTAACTGCTGAAATTCTCTCGGCCTTCGGGGACAGTCTCTGGCCATGTGACCTGGTTGGCCAGACTCGTAACACGCACCCATCCTAAGATGGCATGGGGCCGAACCATGTCGCCTTCCATAAAAGCGACACGCGCCATTCAGATTCGGCCCTGGCTTGCCTATTCCACCCTTCATATTGGGTGGAACATGGAACCTTCCTCCGGTCATGGGCCTCTTCCCATACCGGTTCCCATCTCTGTTGGAACTGAACCTCAACCCAAATGAGGCGGCTTGCTCACTCAAACTCCTCTCTATCAGCTGGGTCCAATTATACACCTCGTTATAATCCTTCAGATCAAGCGGTACCAGCGGGTTCTTCAACTCTAGTCGAAGGCCATTCCTGAACCTCCGAGCTTTATCTTCTGGATCCTCCACTAGTCTTAAAGCATACTGAGACAGTTTCGCGAACTTGACCTCATACTGGTCCATGGTCATCATCCCTTGACAGAGGCGCTGAAATTCCTCAATCTTCTGCTCTTAGGCGCTACCCGAAAAGTACTTACTATTGAAGGCTTTGAGGAAAGTGTTCCACACCGGGATTACGCCTTCCGGGAATACTGTACCTCTGGTGGCCCTCCACCAGGTATTTGCGTTACCCTACAGCTGGTATATTGCCAAGACAACCTTTTCCTCATCATTGCACATCAAAAGTGCAAAGGCCTTCTCCAGGTCCTGAATCTAAAGCGATGCAGTCTCGCGATCTCTGGCACTGGCGAACCTTGACAGGTTCAACTTCAAGAACTACTCCACGAGCTTATGAATTTGTCTCTCTCTCTCTCTCTCCATAACTATGTTCCCAGCTGGAACCGGCGGGTGCGCGGTGGCGGCAACATCGGCAACGGCAAAGCGGTGGCAGCGGTGCAGCCGGTTGTAACGGCGGCGGTAGTGGTGGCGGCTTGATTCTGGGCCTGCTGCCCCATCATTGCTCCCATTGTTTCAAGCGCCTGCATGACCCCTTCGATCTTGGGATAACCGGGGGCTACTACCCTAGCACCAACAGGAGGCGGTGCTACACCACTAGTGCTAGCCTGAGCTAGCGCTCGACCACGACTTCCTCGGGTACCGACCCTCGTCTGCGTCTTATCCCGAGTAACAGGTCTTATGGTTCACTTTCTAGGAGTCCTCTGCTCCTGATCGCTCATTATGCAGATTCTTTATAGAAACCTACTTTCCAATTCCACACAGAATTAGAAGCTGAGCAATCACACCAAACAATCTACCAAACAACTATCACTGACAAGCACCAACATGAAATAACGGCCAATTCTACTAACTATCCCAATAAACCATCGCACCTTATCACTCTAACTATCGACCAGCTCTGATACCACTCCGGGCGTGGATGTCACGCCCCGATCCTCGAGTGCGTGCCCATCCCTCGGTGGTCGATTTAATTGCGATGTCCCAGGACACGTTGCCAACCCTTTCATTTTAATGCGCATGCGAAAGCGAATAAATAAATCCCTAGACAACACAAAGATGAAATAAAAAAGTAGGACCACAATTTCACAACCAAACCACAAACCTTTATACACAACTGACTAGTTTATTTACAATACTAATCTATATACACAAGTCTACACAAGCAGAAAGATTTACAAGCTCTCTAGGCACACGAACCCTCAGCTGAACACCCCGAGTTCTCCTGGGAACTTGGGTCCACCACTACACCACCTGGAGGGTCAGTTGTACCATCTCCAAAAGCAATCTCTAACACTAACACATGGACCTCAGAATCTGGCAGGGGACCTTCTCTAGGTCCATTTCGCCCGCAACGGTACCATGCCCTGAATTGATGGGGTCCCCTCCGAGGTAGACCCTCATCGACCCAGATCACGGTCCTTACGAGTTCGTAAACCCAGGCTTCCTGGCCCCCAGGAAGAGGAATCTGAGAGATCTATTCGGTGACCCTCTTGGGCTGGCCAAAATGCTCGGGAGGATTCGCCATCTAAGGACCTAAAAATATTGAGCCCACGACAAGGTGAGACAATGTCTCAACAAGTTCACCCCCTAAACTCCGACTAGAAAAGAAATACGCCTAAAGGAAGTTTATGCACACACAAGACAGAGGACTTACCTCGCCTCAGTTCCTTCCTACAAGTCAATACAGTTCTTATACTCAACCAATCAATTCAATTCCAATAGAACCATCGATCAATCAGTCAATTAACTCAATTCAATTCAACCAACGATCAATCGATCCACTCAAATCGATACCATCAGTACTACCTATCAATTCCACACCATATATCCATCCCATTAATACAACCATTGCTCACACAAGTTGAAATATATGGTCATAGCTCTCGCAAGCTGATATAGATAGATAGTAGCTCGCCCAAGCTGATATATATATCGTGCTCCCACAAGCTGATAAAACGATCATAGCTCACACAAGCTGATATATATATATATATATATATGTATAGACCGTGCTCCCACAAGCTGATAAAACGATTATACCTCACAGCTGATAAGTTATACTGCTCCACAAGCTGACATATCGAGCTCATAGGCTAATATAGTATACTGCTCTCACAAGCTGACATGCAATAAGGCTCCCACAAGTTGACATTTCACCTTATTGAAAATACCCAATAAAATAATCGTGTGTGGGTACATGATCGGCCTAAGCCAAAAACGCAATATCTTTCTTTTCAAAAATCCCACTAATTATTATAGTTCATAAACACAATTTTGGTGTTATAAACCGATGCTTGGTATTTTCTAAATAAATACCGAAATTACTCAATTTTGGGACAAATACCCAAAATTACAATTTCCACTCAATTTGCACAAATCAACACTCAATTAAATAAACCAATCATACCATTGCAATTAGCACAAAATTCTGGTCACCGGCTATCCCGGTATAATTTTCGAAAAATAATGAATAAATAAATAAATATCAGAAATAATTAAATAAATGCAAATATATGCCAAAAATAGAAAATTAGGCTGGAAAAGCCTAATTAAACATGAAACGGGTCCGAAAAATTTCCGAACCTATCTAGATAAATAATACAACTTATCTAGTCTCTAATTTAGCAGTTCTAACCACCTAACATGCAAAATCAACTAATTAAATTGCTAATCCGTTCTAACTAACCACCTAAACCATACTTGGCTTAAACTAATCAACCCTTAAGCATCATTAACTCCCTAAGCAAAGTTTAGTGAGTAAACTCACCGGTTTTGTGATCCGGTGAGTCCACGATGATGGCAATGCGGAGACGGGCGACAAACCTCCTGGCGGCGAAGCCAAGCAAGGCCCGGAAGTGGCCCAAAACGAGCCTTGAAGCCCACAGCTGGGCTGAGGACTCTCGGCTCTGTCCTTGGGCCGAAAGTGTTGGAACAAAGGCCGATTAGCGCGGGAACGGTGAGGGACGGGCGGATAGGCTGCAGCGGGCGACAGCGGGGCTTCCGACGGCTGGACGACGACCAGGGGAGCTTCGGCTAAGCTCTATGGTGACCAAGGATAGCGGGGGATGGCGTGACGGTGTGGGACGAGCGGGACGCAAGCAAGCTGGTGTGCGGAGCTCACGGGCAGCGCGACGGCGAGCGGGCAGTCTTGGCGGCTCGGTGACGGCTTGCGACAGCAGGAGGAGGCTGGCGGTTTCTCTGGTTCTTTGGAGCTTCAAAATGGTCTCTAATGGGGAAAGCAGCTACGCTAAAGGAGAAGGGGATAGCATAAGGTTTGGGGGTCCCTCTTGGCTTCCATTCTATCCTCTTATCTCTTGACAAGGTCCCACCAACCCTTGGCTGTCATCCATGGCCCTTTGGCAGCCCACAATCTTCCCAAGCAAGCCAATGAAGTGGTCCAAAAGTGATGGAGACCATGGCCTACGAATTTGCACACAAATTCCCTAAATTAAGTTCAATTTCCCTCTAATTGAGCCTAAGTTGAGTCCATAAATACCAAAAGGTTCCACACTTCAATTCACATTTTCCTCACCAATAGAACCAACTTGCTTCCCAAAACACGATAAAAAACGGTCCCCGAATTTTCCGGTAAAAAATTGCCCTATTTTGTAATTTTGCCAAAAATCTCGGTTGCAGAAAAATCTTCGGATGATGAGTTGGCGTCCCTAAAATGAATCGTGACATGATAGAACTTTCAATTCTGAAATCGGGTTCAAATTCAAGGTTAATTTCAATCTGGCGCGATTTTAGCGTGACCTAGCCTACCAGGTAGCTTTTAGGAATTTTTAGTGTATTTAACCTGTGGTCGATTATTTTCGAGCCACAATATACATCTTCGACACATTGGTGACTCTTGGTTGTCGTGAAAATCTCGAGGTTTCAAATACGGGCACGGGGCACCAAACGGCGCTTGAAAAATCAGTCTAGTGCCGATTGATGAGAATTTTGCAATCTGGTGGAATCACCCACAATTTGATCACATATCTCGGTCGAATTGACTATCTCGATCTCGATCGATTTTTAAACGTCGTAATGACCCTTGCGGACTAGCACGGTCGAGCGGTCGATTTATGGTCGAATTCTCAAGTACATTTGCGTTAAAATCCCTTAATAGCTTCACCCGATGGACTAGTTATCTCATAAGTGATCAACTTAGAGAATAGAACTATAGGCACGTCGATGAAAAGCCTAATTCATTCAATTGAAAACAGAGCTTGAAATTCAAGATGTCATGGGTCTTGTCAAATTATATGCTTTATCTTATGATCAAACAACTTGGCATGATGTTTGCAGAGGCTGAGATTGGTCAAATAAGATTCTAGGACACTTGTGCTGAGACGGATAGGTTCTTCGACAGAAAAACCTTTGACAAGAACAAAATGAACAAATATGCTTGCCCAAGTAGAGTTTATGTTCCTACGGATGTGAAGCCTGCACGTGAAAGGAGAAAAAACAAAATTTGCACTATTTGATGCATGTATTCTTGCAAAAGAGTTGGAGAAATTTGGGGAGACCAAATGGGTGATTGTCGCGACCTCTTTTTTTCCAGCGCCCACATCGGGTACGAGTGCCTAAGGAGGCTAACGGCTCGCTGAAATTAGTTATGCCCGGACTCTCCCAAGTCCACCAATTCACGACTTTAATAGTCTAAATTTTTAACACGTAAATCAATTTTTAAAAATGGAGTCGCCACTAATCGATTTGGGGTGGGTTGATTAGAAACCCAAGTGAAGTATCGGGAGAAATACTCACTCCTGCGCAACCAGAGAAATTAGGATCGGGGACTTGATTACATTAATTAATCACTAATGCCCTTTCAGTACCTAATCTTGTTTAAACCCTGAGGTTTTTTGGATGTTCAAGGGATTTTCCATGCATTTTGGAGGAAAAACATTTTTGAGTTATTTTCTAATTTTTTTGGACACAAAAGGGATTTTTTTGGTATTTTTGGCTTTTTCTGAATTTTTCTGGCTTTTTCATGAATTTTTGGCTTTTTTTGGATTTTTGGCATTTTTTGGAAAATATGAAATTTTTTTGATTTTTTTTATTTTTCGAAAAATAAAATATTTTAATATTTTTTCGATTTTTTTGGAAATTAAAACATTTTTAATATTTTAAAACATTTTTCTGTTTTCGAAATTAAAATATTTTTAATATTTTTATAAATAAAATATTTTGAATTTTTTCTTTTATTAAAATATTACATAATATAATATAAAAAGCCGGCCGGTTCGAATCGCTAGTTGGGTCCGACCCGGGTCGGCCCAAACGTGAAACGGGCACATACGCGGGCCGACTTTTTTTTTTTTTTTTTTTTTTAAAACGGCGTGGCGGGCGTTTGGGACGCCGGCCGCCCGACGACCCGGGTTCCTAGCGAAACCCCTCCGGTCGGACCCAACTCCGACCCGGTTTCGCCCCCCAAATCGCGGGAAACCCTACCCGCTCTCCAAACCGGATCGCTTCGTGACCGAAATCGCAAACCCTAGGGTTTGCGAATCCGCGAGGAGAGGGAGAACCAGGGCACAACGGGGGACGCGGTGGCGGCAGCGGCAGCGGCGGCGGCAGCGGCGGCGGCGGCGGCGGCCTTTTGTTCGATGGCGATGGCGGCATCATGAGGCGGGCGACGGGGGGGGTTGCGGCAGTGGCGGTGCCGTTTGTCCCAGGTGAACAGCGGCTTGAACGGCGAGTGGCGGCGGCGCGGCTACGATGGTGGCAACTCAGCTTCCCGATCTGGGTGCGGCTTCGGCGGATCGATCATGGCAATGGCTCCAGGGGGAGAAACACGATAACAAACCCTTCGAGGCAACGGCGTCGGGACTTGAACGGCGTTCGGCGGCAACAACGCGGCAAAAAAGAACCCATCTGTTGTGTAGATCTCGTAGGACCTTTCTCGGCCTTTATTTCTTCTCACTCGAGGCCGGATCCGAGCCTCCACGGGCGGATCGACCTTCGAAATCGCTCGCCCTGCCTTCCCGAGTCTCGGTGGAAGGTGGGGCTGAGCTCGCGACTCGAGCTCTCTCTGCGCTCGCCCTTCAACCCTTCCCGTGTGTCTCTCGGTGAAGGATCTCGAGCTCGCCACGCCCTCCGACGATGCTTGCGGCCCACCTATTTATAGGCGAAGGAACTCCGGTCGACGGAGGGCTCGGTCACCCGGCCTCCGGCTTGCCCACCGGTTCCGCTCGGGCTGAACCGGTGTCCCATCGAGCTTTCAGCTGAAGCTCGCTCGGCATTAATGGCGCTGATCTTATCCTCTCCGCCGACGTCGGCCTACTCCCCTCGGCCGTAGGCCGTCCCGCGCATCGCCGGCCACCGCGCGTGAGATGCAAGCGGGCGAGGAAGAAGAAGACGGGAGGAAGAAGAAGAGAGAAAAGGGGCCGGGCCAAGGGTGAAGGAAAATGGGCCATAGGGGCTACGCGGAGGGGGAAGAAAAGGAAAGAAAAGAAAAAGGGCTGGGCTTTTGCTTTGCTTTTTTTTTTTATTTGTTTTTACTGATTTTTTTATTTAAAAAAGACAAAATAAAAATAAAAGAAACCTAATTTAAAACAAATAATTTAGGTGTCGGCAGTTCCCCTCTTTGAAGGTGAGTTCGCGAGAGGTTGCATTCAAAGACAAACCCGATACCTAAATTTTGTCTATACATATGCAATAGATTATATGATATTTAGGACCTGGTGTCCTATGCAGAAAAATGAGCAATATAACATTGCGTATACTAAGACAGATAAGAAGATACTGTAGTTACTTACGGGGAGTGAGTGAGATAGGGTGTGAACCCCGAGTTTTGGCAAGTATCTAGGCGTCATCTTACCTCTTTGCATGAGGAGATTGCTTTCCAGGACCCGAACCATTCTTCGGTCTTTGTTAAAGCAATAAGTGATTTGTCTAGGACCCGAACCTTTCTTCGGTCGCCTTGACGGGAATTGCTTTTCCGGGACCCGAACCTTTCTTCGGTCGCTGTTAGAGCAATAAGTTGGTTTGTCAGACCCGAACCTTTCTTCGGTCGCCTTGACGAGGAATTGCTTTTCCGGGACCGAACCTTTCTTCGGTCGCTTTGTTAGAGCAATAAGTTGGTTTGTCTAGGACCGAACCTTTCTTGGTCGCCTTGACGAGGAATTGCTTTTCGGGACCCGAACCTTTCTTTGACGCACTTTGTTAGAGCAATAAGTTGTTTTGTCTAGGACCCGAACCTTTCTTCGGTCGCCTTGACGGGAGATGCGTCGACCTTTCTCAGGGCATCTGTTTGTTGGGAGATAGTACTTGGATGATCACAAGTACAAACTCTTGGGGGATACTTGGATGATCACAAGTATCGGAGGGGTACCTGGACGATCACAGGTACAAACTCTTTGGGGATACTTGGATGATCACAAGTATCGAAGGGGTACCTGGATGATCACAGGTACAAACTCTTTGGAGATACTTGGATGATCACAAGTATCGAAGGGGTACCTGGACGATCACAAGTACAAACTCTTTGGGGGATACCTGGATGATCACAAGTATCGAAGGGGTACCTAGATGATCACAGGT
The DNA here is from genome assembly GCF_016545825.1 of Eucalyptus grandis. Classification (NCBI taxonomy): domain Eukaryota; kingdom Viridiplantae; phylum Streptophyta; class Magnoliopsida; order Myrtales; family Myrtaceae; genus Eucalyptus; species Eucalyptus grandis. The sequence goes on along the minus strand of NC_052618.1, from coordinate 28,925,133 downwards.
ACAAACTATTTGGTGCAGGGAATATCGAGGACGTACCTGAGATATTCGTGTGGAAATATCGAGGATGGGTCTTGCATATACGTGAAGGTCTCTCACCTGCTGGTATTTGGAATATCGAGGATGGGTCTTGGATATTTATGAAGGTTTCTCACCTCCTGGTATTTGGGAATATCGAGGGCGTACCTGAGATATTCGTGAAGGTCTCTCACCTCCTGGTAATTGGGAATATCGAGGATGTACCTTGGATATTCATGAAGGTCTCTCACCTCCTGGTAGTTGGGAATATCGAGGGCGTACCTGAGATATTCGTGAAGGTCTCTCACCTCCTGGTAAAGGGGATTTAAATGTAGCACGAGGCTTACCTGGATTGCCGCAGGCACTTAAAAGGGGTGGAACACCTGGATAGCCATAGATGTACAAAGTACTGGGATACTTGGATGAACACAAGTATTTAATGATACAACCTGGGACCACTTAGTTGGTCCAAGTGTAAGAAAGCATACCTAGGTAGGCGCAGGCACACAAAGTAGTGGAATGCTTGAACAGCTGCTATTATTTGGGGACAACTCGGGCAAGTTGAGTGTCATGAAAAGGAAGTACTTGGACAATGGTGGGTACTTGACGATATAGGGATACCTAGACAGCAGTAGGTATTCAACGATAAAGGGATATTTGGTCAGTCACAAGTATCAATACTCGAGGACAACTCGGACAGGTCGAGTGTCGTTAAGAGGGGAGTACCCGGCAAGTGGTGGGTACTCAAAGACAACGGATACCGAGACAATTGCAAGCACCCAAACTCAAGGGACGACTCGAATAGGTCGAGTGTCAAGAATAGAGTATACGGGCAAAGTGATAGGTACTTTAAGACAAATGGGGCAGGGGATATGCTTACCTAGGCAATATCTCGATCTCCGAGAGTGTGTGCTATTTGCACAATATGCACGCATGATTGTATATGCTGTAAATTCATGAGTTCAAATGAGATTCATGCATGATAATTTTGTCAGTTATGCATCTTTTGATTTCCACTGGGGAAGATTTTGAAAGACAACCTTCATTTAGAATGTAGATGTCTTAAGCATGCCAGATGAAGGACTTTCAGTCTGAAAGGACTTTCCGCTCACTCTCATGGAAAAGGCTATCCCGACCATTGATGCGGGATTCATAAGGACCACACTATCTCTTTGTCATCATGTCAATAGGGTGCGAGTATTCTCGCAAGTGGTACGACTTTACCAATGTGAGAGGTCTTTGTTGAAATTGTGATGAAGACTTGGTCAACGGCTCATCAAATGGGACCGTCGAGGTTAAGGCTTATGAACAAAGTGCCGCACGATCATCTCCGGGTTTGCAAGTCAAGAATCCTGCGAAAAGAGATAGAGTAATCTTGCTCGTACTTCTTCGAGCGATGTTTATAGACATATGAAATCCTACGTTAATTGAAGTGCCCTAGTCTGAAGAGACTTTTACAATGAGATGTAACGTAGACTTGGCTCACATGTAAGAGAGTGAGAGTTGGTGACTGTCTTGGCATTTGTCACTAATCTTTCTTGTCAGATGGAGGTCTATGGACCACAACAACAACTTTTCTTGGCTGTATTTTTGGTGGGGGCATTGGCCTTGCTTTTACCCGACACCTTTGCTTTTCATGCCCCTATTTTTATTCTTGTCGTTGGAGGAACTGGCCTAGGCAAGTTCAATCGAAGCTTTACCGTTATTAGACTCTTGAGTCTTCATCTTCGCAGGTGCTCGGGCTATCCGCTTAAATGGCGGTAACTTACGTTTTGTCTCAATGTGAGGTAAAATTACAGACTCGCTTGGGTTGTACAATGAATACAAGTGCATAGAAAGAATTGCTCTTCGTCATTCTAGGGCACTTAAATTAATGCGAGTGTTCATATGCAATAAAGACACCCAAAAGATTGATGCAAGTGCGAGCAAGAAAATTTCTATTTCTCTTCTCACCTTGTGATGCTGTTTTGTCTCCGATCCTTTGGTGTGGGGTGGTTCTTGACGAGGATATGAGAGAAGCTTCACCAGTGTATGGGGCTCAATGGGGTGAGCGATGGAATGCCTCTCACTATTTTGGTTATCGTACCATTCGCGAAGGAGAACTCTTTACCCCGCAGCCATGGAATCTTCGCACTCATCTCACAAGTGTAGAGATGGGGGGATCGTGTGTAGGATATGGCTTGCCTTTCATCATTCGACGCGCCTCATCCGGTATGCTCGATTAATCTTGTATTCTTCATTTAGCTGTCTATTCTAATAATTCTCAATGGAATCTATGATTTAGACAGACAAAATCATCATGCAAAAAATCCATTTGTAAAAGGCATGCAGTATTTTAAATATGATGGAGTTTGGACTTTTCAAAACAAGTGAATGGTTTTGGCTCAAAAAGACCTTCTTGGTAGCTTTAAGGGTCAACGAGAATAGTATTGTTAAGCTTTGAACATCAAAGGGTTATTCACAAGGGGTGTCGATGGTTGTCCTATTGATTAGGGATATGACACATGAATGATCAGCCGGGGGGTTGGGAATCTGACTGGGCATCTTTGTTTCTTTTTCCTTGCTTGGATCACTTGGTTTGCCATTTTTGTTTAACCATTTGATCGGCTCTTGAATTCCAATGCCTCTGTCAATATGAGTTCGAGAGTGAGTGTTAGAAATGATGCCAAATTACCTTTCCCCGAGTTTATTTGTGCTGGTTCTTAGGAAAGTTGCTGACGGCCTCTTTTACATTTCAATGCTTTCCTTCTATGGAATTTTTCCTTCTACCTTTGATCAGGCAAAGTCATGTACCTCAAGCTTCTATAGAATTTGAGATGGACAATCAAAACTTCAGTTTTCTAATAGCAATTACTTCTTGCAAGAGCATGTGTGCGGAACAAGAAGTGAGGCTTCAATTCTAAGATTGTTGAGGACGAAGGTTTCTTTTAACCAAGCGGTTCTGAATGACGCATCCTTTACACGGAAGTGGGCAAAATTGAGCCGGGGATTACTCTTATGCGTCTGCTGGGTAATGTCAATTTGCTCAAGTTATGCCATCGAGTTTGCTTCTTGATTTTTTACACTTCCTTAAAGGCTGGTCATTACCATTCATTTTTCCTCATCGAGTCAAACACACATTTTTTGATGGTGTAAATACATCACTCATATATAAAGGTGCATAAGCATTTTCATTCTGATAGAGAAGTGCTTGGCAATGCCAGACAATGAACATCTTTCAAGGGTAGTACTTTTTTACAGCATCGGAATTAAGCTGGTTTGGAGAATTCCCGCCCATCCATTTCGGTCGGAATCAAGGCTCCTCCGGGAGTATCTTCTTTATTACATAAGGACCCCTGTAATTTGGGGCGAACTTGCCTCCGAGCTCGGAAAGATTGGCAGCGTCTTTCTCAAGACTAGCTCATTTACCTCGAAGTGCTTGGGTCGTACCTTTTGATTGAACGATCGAGCTACCCTTTCTGGTAACCGACCATGAGAGAGGGCTTTCGGTCGTTTTTCGTCGACCATATTCAGTTGTTCGAGCCTTTGTTGCGTCCATTCTTCCTTGGACAATCCGCCCGGGATAAAATTCGCAAGGAAGGGATTTCTACTTCCACAGCAAAACGCCTCCATGCCAGTAAACCGGGGAAAAGGCGTTGCCCCGGTGGAGGTTCGAATCGAAGTTCGATATGCCTGTTAGTGCGAAGGGTAACCTCTCATGCCGGCGCGGTAGTTTTCAGCTGTCTTGGATAGGATTTTCTTGATGTTCTTGTTGGCTTCCACAGCTCCATTCATTTGTGGACGATAAGGGGACGAGTTCGATGTTGGATTTTGAACTCGAAAACAATTGATCAATCAACTTGTTGTTCAGGTTTGACCCGTTGTCGGTGATGATGGCTTCCGGTACGCCATAACGGGCGATTATGTCACGTCTGATGAATTTCATAACGTTTCGTGCAATTACGCTTGCATAGGATGCGGCCTCGATCCATTTTGAGAAGTAGTCGATTTCAACCAAAATGAACCGGTGCCCATTTGATGCCTTTGGATTGATTGGGCCAATCACATCAATGCCCCACATTGAAAATGGCCACGGCTCGATAATAAGCGATGCAATTCAGTTGGAGGGACATTTATCTTGTCCCCGTGGATCGACAACGATGATGACTTCGCACATGGTGAGCACAATCGCTCTCTAAGGGGAACCAGTAATAACCCAATCTCATTATTTTCTTGGCCAACATACGTCCATTCATGTGAGGACCACATACTCCCCCATGTATTTCTTGCATTATTTGTGTGGCTTCGTTTGCATCCACACACCTTAGCAGGACTGAGTTATATGATCTTTTGTACAAATTTTCACCGCTGACGAAGAACCTCGAAGCCATTTTCATAAGGTATTTTCGATCAGAGGGAGTGCTTTCTTTTGGGAATTCCTGTTTCTGGATGTATTTCATGATGTCGTAATACCAGGGTTTCCCGTCGGGTTCTTCAGTTATAGTCATGCAGTGGGCCTATCTTGTCAAGACTTCAATCTTCAAAGGCTCTACTTCTAACCCCTTCGTTACTTGTAACATAGATGATAGTGTTGCTAGTGCATTAGCAAACTGGTTATGAATTCTAGGTAGATATTCAAACGAGATGTCCCGGAATTCTCCTACCAATTCTTCCAAGTAGTCGTGATAAGGCACTAGTTTGGCGTCTCTTGTCTTCCACTCGCCCACCTGATCGGGAGGATGATTAAGGCGGAGTCACCGAACACTTTTAGTTTTGACACTTCCATTCCAATAGCTGCTTGTAGGCCGAGGATGCATGCTTCATATTCAGCTATATTGTTGGTGCATGGAACATCAATTTTGCAGCCACAGGATAATGTTGCCCATTTGGGGATATCAAGACCGCCCCAGTGCCTGAACCTGACAAATTTACAGCTCCATCAAAGAACATAGTCCATGTGTCCTCTTCTCTTGTTGAAATTCGGTCATCTAGGGAATGATCATCGCGTACTTCTTTAGGGCAATCTCGCTAACATATCGCAATCACTCGACCTTTAACTGATTTTGCGACATCACGGATGTCGATTCTCGAGATTAGGATTTGCCATTTGGCCAATTTTCCCACCAAGGCCGGGCAACCAAGCAAATACTTGATTGGGTCACTCTCGGATTACAAGGAATGTCCGGTAATGCAAGGTATATGCCGGAGTCTCAGGCAACACCCATACCAATGCAGCACAGGTCTTTTCTGATTTGGAGTAGTTTTGTTCTGATGTGGTGAACTTTTTACTCAAATAGTAAATGGCTCATTCCTTCCCATCATGGGGTCCTTTCTGTGCCAACATTGCACCTAGGGATTCACTGTTAATGGTAAGGTAGAGGGTCAAAGGGTGTCCTCGGAGTCGGGGTACTAAAACCGGGGTTTCATCAGTACCGCTTTAAATTTTCAAACGCCCGGCAGCAGTCATCATCCCATTCGATTTGTGCATCTTTCTTGAGAAGTTTAAAGAAAGGTTTTGCAGTTTGGAAAGTGGGAAATGAATCGCGCAATGTAATTTAATCTTCCCGGAGGCTCCAGGACTTCTTTCACGAGTCGAGGGAGGAGGCATCTCAAATATCGCTTTAGTTTTTGACGGGTCCACTTCTATCCCTTTACAGCTCACAATGAATCCAAGTAATTTGCCAGAAGTCGCCCGAACACACATTTTGCTGGGTTCAAGCGCAACTTGAACCGGCGAAGTCGATCGAATAATTTTTCAGGGGGTCTTCACATGATCTTCTCCATGTCTGGTTTTGGCGATCATGTCATCGACATATACTTCAATTTCTTTATGCATCATGTCATGGAAAAGGGTGACCATGGCACGTTGGTAAGTTGCTCCCGGCGTTTTTCAGGCCAAAAGGCATGACCTTATAGTGAAAAGTTCCCCATGGAGTAATGAATGCCGTCTTTTCCTTGTCTTCCTCCTTCATTTTTATTTGGTTGTATCCCCGAGAACCCATCCATGAAAAGAAAAGTTTGAATCCAGCAAAGGTACTATCCACAAGAACGTCTATGTGAGGTAGTGGGAAATCATCCTTTGGGCTTGCTTTGTTCAAATCGCGGTAGTCGACACAAATCCGGATTCGACCATCTTTCTTCTTCAATCGGTACAATGTTTGCCACCCAACTAGGATATTGCGAGACTTCGAGGAAGCCTACCGCCAGAGCTTCATTACTTCTTCTTCAATCTTTTTGACAATTCAGGCTTAGCTCTTCTTAGCCGCTTCTTAGGGGCCACATCAGGGTTGGTTGGCAAGCTATGCTCCACGATCATTGGATCAAGGCCTGGCATATCGGCATAAGACCATGCGAATACATCTTGATATCTCTTTAGGAGGGCAATTAAGCTTGCAGCTTCTTCTTCAGGAAGGTTCGCGCCAATCTTTATCTCCCTCGGATCTCTGTCTTTGCCTAAATTGACAATGATGGTGTCTTCGGTAGTAGGGGCCTTGCTTCTTCGTGGCGCTTCCAATTCCATTGAATTTCATCGGAATCATCAAAATCATCATCGAGTCATCGGAATTGCTATCATGGCTACTTACGGTGCTGGTTTGGACCGTTCCCATACCTCGCCTGCCACTATATTATTCTCGAGCGAGCCTGCACCCATTTCCCCTGACGGTCCCTCGTTGATAGCGCCCACGAAGAAGTCTTCATACCAGTTGTCGCCCACGTCTCCTTGTGCTCCGGCTTTGTGGATTTCAGATCATCCACGTCTCCCCATCCATCGGGGACGATGTTATGGTGATGATCATAGAAACTTTGGGAATTGAATAATTGACATAGTAGTCAAATTTACCACTTGGTTGGCCCAAAGTGTCTATGATTGCTTCTCCTTTATGCGCCTCCTTAGCATGCTCGGGGAACATGGTACGGGGTCTTTGGGTACCACGAGGAGGTGATCATTGCCAAAACACAGCCATGGAGAGCGGAACGTGAATACCCCAAAGCATCCAAAAGATCTTGGACCTTGTCTCTCAGGATGGTGCAATCATCTAGCGAGTGTCCTAATTCCCCTGAATGGTAATCGCATTGCTTGGATGGATCATAATCAAGGAAGTACTCGGGGGTAGGATGGTTCAATTCTCTACCGATTATCCCTTGCTCTAGGAGGATGGGGAAAATAATGGCCATTGATTTAGGAAGAGGCGAATATGGTCGTGTGCTTCTTGGGGATAAGGGTAGCCGTGCCCCTCGCCAAGTCGTGTCAGTCAGGTCTTCTTCATTTACTACCAGCTCCTCATTGTGACGAGAGCGGAGTGCACTCGGTAGCTTGAGCGGTTTTTTACGTCAAATGATGTACGGCCTCACGTAATTCTTCGACTTGTGTCAAGCCGGATGAACGAGAAGTTATCGCTTGTCTCTTCTAATTGCTCTTCCTCAATGGCACCTATGAAAATGTCCCCGAACATGGAGGTCACATCATCTGGCCCTTCTTTCTCAAGTGAGGGCCAGGTTGTGTCTTCCTGGATTATGGGCAATTTCGCGCTTCCGGGGTTGAACCATTTTGAAGTATTCACTTCCTCTTCCTCATGCATCATCTTGGCTGGGCCTGGGAAAGTTTCCTCGAGACGGGGATATACAAGGCCGACTTTTTTCTTTGCTTTTCTATCTGGGGAATATCCCAAACCGATAGTATAGGGTCTTCTCCGAGCTTCAATAGGGCGACGAATGCCCGGCCTCTCCTACCAAGCCCTTGTCTGAAGGAAACCGTGTCCTACCATGATTTTTCCTACCATGATTGCAGCACTTGATATCTCGGGGACGAGGGGCAAAGTCCCTCGAGTTTCGTGTATAGTAGACACGAGCTCGAACGATTAATAGCTAGCTTCGCTCTTGTCACTAGGTTCAACATAAGGAATGGCCGTCTCGTGGTAGATGCGGTGATCTTCTTCTCCTCGGACCGTGATCAGTTTCCTCCAACCACGAACTTCACACTTTGGTGGAGGCTCGAAGGTACGCTCTGCGACGTGTATCCATGGGCGCCTAAAAGGAAATTGAATGCAAGTGGGGATATCCATCACGGAACAAAATTTTGAATACGGTTGGGCCAATTTGAATGTCGAGCTCGATCTCTCCCACTTGTTTCCTTCTTTGTTCCATCGAATGCTCGAACAGTCTTGGGTACCTGGATCCATGATCTTTCTATTTTAAGGCGACAGAGTGTCGCTAGTGGACATATGTTAAGAGCAGATCCGTTGTCAATCAGCACTCGAGCGACGTGAGATGCGTTGCACTTGACTGATATGTAAAGGCCCTTGGTGTGTCCTCTACCCTCCTCAGGAATCTCTTCATCAGAAAATGCCATTTGATCCTTTAGGAGGATGGTACTGACAAATTCCTCAAGTTTGTCATGCTCAATAGTTTCAGGAACATGTACTTCACTTAGTACCTTCATGAGGGATTTATGGCGCTTGACAGATGTCTGAAGCAATTCCAGCAGAGAGATCTGTGCTGGTGATTTTCGTAACTGTTCCACCACATTATATTCACTGGCCTTAACTACGGCCAAAAACTCCTTGGCTTCTTCATCAGTGACGGGCTTAGGGCATCGAGTATTTGCTTGAGCATAGATTCGCCCAGATCTCGTGACTAAACCAACATCAAGGTCATAAGACCATGGTACTGCATTGTTGTACTCGTACTTGTAAGGCTGGGGGATCTCGATGACTATAGCCGTTTCTGCTGTTGATGCTTGAACAATGGCTCCCTTCCTTTCAAAGACGCTCTCAGGTGAAGGTGAATCCTTCCTCTCCTTTTCCGCATTTAGCGCGGCAAACTCTTCTTCCCAGTCGATGAAGACTTGCGATATGGTAGAGACTATGCTGGTGTGGCCAACGTACACGATTATTCCGGCCTCTATCATTCTTAATACCCTTTCCTCCATTATTGAAAAGGGTGGTATTTCATCATCTAGATAATACCCGGTTTCTACTAGCCCTCGATAGATGTCAGCCATACGTGCATTGACATTTTTTATTTGACCGGCTTCAGAACTGAATATCATGTTTACTTTGTCAGCATGATCAGGGAGCGGATTGCTTTGGACATTTGGCTTTGCAGTTTGGAATGAGAAGGCCTTAGTATCCAACAGGTTCTGGATCCGATGCTTGAGGATGAAACACTCATCAGTTGAATGGCCTACTTCTCCCATGTGATAGTCACATTTTTTGGACGGGTCATAGTTGGAGAAGTTTTCAGCATTGGGTCGTTTTGGCTCAATTGAGAGGAGGTTCTTGTTACGGAGGATTGCCAAAACCTGTGATAGAGATCCAGGAAGCGGAGTGAATTGTCTTCTGTTGTTGTAGCGATGGGGTGGACGGCTATTATTCTGTTGTTGGCCTGTGTTTGTCTGAACAGTTGGGAGATGACCGGTGTTTGCAGTGTAGGTGGCATTGACATCAATCAAGGATTCTTTATCTTTTTTCATGTTAAGCCTTCTACTTGACAGTGCGGGCTCGGTGAACCAGCCGTCCCTTAAACTCGTCTCAATCTCGCTCTCCCACTTTGGAATGAGTTGATTGAATGATTCAACGATCGTAGTCACCATCCGATTGCGGTATTCGAAAGGGATGGTTTTGATGAACATTTTTCTCAATTCAAAGTCGGTTGGCTCGGGAGCGATCGGGCGGCGAGATTCCTCCATCTAATAGCATATTCTTTGAAGGATTCCTGCTTTTTCTTTTCCGTGCGATCGAGATCCTCACGAGAAGGGGTAATGTCCATTATGAATTTGTACTGCTTGAGGAATGCTTCACTTGCTTCACTCCATGTCTCAATGAGGTTTATGTTCTTTTTGATGTACCACCTCAAGGCGGGACGTACCAGGCTTGACTGGAACAACTGGATCATTAAAGGTTCGTTATTAACGTACTGGGTCATCCGAACCAAATACATCTGCAAGTGAGCTCTTGGGCAGGTCGTGCCATCGTATTTCTCGAACTCAGGCATTTTGAATTTTTCCGGCATTTTGACCTTAGAGTAGATAGAGAGGTCTGTTGGAGTAGGATCTTGAAGGCCCTGCAATTGTTTTAGCCTCTCTTCAAGCTTCTCAAGGCGTTTGTCATGTTCAGTCTTAGACAAACTGTTGGGCTTTGCTTTCTCAACCATGATTTGGTGCGTATCATCCTCCAATTCGGGCATGTTATCATCGGTATCTCTTCCTTGATCACCTCGGGTAGACGATTGCGGTAACAATACTTCGATTGAGGTGGGCGGGGAGCCAATTTGCCTTGGATGGAATCTATCTGCTTTGAGAGTTGTTGAAGAACATTGAAGACTTGCTTCATTTCACTTTCCATAATATCGACACGGCTTGGTACGTTTTCTTCAGCCATTCTAGCTTTTAGATTTGGCAAATACGACTATGATGTGATTACCTGCATAAAAAAATGGAGAGAACGTAAGCCAAGAAACGTATGGAACACTTCGGCCCATGGCAAGGGTCACGTCATTTTATTTATTAACGGGGAGATTTATACAATGCCAAAAGGGCTTTTACAAAAGTCAAAACGACCCTAGATATTAACATTAGGAATATTCACATCAAAAGTCCCGCCCATTTTATATGTGATGGGAAGCTCCAGTCTTGTGAAGCCGCTTGCTTCTTTGTACTAGCTTCAATACGTGTCTCTGCTTGTCTCCAAGCTCTTTTCAAGAGATTCGATTCGTCCATGCGGGGTAAGTTTATCAACTACATCGGGGATTACCGGTCGCAGCTCCTTGGGAATTATATGGTTGAGGATGTAGAATGTTGATGCATGATGAACTTTTTCTCGTCCCTTTAACCTTCTGGGCACAACAATCCTTTCAGTGTGACATCTACTCCATGCGTTCTGAATTATGCGGATCTCCTCCAAGTAGTTGTAGTCGTACGGGTGAAAAGATTCGGAAGGTCGATTTGAGCGGTGGCGGGATTTCTTGGAGGACTGTCACGAGCCACCCTATATGGATAATATGAGGTAGCTCCGGAGAGGCCCAGCAACGGGATGGGGTTGTAATAATTAAGCGCAAAGCGCGCCTCTCCTGCCATGAACCACTTAGCTCGCCATAGGAATGTCTCAGGGACAGGGTTCCTTAATAAGTTAATCCATCGAGAATATTCCTCGTTGGGAGAGTATTTTTCCAAGCTTTGAAACTTTTGCAATGGGTGTTTGAATTCATTGATTTCAAATATTTGCATGAGGTGCCCGAATCCTTTGATATGGGAAAAGAACCACATTTGTAAAATTTCTGGGGCGGCCCTCATGACCTTTTCTTTTTTTTCTTTAAAACGATTAAGGGATAAAAACGTTTTGGCTAAAACCATGTTCACATATCCTGCTCCAAAAATGACTTGATTTACCACCCATGTGATTGAAGGATTTATAGCATTCTTTCGATGGGGAAAAATAATAAAACCAAAGAATGCTAAAAGGAAGATCTTGGCTTTTTGGGTCATTGATTGTTTTTCAAAGCATTCGGTTAAAGATGACAGCGGAAAAGCATTGTTGTTGGCTTGAACAATTTCTCTTACCGAATGATTTTTTAGAAACCGCGATAGACTAACCATAGGGTCAATGCCGATTGGTGGCATGGCAAGCTCGCTTCCCAAGGGCATTCCTATGGCGAGACTATACTCTTCTAAAGTCGGAGTCAGTTCAAATTTGCCGAACATGAAGGTGGATGCTTCGGGGCACCAGAAATGTGGTAATGCTTGCATGACCCCATAATGGATATTGATTTGGAGCAATGGGAGGAGATGACCGATTCTTGTTTTGACGCATTCTTGGCCGAGTTGATCTAACTTGTTTCCACCATCGAGAAGCTCTCCCTTTGGGGTAGGAATGAACTGGATATCAAATCTTCCCATCGCATATAAGAAAGGGAAATACACAACTTGACCCTATTTTGCCATGAGCCAGAAAAGACTAAGTAAAGGTAAAGAAATCACTTTGCTTTTAAATAAAATGGCAAGCACAAAGACATACGAGATGGGATGTGCGGCTCGATTTCTAACTCAGAAGGATTAGTGAGATTAAAAGGATATCCGCCCATCGCAGTCTCGCGTTAGCAGCATATCCTCTTAACCTCGGCTAAGAAATTCGGGGAAAAGAAAGGCGACCTCTACATCGCAGTCTCGCGTTCGAGGTCGTATCTTTCTTAACACCATCCTAGAAATCCTATGGCGGCCCAGGTCCGGCGGCCGGGTTGTGTGTGCCATGTGTAGTGTTTAAAACAGTAAAGCATGCACAACAATTTATAATCACAAGATAATCTATTTTAAGCAAAATTAAAATAAATTTCTAAGCTTTTGACCTGCATAAAAAAAAAAAAAACCTAAGTCAGTAAAGAATTTAAACAAGACAAAAATGACCTAAGTCTTCAAGTCCCCCAGAGTCGCCATCGTCGCGACCTCTTTTTTTCCAGCGCCCACATCGGGTACGAGTGCCTAAGGAGGCTAATGGCTCGGCTGAAATTAGTTATGCCCGGACTCTCCCAAGTCCACCAATTCACGACTTTAATAGTCTAAATTTTTAACCTGTAAATCAATTTTTAAAATGGAGTCGCCACTAATCGATTTGGGGTGGGTTGATTAGAAACCCAAGTGAAGTATCGGGAGAAATACTCACTCTTGCGCAACCAGAGAAATTAGGATCGGGGACTTGATTACATTAATTAATCACTAATGCCCTTCCGGTACCTAATCTTGTTTAAACCCCGAGGTTTTTGGATGTTCAAGGGATTTTCCATGCATTTTTGGAGGAAAAACATTTTTGAGTTATTTTCTAATTTTTTGGACACAAAGGGATTTTTTGGTATTTTTTCTGGAAAAATACAAGTCTTTTGGCTTTTTCTGAATTTTTTTGGCTTTTTCATGAATTTTTGGCTTTTTTTTGGATTTTGGCATTTTTGGAAAATATGAAATTTTTTTGATTTTTGATTTTTCGAAAAATAAATATTTTTAATAATTTTTTTCGATTTTTTTTTTAAATTAAAACATTTTTTAATATTTTAAAACATTTTTCGGTTTTCTGGAAATTAAAATATTTTTAATATTTTTATAAATAAAATATTTTTGATTTTTTCTTTTTATTAAAATATTACATAATATAATATAAAAAGCCGGCCGGTTCGGATCCCGTTGGGTCCGACCCGGTCGCCCAAAACGCAGACGGGCCCGACTTTTTTTTTTTTAAATGACGCCGTGGTTGGGCGTTTGGGGACGCTTCGGCCCGGCCCGACGACCCGGTTCCTAGCGAAACCCTACCCGGTCCGACCCAACTCCCGACCCGGTTTGCGCCGCCCCTTAAATCGCGGGAAACCCTACCCGCTCCAAACCGGATCCGCTTCGTGACGGGAAATCGCAAACCCTAGGGTTTGCGAATCCGCGGCGCCGAGAGGGGAGAGGGCCGAGGCATAACCGCGGGGATGACGGTGACGGCGGCGGCGGTAGCACTACCGTTCGTGGCGATGGCGGCATCAATGAGGACGGACGACCGGGGGTTGCGGACGGCGACGGCAACGGTGGCGGTGCGTTACCTGTCCGTGAACGGCGCCTGAACGGCGAACGGTGGCGCGGCGGCTACGTCGGTGGCAACTCAGCTTCCCGATCTGGCGCGGCTTCGGCGGATCGATCACGGCAATGGCTCCGCAGGAGGGGGGGGGAAACACGACAACAAACCCTTCGAGGCAACGGCGTCGGGACTTGAACGGCGTTCGGCGGCAACAACAGCAACAAAAAAAAGAACCAGATCTGCTGTGTAGATCTCGCCGGACCTTTCTCGGCCTTGATTTCTTCTCACTCGGGCCAGATCGAGCCTCCACCGCCAGATCGACCTTCTCGAGTCGCTCGCCGCCTGCCTTCCTCGAAGTCTCGATGGAAGGTGGGGCTGAGCTCGCGACTCGAGCTCTCTCTACGCGCCGCCCTTCAACCCTTCCCGATGTCTCTCAGTGAAGGATCTCCGAGCTCGCCACGCCCTCCGACGATGCTTGCGGCCACCTATTTATAGGCGAAGGAACTCCGGTCGACGGAGGGGCTCGGTCGCCGGCCTCCGGCTTGCCCACCGGTTCCGCTCGGCTGAACCGGTGTCCCATCGAGCTTTCCAACGAAGCTCGCTCAGCATTAATGGCGCCTGATCTTATCCTCTCCGGCCGACGTCGGCCTACTCCCCCGGCCGTAGGCCGTCCCGCCGCACGCGTCGCCGGCCACCGCGCGTGAGATGCAAGCGGCTGAGGAAGAAGAAGACGGGAGGAAGAAGAAGAGAGAAAAGGGGCCGGGCCAAGGGTGAAGGAAAATGGGCCATAGGGGCTATGCGGAGGGGGAAGAAAAAGGGAAAAGAAAAAAGGGCTGGGCTTTTGCTTTGCTTTTTTATTTGTTTTTACTGATTTTTTTATTTAAAAAGACAAAATAAAAATAAAAGAAACCTAATTTAAAACAAATAATTTAGGTGTCAACGGTGATCCTAAGTGAAGTATGGGTGGAATTGCTGGGGTATGCTGCGATTCATTGCCGACCTTACGATCATGCTCAACAAATTAGTAAAGGAGGAGAACTTGTCACCTTGTTTTGGTTATTGATGGTACATCTTGGCTTGAGTGAACAATTCCAAATAGAAGGGGGCACCATTCATACTTCGGTGGACTGATGGACAGTTGCCGAGTTGGCAAAAGATGAGGCTCATACTTGCAAATTCCATTGCAAATCTCACTTAATTTACACCTTGGTTTCGTTTCTTCATGTAATAAATGTATGTAATAGATGTGCTTGTATGCTCTGACTGCACATTGTTGAGTGTCCTTTCCTAAAAACTATAGTTATTCAATATTTCGAATATCATGCGATTCCGTGCCCTTCTTCATACCAAATGACGAAAGCTTGCACAAATTACATCCAAATTGCACTGGTTGGATATACGTGTGGCAAGTTTAATGTTGTACCTTTAATAGAAAGTAACATTTTTATGTAAAAAATTAGAGGATATCGGTTGCTTCCTTTAGGACATACTCTTCATACCCGTGGATGTTTAATAGCGCTTTGGTTGAGATGGGGAAAACGTAAACCACAACTAAGCCAAACCAATTGGTTTATTCTTTTTACTCCCAACCAAAACCAAACTGATGAATCTTGGTTTGATTTCGTCCGAATTTATGTTTTCCATGAATACCCCAAGGAAAGTTTTTTTTTTTTTCTTGTACGAGTAAGCTGAATTTACTATAGGAGCAACCTGTTACGGAAAACAAGCGATCGAATAATAAAATAAATAGAAAAAAGAAATGAATCGGACATTGCATTTACGTAGTTCGGTCAATGTGACTTACTCCATGGAGAGAGCAATATAGGATTCCTCCATAGATCAAGTAATACGATGAAGATTATAACCACACTCGAGTCAACTCGCACACTTTCAATTTTTCCTAACCCCCAATTTTACCCAATAACTCACATTTTGTTTAACCGTAACAATTATTCATGAAATAATCTTTCTCAATCTCACTCCCAAAATAATCTTTCTCAATCTCATAGAATAGTACACATAATCTTACCCTTTCAACACCCTCAGATTCCTTCGGTGTGTAAATCACGAATGAGCTATACCTTCAGTGCTTAACTATATTGCACACGCAAGGCAAAGCATTATGTACCAGTGGCAGGAAGACCAAAACTCAAGATTGAATAAAAACATATATTTTCCAACTAAATTAGGAAAACGTGTGGCTGGCTTCTAAATCGGATGAGGAAAGGTGATTTTCCTCTTTTTTTAGGAAAATTAATCCTAGATTCTTTTAGCATGTCACATCTGAGAGTTGCACATCAGGTTGCAATTTCGCACAATACTAGACCAAGCTTCATTTACAGGCTTAAATTCAAGACATATTCTAATAATCTCTATCTTGGCTCAATATTTAAGTCAATTCACAATTGTTTCGCTAGAACCTAGAAATTGCCGCTCTCCCATGGCTCCTTAAGGGGTCCATTGTCATAGAGATCTTCCAAGATCAAGCCGCACTTAAATTTTGCTGTAACCATAGACCTTATCAAGATACCGACTCTACCCGCAACATCAACCGCTGCACAAGAATTCACAGACAATCACCATTGCATCAATCTGTCAAAAGATCAAACTTAGACCTTATCAAACTCAACAACTACAGTCTCCATTGACTCTACAAGTGGAGCCTTGCCACAAAGTATCATTTATGGCAATTACCACACAAGAACCCTCTACCCTAGGATTTCAAGTTGCAACTCTATCTTGAGCCAAAAAACCATCTAGATTTGTATAAACACCGCCGCCATCACCCCTACTCGAAAGTATGGGAGACTCGTCAATTGTAACTTCTCTACTCACAGCATGTGAATTTAATTTCGAGCACCATAACCGATAGCTCTGATCAACTTGTACATAGCTTAGAAATATATACTTTCTTACCTTCTCATCGATCTTATCATAATGCACTATAACACAAAGGGTACCAAATATTTCAAGAATAGAATAATCAACAACTTTGCCATAACACATTTCTTCAGAAGTTCGACACTTAATCACAGTCAATGAAAATCTAGCTCTTTGTACTAATTGCATTCACCAGAAATTTCCTACAATACTAGCATTGAAGAGGATTTTATGGGGTGTCTTTAGTAATGTCCAGCTCATCAACTCTGCAACCAATTGTAGTTGTGTAATGTCTCACTATGCCCTTCTCCATGCAAAGTTTATTTAATAGCTACGAGCAAAACTCCACACTACCGTAAATCTACACATGCTTGATTGTTTTAGTAGTCTCCTTTTCTTTTCTTTTCTTTTTTTATTAAAACTCTAAACTATTTGACCTTGACAAAAGTATCAAACTTGCACCTTAACACAAACACTCAAAACCTTCTCGACTGGCCTTGTTGTCTAATTACATTAGACTAAGCTCTATCGCTTTATTCATTCAGAAATAAACAATAGCGTAATGAATTTTTTTAAATCACTATTAACTTCTTTAGGATGATCCTTTTTAGTCTCTCTAATCAACCAAAAGAGATGATGGTTCTTGGAAATTTAGTTGCCCTTACAAAGCCTCTACAGAGCATCTGAATAGCTAAACATGATTGCAGCTACTACGTTCACCTCTTTTTGGTAAGTGTGTGGAGAAGATTGTCTTAAGAACCTCATGATTACTTCAAAAACAACAAAAACAAAGTGAAAATTACATATATCAGGCGATACAGACAAAATAACCATGACCACTAGTTTGATTATACAGTACTTAATCATAAATGGGACATGGGATGACAAAGCAGACAAACCACCCCCCAAAATAGTTGCAACAGATGACCTAGCTAACTAATCTCTCTCTTTTTCCTATCGACTTTGGAATTGCAGGATATTTGAGAGAGCTGTAGCACAAACAAAGAATGATTATGCATATGACACTTCTTGTTCTCTTTCCTTGTATGGAGGAGGCAGCAAATCTCGAATATTAGTGAAAGGGTTTTCTGAACCACACAGAACCTTCGCAATAGGTGCGTCCAACACAGAGTGTCACGCCCCGATCTTCTGAACGCATGCCCATCCCTAAATGGTCGATTAAAATATGCGACGTCCCAGGACGCGTCGCCGACCCATTCATTTTAATGCGCATGTGGAAGCAAATTATTAATCCCCTGACAATAACAAACGTGGGATAGAAAAGTAGGACAACAAATTTCAAATCAACACATTACTAAAAAACCACAATCTGGTTTACAAACAGAGGCCAACTCTAGGGTCTAAATATAGGGAGTCTATCTTCAAAAAGAACTTTTGAGCCATCCATGCTTCTGACCCTTCCGCCTCAAGCTCCGGGATTCTTCACTCTAGAGCCCTGAAAATATTATCCCACAACAGGGTGAGACAATGTCTCAGCAAGTTCAACCCCTTAAGCCCCAACTAGGAAGAAAATATGCCTAAAGGGCTGTCTAAGCACAATCACGAGATAGAGGACTTACCTTTGCCTCAGTTCCTTCTTGCAAATCAGTATAATTTATATAACACAGAAGTGCAGTAATAACACTCGATCAAATGGAGCGTCTCAAATCACATCTCCGTCAATCACCACATCTCAGTCGATCATATATTCCAATTGATCACTGTCACATAGGCACGACCTATCATGCATTTTAATTAATTACAGTCACACAGGTACGATTTAACCGTCACAAAGTGGATCTAACCCTTACATAGCAAGTTTATCTGTCAGACAGCGGATTTACCCAGCACACAGCAGACCTAACCGTCACATAGTAGTTTTATCTGTCACACAGCGGATTTATCCGTCACACAACAAATTTAACTGACACACATTGGATCTATCTGTTACACAGCTAAGCGTCATCTCGCCCCATCGAACCCAACAACGTCTACCTCAAGACGGCTTCCCACATAAAAGCATTGTGACATCCTGAAATTCGACCCTGTTTTCGATAAAGTGAAATGGGCATTTCATCGACGTGCCTATGACCCTTTTTCTCTGAGCTGATCACTCACGAGTTAACTAACCTATTGGGTGAAGCCGTTAATGGATGTATCTGCAGTAAAATCCCTAAAAGCTACCTAATTAGTTGGATTGGGCTAAAATCACGTCTGATCGATTTTTAACCACGAAATTGAACTCGATTTCGGGAATCAAATTTTAAGCGCATCATAATTCTTTTTTTAGGATATTGTCTCATCGTCCGTCAATTTATTGACGAGTCCGAAATTTAAAGAAAGAAATTATCGGAAGAAAATTGAAGCCGAAAGAAAATAGAAAGGAAAGAGAAAAGAAATAAAATAGGTATAAAGGTAATATTTTATTTCTCTCTCCCTCTCTCTTATTTCTTTCTTTTTCTTTCTTTTCTTTCTTTTCTCTCTCTCTTCTCTCTCCTCTCCCTCTCCTTCGTGTGGATAGCTTTCCCCCACCGACTTCTCTCTCTCTTCCCTTTTGACCGGTCCAACCTTATCTTCTCTCTCTCTCTCTCTCTCTCTCTCTCTCTCTCTCTCTCTCTCTCTCTCTCTCCCTCCACACGTTCGAACAAGCGAACGGAAGCGAAGCTCGAACCAGAAGCTGCAGCTCGCCGTCGCCGCTGTCCCGCCGTCCGCGCACGCCGCGCGTCCGCCGTTCGCCGCCCGTGCGCCGCTTGCACTGCTTTGCCCCTCCCCGTGCTATCCAGCTCAGCAGCCTGATTCGCCTCTGTTCAACCCCGTCCGGCCAGCTCCGACCACCGCCCAGCACCACCCGACCTCCCGGCTTCCCCCTCACCCTCCGCGGCCTTCCCTCGCCGTTTTGGCCACCGGGCAGCCCGGCCAGCCCGGACCAGCAACCCGCGGAAAGGTTTCAGCGGCTTTAGGCCCGTTTTGGGCCGTTTCGGCCCCGAACCCGAGCCGTGCTTTGGGAAGAATTGTTCCTCGCGTCGCCCCCGTCGGATTGATCCAATTTGCGCGCGATTTGGTGAGTAATCTCACTAATCCCGGATTAGTTGGCTAATTATGCTTAAGGTTGGTTTAGTTTTAATTAAATGCAGTTAGGTGGTTAGATTAGTATGGATTAGTGTTTATTAGTCAATTGTGATGTGAATTAGACAAATTGATTGTGCAATTAGCAAGTAGACGTGGTCTACTAATTATTGGAAGTGCCTCGGGATTTTTCCCGACCCTTGAATTTTTGGTATTTAAATATTAATTTTCGGAATTAAATTAAATAATTATTTATTTTCCGAAAATTCAACTAGATGGCCCGAGACCGGAATATTATGCTAATGACTGTGGTGAAGTCCGTTTATTTAATTGGGCTTTATTTTGTGCTAAATTGAATTTTTAATATTTATTAATTATTTATTTATTTTTTGGAAATTAAGATTGAGATGGTGACGGCCACCGAAATCTTGTGCTGATCGTCGTGGCGTGGTCCGTTTATTTAATTGAGCTGCAATTTGTATGGAATTGATTTAATTATGAATTTTTATGAGTTATTCATATTGACTTAATGGTTAATTATTTGATTGAGCAATCGTTGGGTATTGGTTATCACCTGAAAGGAAATACGTGGGCTCGGTGAATCAGAATATCAACTGGAGAATGCACGTGTATTCAGTGGTTGAATATGTCATCTTGGCGAAGAGGTTGCCTTAGAGGATGCACGTAAATTGTTGAATATTGATCATGCCTGTGTGGCGATAATTGATCATGCCTGTGTGGCGATAGTTAATCATGCCTGTGCGGCGATAATTGATCATGCCTATGTGGCGATAGTTGATCATGCCTGTGTGGCGTAGATTGTGCCTGCGTGGCCGTATTTCTGTGTATCGAGTATCGATTGCCAATGATAAAGGTATTGTGGTAGACTACCGATCATACTGGAAATTGTGGAAATGAAAGTGAGTATGTAAGATGTATGCTGACCTGATGACTTGTCATGTCATCTAGAAATTTGGTCATGTGTATCGTAGCTCGATGATCGGTCCCATCACCTCAGAGAATGCACGTAGCTCGGTGATTGGTTTTATCAGTTGAGCCTGTATAGCAATGACTAGAATGACCTAAAGATGGTCCGGCTGACATGTAATCAACTAAGTCATTGATCTTTGCCTTGAGTCTGATATTGTAAATTGATTGATTGAATGGGAATGACCGTGAGTGGTTTTGTTGGTGTGTGATCGACTAGGTCGATTGATCAAGATATCGATCTGTGATGTGATTGCTTGGGTGCCTATTGAACTGTGCTAATATGCAGGTAAGATCTGAGGCCAAGGTAAGTCCTCTGTCCTGTGCGTGTTTAGGCAGCCTATAGTATAATGGTTTACTAATCGGGCTTAGTGGGGTAGAACTCGCTGAGACGTAGTCTCATCCCGGTTGGGGAAATCATTTCGGGACCCGATGAGAAGCTGAAGAGGAGGAGAGCGAGAAGGAGAACTCGGAGGTGAAACCGAGAGGAGAAGGATTTTGGAAGAAGAAGATAATACCGAGAGATTTTGAGTACGACTGGAGGGATTGAGATTCCATCTTCTTTTGTGAACTCAATTGATGTGAATAGTTATGAAGTTCTCTAGTTGGTGTTTTGTATAAAAGTTTGGTTATAAGTTTCAATATGAAAAATATGGCCCTACTTTTCTATCCCATTGTTTTATTGTCTAGGGATTATAACTGCTTCCACATGTGCTTAATAATAGAAAGGGTCGGCGATATATAGTCCTGGGATATCGCATTATAAAATCGACCAAGTGAGAAGGATGTGTGCGTGCCCGAGGATCGGGGCGTGACAAGCATCGTTCACTTGACACACAGCGGGTGACGAATTCTCTTAACCAACACACAATTATCCCAGCCCGGCCAAGGACCTTGTGCTTCGCTCTTAAATTCCTCAATTAAAATAATATATTGGCCTATTTTCTTCGTGTCAAAAATACCCGATGAAAATTAGCATGTGTGGGTACACGGTCGGTCTCGGCCAAAAATATAATATTTACACTTTCAAGATTCCCACCATTTATATAGTCGATAAAAACATTTTTGGCGTTGTAAACCGACGCCCGGTGAATTTCCAATTAATTACTGAAATTAAATAAATTTAGGAATAGATCCCAAAATTACCAATCATGTTCAATTTGCACAAATTAGAGCTCAATTAAATAAACAAATCACATCACTGCAACCAGCATAAAATTTTGGTCGCAGGCTATCCCAGTCTAATTTTCGAAAAATAAATAATAAATTAAATAATTACGGAAAATAATTATTAAATGCCAATAAATAGAACTTAGGCCCGTAAAGCCTAATTAAAAGCCGAGATGGGCCCGGAAAATTTCCGAACCACTCTAGATAAATACTAGAGCTTGTCTAGGCCCTAATTGTATTAAACTAACCACCTAATGTGCATCGATAATTAACTAATTCACTAATCCATTCTAACTAACCACCTAATCCAAGCTTAACTTAAACTAATCAACCCTTAAATGTCATTAACTTACTAAGCAGGGATTAGTGAGTTAAACTCACTTGATTAATGATCCGCTCGGATCAAAATGACAGGACGCGACAAGGAACGACAACCTCCAAAGCAGGACCGCCAAGCGGAGCGGGGACGGGCTCAAAAAACGGGCCTCGATGCCGACCTTGCTGAAGTTGGCTTCAAATCTTAGGCTGAAGAAGATGTAATGAGGGCTGGTTCGGGCACGGTTTGGGGATAGCCTCGGCGGTCGCGGGTGGTGGTGCGGGCCATGACTGGAACGGCCATAAACCAAGCCGAGTTGTGGCTGCTAGACTTGTTGGAACGGAGCTGCCGTTGGGCTTCGAGATGGGCTGGAGCGAGAAGTGGGAAGGAGCAGCTTTGTGCGGTGACGATGGGCCACGTTGGGGTCAATCTCGAGAGGCCCGTTGGGGGAAAATTGACCAGCGAAGACAACAAATAACGGGCCACAAATGGTTCTTCGGTGGCTGCTGCATGTATGGTGGGGCAAAGCTTGAAGAGGAAAATTGAAAGTGAAATGGAAGCAGGAGGCTTGGTGGCTGGAGTGCGAGATGAACCACGAGAGAGAGAGAGAGTGAATGAGCAAAGTGCAAGCTGGCCGAGGAAAAGAAACGTGCAAAATAGAAAAAAAAAGAGAGAGAGAGAGAGAGAGAGAGAGAGAGAGAGAGAAATGTATGAGGAAGGGGGGAGGATAAGATTGGGTCCACCAATCAAAGAAAGCCAAAAAAATTCAAAGGAAAGACTTACGGGGCTGTCGGTTTTGGGGGGAATGAATCGTGAGAGAGAGAGAGAGAGAGAGAGAGAGAGGGATGTGTATGAAGGATAAGAAGAGACCAAATCAACATTTTGAAAAGAAATAGAAGACTACAGAAGGGGTTGTCGGCTGAAAGAAAAAATAAAGGGAAGGACATGCGAGGATGGTTGGACCAAAGGAGGGAAGGAGAAAAATTTAAATAAAATACAATTATACTTTTGTTCAACTTCACAACAAGAACAATTGGTCATCCAAAGCCAATTTCAACATGAACTTGCATAATTTGAAGTCTAATTGAAGACCAAGATAAGACGGTCCCTCTATCCCATGAATTTCCCTCAAATCCGAATTCTATTTCATTTTCTCGGAATCCGATTTCTAAACAAACTTCTCCGATTGAGGTTTGATTTGTTGCGGAAAAAGCCCACGAAATTTCCTTTCACCAAGTAGCTTACGCTAGAGGCCAGAAATTCCTTCAAAAGGTGAGTCAACGTTCCTAAAATGACTCGTGACATGACAGGACCTTCATTTTTTGAAATCGAATTCAATTTCGCAGTTAATTTCAATTAGATGCGATTTTAGCGTGACCTAGCCTACCGGGTAGCTTTTAGAAGTTTTTTGGTGTAATTGACCCGTGGTCGATTTTCTTCGAGCCACAACATACCTCTTCGACACATTGGTGACTCTCGGTGGTCGTGAAAATCTCGAGGTTTCAAATATGGACACAAGGTACCCAAAACGAAAGAAAATCGGTCTAATGCCGGTAGACGAGAATTTTGCAATCAGGTGGAATCACCCACACTTTGATCACACATCTCAGTCGAATCGACCTATCTCCGGTTTTCGATCGATTTTTAATTGTGCCGTAATGACCCTTATAGACTAGCACGATCGAGCGGTCGATTCCTAGTTGAATTCTCAAGTCTATTGTATTAAAATCTCTTAACGGCTTAACCGGATAGGCCAGTTATCTCATGAGTGGCCATCTCAGAGAAAAGCACTATAGGCATGTCAATGAAAGGCCCAACTTATTCAATCGAAATCAGAACCTAAAAAATCAAGATGTCACACAGAGTTGGGAATCGCATCGAGTGTCTCCTTAAACAAAGACTTCATTGTCTACAAGGTCCAAAGACCACATTAAAGTTAATCAAATGGTCAAGCTGAAAGACACAAAAGTTTAATATAATCGAAACGAATAGCCCAAAATACAAACATACGATGCAATGTTGGAACGCTGCATCAGCTTTCTGTGTCCACAATCCATTTCCAGGTTCCAAATGGAGAAGACCAAGCAAAGGCTGCAACATGTTAAATATAAAATTGTTGAATAAGCTTCATATTGACCAAATAAGAAACAGGTGACCTATCACACCCAGCAACATTCCAACAGCAAAGAAGCAGGAAGTCTGCTTCAAAATGCCAATGATGGCTTTGCAGCAATAAATACCATATGGGAGATTTTAAAGATATCCACTGCAGATCCTCTTGGTGCTGGACTAGTCTCCACCAAGGTCACACTCAAATAAGTGACCTTTACAATGCCCATAGCTGAAATATCAGCTAAAAATGGCCTAGACTAATGGATTTTAAACTTTTTCAACAGTCGCATAGTAAAGCAGAGGCCACTAAAATCCACTTAGTGGGGTAAGTACACTATCAGTGTCAAAAGTTGTGTACGGCGCTCACTTTGGTGCCAAAAGTTTCCATCAGATCACTTAAATGCCAAATCGGAGAAAAAATGATCACTTTAGTGCCACCGGCGAGAGATTTCGGCTAGATTAATTACGTGGCTTTTATATTTAAAAAAAAAAAAGTTGCGGTGGCTTTTAAACGATGTCATTTTCCATCCTTCTTAAGAAATGACGTCGTTTTGCCATCATATGTGGACATCCTCACAAAAACGACGCCGTATAGCTCATATGGAGATTGGAATTAGGGTTTCTTTGTCGTTTTCCACTTGGCCGTCATCGTCCGCCCGCCATCGCTCGGCCACCATCGTAGTTGCTCGACCAAGTGAGCGAGGAGAGGTTGAGATTGTTACTCAAGCAAGAAGTGGCAGGAAGAATAGGAGGCGAGGGCGGAGGAGGAGGAAGAAGAGGGGTCGAAGGTGCCCTTCTTTGGTGCGCCGCTGGTGCCGTTCTTGGTGCCGTTGCTAGTGTTGTTTTTCGAGGAAGAAGACGACATGCTCTCTCTCTCTCTCTCTCTCTCTCTCTCTCTCTCTCTCTCTCTCTCTCTCTCATGTCATGCCCCGAACCTCGAGTGCGCGCACATCCCTCGGTGGTCAATAAAAATTGCAACATCCCAAGACGCGTTGCCGACCCATTCATTTTAATGCACATGCAGAAGCCTATAAACAAACCCTAGACAACCAAGATAAGGGATAGAAAAGCAGGATACAAAATTCACAAAACACTTTTATAAATAAACTGGTCTGTCTACAAAAAGATCAGCTTTCAAAAAGAAGCTATCCTACGACCTACTAGTCGGACACATTTGCCAATCCTTCAAACTTCACCTCCACAGGCTCAGGGGGCTTCGAGTCCTCCACAACCCCATTAGGTGGGTCAGCTGCACCCTCACCTGGAGCGGCGTTGACCACCATGGCCGGGATATCAAAACCCTTAAAGGGGCCTACCCTATACCCATTGAGCTCATGGCGAAACCACGCCCTGAATCGATGAGGTACCCTCTGAGATAGGCCCTCATCAACCCAGATAGTGGTCACTACCAGCTCATAGAGGCCCTCATCGACCCAGATAGTAGTCACTACCAGCTCATAGACCCAGTGAGTCCCGGGGATAGGGATATCTATACTTTACTCACTAAACCCCCTCGGCTACCCAAAACGTTCCGGAGGAACCGCCATCTAAGGACCTGAAAATGTTAAGCCCACGACGGGGTGAGACAACGTCTCAGCAAGTCTATTCCCTAAACCCCGATTAGGAAGGAAATACGCCTAGGGGTGGCCTAACCACACAATACAGAGGACTTACCTCTCCTCAGTTCCCTCCTGCACATCAATACAATTCATATAACACATATGTGCAACAATAACACTCGACAATTAGAACGCCTCAATTCACATCTCAATCAATCACAGGGGTCCCGATTATAAGGCCAAATCATTATGACATGTCACATTCCGTGCCACACAATTTTGTCTCATAAGCAGGCGCGTTTAACTCAATCAATCATGCATTCCAATTGATTCTTGCCCGCACAAGCACGATCTACCGACGGACATCGGTCCTCTGGCGTAGCCAGACTTCGTCTCCCCCTTGAGCATAGCAACATCCACCGACGCACATCGAGGACGGCATTCCCGAAGGAACATCGGTCCAAAATCTATTGTGACCGGCATCCATTGTCCAGTGGCATCCCATATAGGGCCATCATCCTACCGACGCACATCAGGGATGGGTTCACTTAACCATCACATGATCAATCAATCTCGGCCAAGGACATTGTACTTTGCACTCAAATGTCTCAATTAAGATCATGTGCTTGGCATATTTTCTTCGTATTAAAAACACCCGATAAAAATAATCGTGTATGGGTACACGGTCAGATCGAACCTTAAAAATTGATATCCTTCCTTTTAAAATCCCACTATTTGATATAGTATTTAAAATCATTTTCGGTGTCAAAACCCGACACCCGGTATTTTCTAATTAAATACCAAAATTTCACAATTTTGAAATAATAACTCAAAATCACAATCACCACTCAATTTGCACAAATTAACAATCAATTGCATAAACTAAGCACACCACGGTAATCAGCACGAAATTCCGGTCATCGACTATCCCGGTATAATTTTCAGAAAATATTAAATAATTAAATAAATTACAAAAATAATTAAATAATGCAAAGTTAATCCAATAAATGCTAACCTAGGCCGGAAATGCTAATCTAACCACCTAAACAGGCCTATAAAATTAATGGACCTATCTAGATAAATAGTACAATCTATCTAGCCCTTAATTAATCTAATCTAACCACCTAACAATCCTAATTAACCAACTAAATCACTAATTAATCTAAACTAACCACCTAAGCCATACTTAAGCTAATCTAATTATCCCCTAAGCATCATTAACCTCCTAAGCAAGGTTTAGCGAGTAAACTCACCGATTTTGCGGGCCGATGAGTTCACGGCGACGGCGACGCAGAGGCGAGCAAGACTCGGGCTCACGGCGACACCAACGGAGGTCCGGAAGGGCCCGAAAAAGCCTCACAAAGCCCACAGTAAAGCTGTTGGGCTCGATTCTAATCTTGGGCTGCAAGGGCTACTCGAGCGGCTTGGACAAGTTGGAACGGCCACGGCGGGACGGTGCGGTTGCAGCGGGTCTTTGGGACGTCGGCGGAAGCTAAGCGGCGGCTAGACGGCGGCTCGAGGGCTCGCGAGGACACGTGACTGGTGCGGGGACGCGAGACGAGCACGCGGGCGGTCGCGGGCTCGGGCGCGCGACGAGCGGGCGGCGGTCGGACGAGCGGCAATGGGGCTCCGATGGCTGCTGCTGGCTCTTGGATGGCTTTCTCTGGTTTTTGAGCTCTCAAACTTCTACAACAACAGGGAAAGCAAGCCAAGGAAGAAGAAGAAGACAGCAGCTGCAAGGGGGGACCCAAATGGCCTCCAAAGTCCTCTACAAATATCCAAACACTCATCACAAGGCCCCCACTTGCTCAACCCTCATCCTCAACCAATTTCCTCCCTCAAGCTTCCCCAACAAGCCTCCTAAATGGTCCAAAATGTTGCTCCCCCTTGGCTACGAATTTTGGACATTCCCATCCCATTTGAGCTCAATTCCTCTCTAAATTAATCCAATTGATGTCCCAAAAATTCAGCCAAGGTGTCCACACTTAATTCCACATTTTTCCTTGCCAATTAGTCCAACTTGAAAGTCAAAAGTGCAACAAAAAATGGCCCTCTAATTTTCCCAGTCCAAAATAGCATTACTTTGATTTTTCGCCAAAATTTCGGGTTTGCAGAAAAATCTTCGGAGGACGAGTCGACATTCCTAAAATGAATCGTGATATGACAGAACTTAACCGGGTTCAAATTTGCGGTTAATTTCAACCTGACGTGTTTTTTGCGTGATCTAACCTACCGGGTAACTTTTAGGAATTTTTAGTGCAATTGACCCGTGGTCGATTATTTTTTAGCCACATTGTGCATCTTTGACTCATTGGTGACTCTCGGTTGTCGTGAAAATCTCGAGATTTCAAATACGGGCACAAGGTATAGAAATGACAGAAAAATCGGTCTAGTGCCGTTCGACGAGAATTTTGCAATTAGGTGGAATCAGCCACTCTTTAATCACATGTCTCTGTCGAAACGACCTATCTCTGGTCTTTGATCGATTTTGACAATGCCGTATTGACTCTTGCAGATTAGCACGGTCGAGCAGTCGATTTCGATCGAATTCTCAAGTTTATTGCGTTAAAATTTTAACGGATTCACCAGATAGATTAGTTATCTCATGAGTAATCAGCTCAGAGAAAAAGACTATAAGCGCGTCGATGAAAAGCCCAACTCATTCAATTGAAAACAGAATCAGAAATTCGGGTTGTCACTCTCTCTCTCTCTCTCTCTCCCTCTCTCTCTCTCTCTCTCTCAATTTGGGGATTTAAGGTTCTAAGTTGGGGGAAAGACGCCAAACGGCATCGTTTTGTTGTTTGGATGCTGACTGTACTCTCTAACCACGTCAGCTTCAAAAATTAATAAAAAAAGTACCACGTCGGATTTCCGGCCAATTTGATCGGCATTGGCATTGAAATGATCATTTTTCAAACTTGTTGGCACTTAATTAATCCAAAATAAACTTTTGGTACCAAAGTGAGCGCCGTACACAATTTTTGGCACTAATAGTGTGCTTACCCCTCCACTTAGTATTCTTAGGAAATCCATGTCATGGGTGAAAATTGTCTTGAATGATAATTCTCTCTAGTGGAAATTTGGGTGATGCAAAAGTCATTATGCATAAACCTTAATTGAATTGATAAAAACTTTAGTGAATTTTGAAGTGTGCGTTCTAGAATAGCCTTAATTGCTTATTTCTTTGGTGAATGCATGTATTTTTGCTCTAATCATGTATGACAGGTAATGTTTTCTTGAAGACCCAAAAGCATATGACATTCAGGTTACTTTTAGAAGCCTCATGATATATCTAAAATACCAAGAGGTGAGAAACCTTCACGAACATTCGAGGTGCGTCCTCGATATTCAAGCTTCTTTTTACCAGGAGGTGAGAGACCTTCACGGATATCCGAGGTGCGTCCTCGATATTCCAACTTCTTTCTACCAAGAGATGAGAGACTTTCACGAATATCTAAGGTACGTCCTAGATATTCCAAAATTTCTTTTTACTAGGAGGTGAGAAACCTTCATGAATATCCGAGATGTGTCCTCGATATTCCAATTTCTTTCTATTGGAAGGTAAGAGACCTTCATAGATTAATCTTCTTTTATCTCCTATGACTATGTTCTAGGAGACATATCCCCAAGAATTAGAGATATCACCAGGTAAGTATATCTCTGCCCATACTCTAAATACTTGTCATTGTGCAAGTATTTCCTCTGAAGTACACCGACACTCAACTCAATTGAGCTATCCCCCAGAGATTTTTTCCAGATTCAGTCCGATTAAGGCGACCAAAGAAAGGTTCGGGTCCTAGTCAGATGATCTATGTCGCAATGCAAGGGTGACCAAAGAAAAGTTCAGGTCCTAATCAGGCAAAACCCTTATCACTATGTTGGGCAATTGAAGATAGGTTCGAATCCTAGATAGATGATTTTCCTTGCTATGTCAAGGCGACCAAAGAAAGATTCAGGTCCTAAACAAGCAAAACCTCATTTTAGGCAACCGTAGAAAGGTATGGGTCTTAGACAACACTTGTTGCTCTATCAGGCAACCATAGAAAGGTACAGGTCTTGAAAAAACAATTTCCTGTTCAGCCAACAGTAGAAAGGTACGGTCCTAGAAAAGCAATTTTTCGTTCAGGTGACCATAGAAAGGTATGAGTCCTGAACAACATCTAGTGCTTTAACAGGCGACTGTAGAAAGGTATAAGTCATGGAAAAACAATTTTTCTGTCAAGGCGACCGAAGAAAAGTTCGGGTCTTGAACAACCAAATACTGCCATACTGGGCGACCGTAGAAAGGTACTAGTCTTGGACATATGAACCACCTATCGTGAATTGCTCTACCATCCTTGAAGGTAAGTCATTCCAGGTATTTTCCTTTATTGTTTGCATTAGCATTTCCATGCATTATAAAACTTGCATTTTAAAATGGGATTCATTTTCCAACAAAAAAATCATCCATTGCATGTGCATGGTCAAAATTTAGGTCTCAATTTATATTTGAAGACAACCTCTATGAGCTCACCTTCAAAGAGGGGCAGCTGTTAGCACTTAAGTTTTGGCGACTCGATCATTCAAAATTAGGGATTAATTTTTAACCCCTAAATAGAAATATTAAAATTAATTGCATAGCATGTAATTTTAGGTACATTTATTTTTCTAATTATTGCATTCACATTAGATCGACAATGGTGAATGGACTCGAACGAATGGTTTTAAGCTTAATAGACATGAAGGTATTCTATTCTTCGATGTGATATTTCTTTATTTCAAACAAGAAATAAATATCTTTGTCAAATATTTGGAGGGAAAATTCACCATCAGAACAATACCAGAAGAAATATTGTGTCTATATTCATTCAAGAGCATAAAAGGAAAATTTGACCAATGAAAAGGAACAAAAAGAAAGGATGATATGGTAGTCGATGTTTTATATATTCATGCAATATATCGAAAAATAAGGATTGAAAAATAGAAGGAATGTGTATTAAGGCATAGTCAGTCAGCAAAGGAGCGTATATGGCGTGATATATTCTTTGTTTGAAAACAAGAAAGTTGCAGATTTCGAGCACACGCCCAGAGACGAAGGAAAAACAAAAGCAAAGAAAGTGGAGAAAAGGATTAGATTATAAAATATTTTATCACACTTTCTTTCCTTGGTAGGGGGCTTCGTACTTGCATATAAGAGGGGGGTAGGCCACACAATAGAGGAGATAGCCATCATACAGAGGAGAGAGATAAAAGCGTGTCGCGGCCGAGCCCATCAAGGCCATGACCTTGCTTTCATCCGCTCGCTGCACCCCACCTCCGATGCCTAAGCCCTTCGCTGCGGGTCTCACACTGTCGCTCCCCTTGTTCAAGTGACGACTTGCTGCTTTGATTTCTCGCCCGTTTTGACGAATCTGTTGTGTCGCTGACTGTGGAGTTCTCTGCAACCACGAAGACGCAGCTGCTTCTTGGTCTTGGCCATGACATTGCTGCCAATATTCTACCAGTGAATGCTGCTTGATGCTATCCTTCTGCGAAGACAATGTTGCTGCTGAATCTAACTCCGGGATGCCCCTGCTGTCCGCCTCAACCCGTCATGTCCCTACTGCTTTCACGAGCCAAGGAGCTGTTACGGATCCCTCTTGCCCATGACGAAGAGATCGCTGCCTAACTGAGTTAGCGACTTTTTTGTGCTTCTATTTTGCAGGTGCTCGACGAGTCTCAGTCACATTGACGAGCAGTCCTGCAACTTCCAACTCTCCACCACCGGTAACGCTCCTTTTTTTCATTTGTCCGTAAAGATATCTCCACCTGCAGCAAATCTCTAAAGTCAAGTGCTCTGGGGGAAGATAATAAAAAGGAAGAAGAAGAAGACAGCAAAAAGGTGAGACCCATTCGGTGAAGGAAGTATACGTTCGTGGACCCCCACCAAGCTAAGAGCCATCACCACTGCGATCCATGCCAAAGTGTCCATCGTTGTTGATAGTGTAGACCGTGAGCCATTATCGATCATCACCACGAGCCATCGCTGGTCCCACAATCCGACGAGTCCAAATTCGAGAATGATATTGCAAAATAGGTAAAGATATTATCTGAATTTAATTTGGTTATTTCCTTACTTAATTCGTTGATATTGTAATCAAATTCAAATCTTTGAATGATATATCTTATCCAAAGTTTCTCAAAAAACCGAAAGACGTGTATACAAATGACAATCCGATTTCATATCCGAAATATGACTCACAATCCGCACGGAAAATCGCCAATCCAATCTCACGCCCGAGATATGCTTCGCGATTTCGCTATAAATTGGCCAATCCAATCTCACGAGCAAGATACGATTCGTCAATTTAAAAAATTAAGCAGACACGGATGATATCATGCATGATTTGTTGTCGCGTTATTTTATATTCCTTTGTTTGAATTAATTTTGTTTCCGCAAAAGAAAACCTAAAAAATAATAAATATATTCAAGTTGGATCAAATTCTCGCTAGAATATTGCCTGTTTTAAAGATAGTTTGCATATTCAGATTAGGCAATTTTATTTATTTAGAATTTCTGAAAAATAAAATAAAATAAAATAAATAACCAAAACATTAGTTTAGAATGTTAGATTTTCTTTTCATTAATTTAAATTGCATGTTCAATTATTAGGCAATTTTAATTTCAAATTTTATAAAAAAGGAAAAGAAGACATAAAAAATATCTTGTGTGTCACCTAGAATTAGGTCATTTCTTACACGTCATCTAGTCACTGCATGATTAGGGTCATTTAAATGTGTGAACTATTAGGATAGTTTCACTTATTATTTGTCCTTCATTAGATTAGATCATTTAATTAATGCCGCATGACATATAGTTTATATATTAGGTTTATTTAATTGTATGTCTTAGAACCAGAGAAGACAAAGTCAGTTCCTTGCAAGTATGCCTTACCACTATAGACGAACCTCTCGTTTAAGCCTTTTAGGGATAGCCTTTTAGCATAAAACTACCCCGACTTTTAGTTCAGAACCTAGAGACACTCAGAGATGCCAGGATGGTAACATTTCTAACTATCCGAACTGCATTTCTCAAGGGATCCTACCAGGCTGGAGAAGAATAAGTGTTTAGAAAGACATTGAGGATTTAACAAAACATCTCCAAAACACTCACTTTACTTCAAGGAACTCTACCCAACACATTACATCATCATTGCCTTTTATAGGCATTAAGAGGTCACAAGCCAACAAGGAACAAGCTCACGGGTCCTAAAACAGACAAAGGCTCTAGAAAATCCGGTCAGGAATTATTATCGGCAATATGAACAGTGACAATGAACAATGATTTCCTTAGCCTACTGCTATAGTAACTTGCTACAACGACTTGCTATAGTCAGCAATCTCTTTCGTCATGGGCATTGTAGTTGTAGTTTGAGTCATCAAAACTATGTATTTCTGCCACAAGATGTTCTTCGTATCTTCGTTCAATTTCTACAAGTCGAATATTAGAAGGGCCACGAGTATTCCACATATTTGCCTCATTTGATGAAGATGCTTCTTCATGATTCCTAGATGACCCTGGAGTGTCGGCAAGCATGTTTGGCTGAGGCCAATTGGATGGTTGAGCATAGTAAGATGTGTCCATCCTTAGAGATAAGAATGGGGGTCTTGAGAGAGAGGACCCCCCATAGTGCATAGGGGTCTTGGGATGATTGTGCAGAGTCATCTGTGTCTATCATTTCTTGCTCATGTGATGATAGGGTTGTCTTTGTAGCATGTATGAATTCTTCGAGTGCTTCTTTGGCTTTTGATGCGAGGCTATAATGATCCCATGTAGTAGGTACATTATAATTCCATACATCTTCAGGAATGGTCTTATTCTCTTGGCACAAAAGTCTTTGAAGTTCTCACTACTGGTGTTCACAGCAGCCAACAGGACTCGGAAAAGATTTGTAAATCTGAGCTTCCTTAAGGTGTGGCTGTGGTTTATAGGATGAAGTTCCTATACTTTGTGGAACACTAGTAATGATGCCATTGTTTTTTACAAAAGTCCATGTTCTTCGAAAGAACAAAACAGTGTGGATCTCTAGGTCTAGTTGGATAGTTCTCAATTCTTGCTATAGAAGCTACTTTTAGTAAGTAGGAGGATAAAACCAATTGAGAAAAGTCAAAAGGTTTCCATCACTTTCCTTTTTAGTGTTTCGATCGAGCCCGAATATTCTGGTTAGGTTGGCAATGAACCTTCTGGTGGGAATTTTGATAACTATTAAGTACTTATTAGTTAAGTACCATAATAACCATCGCAGTTGATCGGGAAGTCATCTTCCTTCTAGATTAAAGGGTTTATAAACAAATAGCTGGAATTTAATCCAAAAGGATAAAGAATTGAACCTCTATGGAGTCATCTTCCTTCTAGATTAAAGGGTGTATAAACGGATAGCTGGAATTTAATCCAAAATGATAAAGAATTGAACCTCTATGGAGCCTGAATAGATCTGTGTGGCATTGCCACATAAGACTTTCCAAATTTTTAGTAAAGCTGTCATTTTGGATCTATTCAACAATCTCCTGGGGGAATTGCCAGCTTAGCCAATCTCGTATTCTTTCAATCTTATACTTTTCATTGTGGTGAAAAGTATGGAAAGCATGCCTCATGACTACATGTTGATTTATACTGGTGCCTTTGGTCTTGATAAGAAGTCAGCAAGCACATTTCTTTTCCCAGCAATGTGTTTGGTTTCAAAAAAGTATTTTGAAAACCATTCAGCCCATCGAAATAGTTGAGAATATGGAATCTACTTCTATTTGAACTTGGTCATTTGGGGAAAATATGCCATGTCCAATTCTACCAGGAAATGATGGCCGATGAGATGGAATTCGAACTTATTTATTCCATTTTTCACCGCCAAGATTTCTTTGAAAGTGGAATGATAATGCATTTCATCCTAAGAAAATTTTCCACTTTTGTAAGCACACAGGTGTCTCTTACCATCAATTTCTTCAACGGGATGGCTGCCCAATATTCATCACTAGCATTAGTCTAGCGAATTCTCTTTCCTGTTGATGGGATTTGTAATGGAGGAAGAGTCTGCATGGTTCCCTTAAGTTCAGCGACTGCTTTAGTATAAGGTTTTCCGCAAGATGGGGGATTCTTTTTCAACATTGATTGTAGTGAAATCAGCAGTTTTGCAATGTTTGGAACAAAATCTTTGAGATAATCTCTTATACTCTTTCAGATTTTCGTGTGTCAAATGTTTCTAAGATTGACTATCTTTATGAAGTCTTTCTTAGTGATGAAACCAAAATCTCTGAAACTCAACTTCCCCTTATGAACCCCTATTCTGCTTTTACTAAACCTACCGCATCATTTTCTCCCATCCACTCCATTCAACAACTTATCTGCCAAACTTCTAAGGAAGTAAAAGAGTACGTCCAGTCCTCCAAGTTCGACCAACATCCCATTCTAGCCACTAAAAATGAGTATTTTATTACTCTTCAAATTCCATTAGAATTTCTCAAGCAGTGGACCCAACAAGGATACTCTCATGTCTATTATGGAGCTGTTTATCTTGCTCTCACCTTTCATGGTCGTAAAGGCTTGCTTGTTGTGGCCAAGATAGCCTTATTGGATACTCGGTTCCTTAGAATACCGACATGCCTATATTGGCATTGTCCAAACCACTTTGAATGCTGGAACAGTTTTTGTAACCTTAATCCAAATTTCAATATCGCTCTTTCAAACCCCCAGCTACTTTCCTTTCTAAAGGTTCAGATCCAGCTCACTAGAGCTCCCCAGACTGTTGACTCTATTTGTCACGCCCCGGAGCTCCGAGTGCTCCCACATTAGATGGTCAAGGTGGTATACTATATCAACCTACGGGCTCTGATATGTTAGCTTAGATAGAGAGCAGTATACCTTATCAGCTTAGAGTGAGCAATATTATTATCAGCTTAGAGTGAGCAATGTTACTATCAGCTTAGAGCGAGCATTATTAGTATACTATATCAGCCTACGGGTTTGATGTGTCAGCTTAGATAGAGAGCGGTATACTATTTATCAGCTTAGTGCGAGCTATAGTATCTATTTATCAGCGGAGCTTCGATGGGGACTGACAGAGGTGGCTCAAGGCTTCGGGACGGCGAGGACGTGAGCAAAGGCAAGTGTGACGGGGGGAGGCTGGCGGGCGGCTTGTGGCTGCTTGAGTAAGCGCGACACCAAAGCAAAGGGCTCGGGCGGCTGCGCTGGTCTTCCTCCAGTTCTTGGTTAGATTTCTTGAGCTCGAACAACAACAATGGAGAAAGCAAAGACAAGGAAGAAGAAGAAGAAGGCTGCAACTTGAAGAGGGACTACCAAGCTTCCAAAGTTGCTGCCTCAACCTCAGCCACTTTCCTTCACAAGACTTCCCTTAGAAGCCACCCAAGTTGCTGAAATGTTGCACATCCTCTTGGCCTACGAATTTTGAACATTTCCCCTCTAATTCCAACTCAAATCCTCTCAAATTGGACTTAATTCAAATGCCAAAATGCCAAGGTAAGTGCCCACATCAAATTCCACAGTTTTCCTTGCTAATAGAACCAACTTGAATGCCAAAAATTCACACGAAAACGGCCTTCTAATTTTCCCGGTCCAGAAACGCCCCATCTTGAATTTTCGCCAAAAACTCGGGTTTGCAGAAAAATCTTTGGAGGATGAGTTGACGTTCCTAAAATAAATCGTGACATGAAAGAACTTTCAATTTCTGAAATCGGGTTGAATTTCGCGGTTAATTTCAACCTTACGTGATTTTAGCGTGACCTAACCTACCGGGTAGCTTTTTGAAATTTTTAGCACATTTGACCCGTGGTCGATTATTTTCGAGTCACGTTGTGCATCTTCGACTCATTGGCGACTCTCGGTTGTCATGAAAATCTCGAGATTTCAAATACGGGCACAGGGTACAGAATTGACAGAAAAATCAGTTTAGTACCATTCGACGAGAATTTTGCAATTAGGTGGAATCACCCATACTTTAATCACATGCCTCTGTCGAAACGACCTATCTCCGATCTCTGATCGATTTTGACGGTGCCGTATTGACCCTTGCAGATTAGCATGGTCGAGCAGTTGATTTAGGGTCGAGTTCTCAAGTCTATTACGTTTAGATTCCTTAACAGCTTCACCTGATAAATTAGTTATCTCGTGAGTGATCAGCTCAGAGAAAAAGACTATAGGCGCGTCGATGAAAAGCCCAACTCATTCAATCGAAAACAGAATCAGAAAATCAGGATGTCACAGATAATGTTCATGAGAATCTAAAAGTACAATTTTTTTCTTTATTTGATGTGTTTTTGCAGAATGGGAACTGAGATTATGGAACCCTAGTGCTTTCTTAGGGAAGAACTTCTTCCAAAAAGAGAGATTGTGTTTAAGCAATTGAACAAAATGCTGGAGGAAAAAAAAGGACACTAATAGAAAGACTAGAGTACCGGTCAAATTTCAACTTACAAAGTGACCTACCATGTCACGCCCCGATCCTCGAGCTCGTGCCCATCCCTCTCTGATCGATAAAATTTTACGACTTCCCAGAACGAGTCGCCAACCCTTTCATTTTATTGCACATGCGGAAGTGAATTATAAATCCCCTAACAGTAATCATCTCGGGATAGAAAAGCAGGACAACAATTTCACCAATAAAACACACCTTCATATTTACACTGAGTCATGTACAAAAGTATATGGTCAAAGGACTACAAAAGACTAGCCTTCCAAAAAGAAGCGGTCCTAACTAACCTACACTTTAGATCATCTCCTCTCGGCTCTAGGTCCTCCACTCGACGATCCTGAAAATTGAGCCAACGACGGGGTGAGATATAAATCTCAGCGAATTCACGCTCTACACCCCGATTAAGAGGGAAATACGCCCAGGGGCGTCTTAACCACTCAATCACACAATCATAGGGACTTACCTCGCCTCAGATCCACCCTGCAGGTCAGCACAATTTATATCACAGACAACCATACAGATATGAGCAACAATTAAGCTCCAACAACTGGAACGCCACTCTCAATTAATCATGCACTCCTAGTTTTACTCCCGGTATATAATACGGCCTACTTTCTGTTCGGCGGTCCTCTGGCATTTGTCAGGCATCGTCTCACACCATTGTGCACGGCATCGTCACTACGTCGACGGCATTCCATAAAGGAGCATCGTTCCAGAGTCTATTACGACCGACATCCATTGATAGGGCATCCATTGGTAAGGCATCCATTGGTAGGGCATCCCATATAGGGGTAATGTCTAGTTTAATAGCTCGGGACGAGTTCTCTTAACCAACACACAATCACTCAAACATGGCTCAAGGCACCGTGCATTGCACTCGATTATCTCCATTAAAATGGTGAACCTAGCCTATTTTCTTCGTGTTAGCAATACCCATGAAAGTCATCGTGTGTGGGTACACAGTCAGTTCATCCCAAAAATTTGATATCCTTTCTTTTAATTCCCACTATTTTATATAGTACTTAAAACTATTTCCAGTGTCAAAATCCGACACGGGATTTTCTGAATAATTGTTGGAAATTCACAATTTCGGAATTAAACACTCAAATTTTCAATTAGCGCTCAATTTGCACAAACTAACACCCAATTGCAGAAATTAACCACACCATTGCAATCAGCATGAAATTCCGGCCAACGATTATCCCGGTCTAATTTTCGAAAAAATAATTAATAATTAATTAATT
The DNA here is from genome assembly GCF_016545825.1 of Eucalyptus grandis. Lineage (NCBI taxonomy): Eukaryota > Viridiplantae > Streptophyta > Magnoliopsida > Myrtales > Myrtaceae > Eucalyptus > Eucalyptus grandis. The sequence continues at coordinate 28,886,826 of NC_052618.1, read as the reverse complement.
TCTAAAAGTAATGAAATAAATCAATTTAAATACTAAAATTCCAACCTAGGCCACAATCACTAAATTAAATACCGATACGGACCCGGAAAATTTCAGAACCCTTCTAAATAAATAACACAATTTATCTAGGCTTCACTTAATCTAATCTAACCACCTAACATGCATAATTACATAATTAAATCACTAAATTAATCTAACTAACCACCTAATTCCTAATTAATTAAATCTCAACACCCCTTAGACGTCATTAGCCTACTAAGAAGAGTTTAGTGCATAAACTCACCGGTGTAAAACGAAGACCGGTTCACTGCGACGGCGGCTGAAATCCATTTGAGGCGGCGTCGACGGACACTCGGACCGGGCCCAAAGGCCTTGCAAGCCCACAACAAAAAGCTAAGCTTGCCTTCGGGCTTGGGCTGTTTCATGGGCTGGACTGCTGAAATTTCGCTGGGCTTCACGGGCTAAACTTAAACGGGCTAAACTTAAGTTGGGCTGAAAAAAAATTGAAGACGGGTGAAGCTTGGGCTGGAATTCAAATGGGCCATTCTTTGGGCTCGTGGACTTCACTGGTTTGTGGGCTGAACTTTGCCGGCCTGGGGCAAAGAAAACGTGGCTGCAGCGGCTGAACGAGAAGGATCCGTTGGGCTGCTACTTGGGCTCAATGGAGCTCTTTGGGCCGAAGACACGGCTTGGTGATCGTAGGCCGTTTCGTGAAGATCAACGATGAAGGAGCAGCTACTTCGTGTGGCTTCGGTCCGGTGGAAGATTGCTCGGTCTTCTTTGAAGATGGATGACCGAACGTGGCAGCTCGGTGGAAGAGAAACAAATGAGGAAGTAGCTCTGTTGGCACTCAACGATGGAGTGGAGATGGACGGCTTGGATGCGTGGCTGGGCGGGGAAGTCAACACGGCTGGGGGAAGAATCTCTTCAGTTGACCAAGGTGTTGAAGGCGTGGACGTATGGCAAGGGGATTTCGGTGAAGATGGCACCTCGATGAAGATGGAAGAGAAAGAAAGGCGTCGATGGGATTTTGGGACGATGTGAATGAAGGAAAATGAAAGCTTGCGGCTAAGAGGAAAAATTTAGAGAAGAAAGCAAAGAAAGCAAATCAAAGCAAAGAAGACGAGGCGGCTGGTCTTCGGTTGAGGCGAAATTCCCACGAGGAAGATGAAGGCCAGCTGGTTTTAGGCGTGCAATGAAAGCTGAGAAGAAAATGGGGCAAAAGTCAAGATAAAATATCAATTTCATTGTGACTTAGCCCACAAAAATCCATAAGATTATCCACTTGGTCTCTCAATACTTTCTAGCACATAAATCTCACCAATTTATCCATTTTGATGTCAAAAAATGCAGCCCTTTTTCTAAATCCAAATTTCACTAGATTTTGAGCTTCAATTTCTTTACAAATTCCCAAATCGACGTCCAATTTCGCCAAGGAAAATGCCCACAAAATTTCTATAAGTCCCATTCGCCATATAGCTCGGTTTACAAGTCGAAAATTGGTTTAGTGCCGATCGACGAGAATTTGCAATCTAGTGGAATCACCCACACTTTGATCACCTATCTTAGTCAAATCGACCTATTTCCGGTCTCTGATAGATTTTCGACTGTGCCGTAACGACCCTTGCTTATTAGCACAGTCGAGCAGTCGATTCCTAGTCGAATTCTCAAGTCCGTTGCGTTAAAATTCCTTTATGATTTCCCCATATAGTCTAGTTATCTCATGAGTGGCCATCTCAGAGAAACGCACTATAGTCGCATCGATGAAAAGCCCAACTTATCCAATCGAAATCAGAACCTGAAATTCAGGATGTCACAACTCTTCCCCTCTTATAAAAATTTCGTCCTCGAAATTTAAACATTTACCAATCCTTAAACAAAAAGGTAGGGGTATCGTTGTCTCATCGAGTCTTACTTTCCCGGTCGCTTCTTTCGTCCCGTGGTGTTGTCGAGACCACTTTGATCAAGGGACCATCTTGGTACATAAAATCTGTCCTTCTGATCCACAATCTAAACCAGGCTTTTCACGTACGACACTCTGTCGTCCACGTCCAAATTTTCAAGATTTGGCACGTGGGTCTGGTCAAGCTCATATGTCCTCAACCTCGACACGTGAAAGACGTCATGCATTTGCGCTTACCTCGGCAGCAATGCAAGACGATACGTTAGGATCCCGATTCTTTCCAGAATCTTAAAGGGATCTACGTACCTCGGTTTTAGTTTTCCCTCCATGCTAAAGCGCGGGGTATCCCTCATTGGTGACACCTTCAAAAAAATGTAATCACCAACTTGGAACTCTAAGGGCCTTCGATGTTCAACGATACAACATTTCTGGCGGCTCTTCAGGGTCTTTAATCTGATTCTGATCCCAGCAACTGCAATCACTGGCTGTTAAATTGACTTTGGGCTTGTGATCTTTCTTTCCCTGACTTCATCTCAACAACTGAAGTTCTATACACTCTGCTATGTACTGCTTCAAAAGGAACCATCTGACTATTCTGCTGAAACTGGGAATCCTCGGAGCTAGATTTGATATAGATCCGCCACTGGCACTCCATGCAAGCAAACTATCTGGCACACATACACTTCTGTATGCCTATTCAAACGAGATATTTTCGTATTGTACTAAAGTGAGTCGGCTTCATTCATCTGTTGACCACTATCCCAATTAGAAACATTACATCTTTGATTCTTTGACAAGCTCGACATAAGGTCCATCGATATACTTCCATTCCCACTCAGGACTCTCAAGTGATTGAAAAAGTCCTCCCGATTTGCATTACTGACTTTCCACTTACTAACACATTTGACACTTGCAATCTGTCGAACGATACCTATCTTTATATCGGTCTACCAATCGAGCTGACTCCGATTCTGACCTACTTCGTACTGTCTGGTCGAATACTACGACTGCTACAGTGAATTCCTGACAAGGTCTCTTCCTCAAGTGCTACATTGTCAGGTACACACACTCACTCTCGGAACTTGAGTGTTCCCTCCTCAGAAATCTAAAAGTCAACCTCTCTCTTATCAGTATCCTCTTGCAGGATCTTCTGAACATCCCAATCTATCAACTGAAGCGTCTAATTCTAACTTAAATATCTGGTTCAATTCTGAGGGTGGCCATAAAATTCAAAATGTGGCCTACCTCAAATTTGAAAATCGAGTTTCAAACTCTCTTAAGTAAAATCCATACTTTAACCGGTCTATGCACAAACAAAGACTCTCGACTCAACACATCTGCGACCTTAGTCGCCATTCCAAGGTGATACAAGATATTACAATCACAGCCCTTCAGAAGTTCTAATTCACGACACTGTCTCATATTCAACTCCTTTTGAGAGAATAAATACCGGAGACTTTATTTGGTCAGTGAAGATCCTGAATATTTCTCCACACAACTAACATCTCCAAATATTCAATGCGAAAATTAATGTTGCGAGTTCCAAGTCATGCGTCTGGTAGTTCAATTCGTGAGGTCATGGCTGACGGAACGCGTATGCAACAATCCTACCATGTTGTATCGATACGCAATCCAGTCCTCTGAACGACACATCACTATAGATCTCGCATCTTCCAAGACCAGATGGAATGGTCAGCACATGTGCGATAGTTAGCTTCTATTTAAGCTCTTGGAAACTACACTCGCACTTGTCTATCCCCACGAACTTTTCTTCTTTCTTCAGGAGTTCAGTCAACGGCGACACTGATGCTGAAAATCCTTCCTCGAATCCTCTGTCATAATTTGTCCAATACATATGACTTCTGATCTCTGACACTGTTGTCGGTCTTGGTCCACTAATAACTATTTCGATCTCGGTTGTGTCAACGGAGATTCCTTCACCTGAAATCAAGTGGCCTAGGAAAGCAACACAAGTCAGCCAAAACTCGCATTTGCTAAACTTAGCGTACAGCTCATGAGTCCTTAGAGTCTGCAGTACCAATCTCAAATGCCCTTCATGCTCCTCTGGACTTCTAGAGTATATCAGGATATCATCGATGAACACGATCACGAACTGATCCAAGTATTCCTTGAAGACTCGGTTCATCAAATCCATAAAAGCAGCTGGGGCATTCATCAAACCAAACGGCATTACAGTGAACTCATAATGGTCGTATCGAGTGCGAAACGCTGACTTTGGAATATCCTCCTTTCTAATCCTTAGTTGATGATATCCCGTCCTCAGGTCGATCTTTGAAAATATCGACGCTCCTTGTAATCGATCAAATAAGTCATCGATTCTCGAGAGCGGATACTTGTTCTTGATTGTCACCTGATTGAGTTGTCGATAATCGATGCATAAGCGCAACAAACCATCTTTCTTCTTCACGAACAGAACTGGTGCTCACCAAGGTGATGCACTGATATGCATGAATTCCTTATTTAACAATTCTCACCTCTGCACCTTCGGTTCTATCAATTCAAACAACGACATCTGATAAGAAGTCTTAGAGAGTGGCTCTGTCCCGGGTTCTAATTCCATCACAAGTTCTATCTTTTTTTCCAACGACAAGTCTGATAATTCATGTGACAACACATCTATAAAATTCTTGGACTATTGAGATGTCCTCAATCTTCAGTTCTTTAATCTGTCGTATCTATGACAACCGCCAAGTAACCCTAGCAACCTCCGTCTAACAGACGGGTTGCCTTCAAGCGACGAAATTAATGAAATCGAAGGTCTTTCTCGACTCCCAATGTACTTGACACTTTCACATGCTAACAGATTAGACTAGATTATTTCACTGCAGCAATCCACCACTACTAAAGGCTCCTTGAGTCAACTCTATTCATCTATAACGTCAAAGTTATATCTCAGCAACTAGTCGAGTACAACTATAGCTAGAGATTCACTTTTCTTCCGCTTTATTTCAACAAACTGAAATTCTACAAACTTAGTCCAAAGCTCATTTGTGCTACTCTGATAAAATCTCTCCATGAACAATCTTCCTCTGTTCGATGCACGATCGGTTCCATTCCTATCCCTCTCGCCATTCTAGTGGCGTCCTATCTGTGGTAGCGGTGTCTGTGCTACCTTAGACTTTCACTGACAGACCCTCACCAGATGGCCATGTTGGTCACAATCATAGCACGTTCTAGCCATACCCGAACACTGGATTTATCCATGCTTCCTTCCATAATTTTGGCACCCATCTGATGAGTCCTCTATCTCCTGTCAGGTGATAGCATGCACTTTTTCTTGTACTGGAGGTCTATTTCAAAAACCCCACAGTGCATTCTGCGTCGCATTCTCTCTGGTCTATTCTATAGACGGTGATAGCAGTAACAGTTGCTGGGGTTCCATCTACCTGTGCGGACAATTCATTAACCAACGATTGTGCTGGTGACACCTGCCATAAATTCTTGTCCTCGGAAAACACGAGACTAATCCATGTCATCTCCCAAGGGAACAACATGTTCCATTTTGACCTGGTGCTGACCTGACTATCCCACCCTTCCTATTGGGCGGAATGGAATACTTTTCCCTCGACATTGGTCTTTTCCTTGACCGATTTCCATTTCTGCCTGAACTAAATCTCGACTCAGATACTGTAGTCTGTTCCCTGATCAAAATTCCAGGTTGGACCTCAACAAAGGCGGCAACAACAGCGGCTCGGTCCTAAGCTTGCTGGTTCAACAAGTTCCCAAGGAGCACTAGCGCCTGAACAATCCCGTTGAACCTAGGATCGCTAGGTGCTGCTACACTAGTACCGACCTGCGGCGGTACTCTTACACTCGAGCTGGCCAGAGCTGACGCTTTGCTACAACCACCTCGGGTACCGACCTTTGTCGGCGCTTTACCCCGAGTTACAGAGGCTACTGCCCTCTTACTAGGAGTCTTCAGTTCCTGATCACTCAAACTATAAGCTCTTATAGACACTTGTTTTCTAATTCTAATACCATATTAGAATTCGAATGATCCATACTAATCAAGCTACCAATCAACTATCAATCACATGCACCAGCATGAAATAAAGGTCATTCCTACTAACTATCCCATGACTCATCGTGCCTTATCACTCCAAACTCCGACCTGCTCTAATACCACTAAACGGGGATGTCACGCCCCGATTCTCGAGCTCGTGCTCATCCCTCTCTGGTCAATAAAATTTTCTGACTTCCCAGGACGAGTCGCCAACCCTTTCATTTTATTGCACATGCAGAAGAGAATTATAAATCCCCTGACAGTAATCATCTCGGGATAGAAAAGCAGGACAACAATTTCACCAATAAAACACACTTTCATATTTACACTGAGTCATGTACAAAAGTCTATGGTCAAAGGACTACAAAAGACTAGCCTTCCAAAAAGAAGCGATCCTAACTAACCTACACTTTAGATCATCTCCTCTCGGCTCTAGGTCCTCCTCTCAGCTCTAGGTCCTCCACTCGACGATCCTGAAAATTGAGCCCACGATAGGATGAGATATAAATCTCAGCGAGTTCACGCTCTAAACCCCGATTAGGAGGGAAATAGGCCCAGGGGCATCCTAACCACTCAATCACACAATCATAGGGACTTACCTCGGCTCAGATCCACCCTGCAGGTCAGCACAATTTATATCACAGACAGCCATACAGATATGAGCAACAATTAAGCTCCAACAACTAGAACGCCACACTTAACTAATCATGCACTCCTAGTTTTGCTCTCGGTATATAATACGGCCTACTTTCTGTTCAGCGGTCCTTTGGCATTTGTCAAGCATCGTCTCACACCATTGTGCACGGCATCGTCACTACATCGACGACATTCCATAAAGGAGCATCGGTCCAGAGTCTATTACGACCGGCATCCATTGATAGGGCATCCATTGGTAGGGCATCCCATATAGGGGTAATGTCTAGCTTAATAGCTCGGGACACGTTCTCTTAACCAACACACGATCACTCAAACATGGCTCAGGGCACCGTGCGTTGCACTCAATTATCTCCATTAAAATGGTGAAACTGGCCTATTTTCTTCGTATTAGCAGTACCCATGAAAGTCGTCATGTGTGGGTACACAGTCAATTCATCCCAGAAATTTGATATCCTTTCTTTTAAAGTCTCACTATTTTATATAGTACTTAAAACTATTTCCGGTGTCAAAATCCGACACCCGGGATTTTCTGAATAATTATTGGAAATTCACAATTTCGGAATTGAACACTCAAATTTCCAATCAACACTCAATTTGCACAACTAACACCCAATTGCAGAAATTAACCATACCATTGCAATCAGCACGAAATTCCAGTCACCGGCTATCTCGGTCTAATTTCCGGAAAAATAATTAATAATTAATTAATTTATAAAATTAATGAAATAAATCAATTTAAATACTAAAGTGCCAACCTAGGCCACAATCACTAAATTAAATACCGATACGGACCCGAAAAATTCCCGAACCCTTCTAGATAAATAACACAATTTATCTAGGCTTCACTTAGACTAATATAACCACCTAAAATGCATAATTGCATAATTAAATCATTAAATTAATCTAACTAACCACCTAATTCCTAATTAATTAAATCTAAACACCCCTTAGTCGTCATTAGCCTACTAAGAAGAGTTTAGTGCATAAACTCATCGGTGTAAAACGAAGACCGGTTCACCGCGACGGCGACGCGACGGCGGCCGAAATCTGAATTTTCGGCGGCGTCAATGGACACTCGGACCGGGCCCAAAGGCCTTGCAAGCCCACAGCAAAAAGCTGAGCTTGCCTTCAGGCTTGGGCTACTTCACGGGCTGGACTGCTGAAATTTCGCTGGGCTTCACAGGCTGAACTTAAGTTGGGCAGAAAAAATTGAAGACGGGCTGAAGCTTGGGCTAGAATTCAAGTGGGCCATTGCTGGGCTCGTGTATGTACTTCACTGGTTTGTGGGCTGAACTTTGCCAGCTGGGCCAAAGAAAACGTGGCCTGCAGCGGCTGAACGAGAAGGATCCGGTGGGCTGCTACTTGGGCTCAATCGATCTGCTGGGCCGAAGACACGGCTGGCTGATCGTGGGCCGTTTCATGAAGATCAACGGCAAAGGAGCAGCTGCTTCATGTGGCTTCGGTCCGGTGGAAGATTGCTCAGTCTTCTTTGAAGATGGATGACCGAACGTGGCAGCTCGGTGGAAGAGAAACAAATGAGGAAGCAGCTCCTGCTGGCGCTCGACGATGGAGTGGAGATGGACGGCTTGGATGCGTGGCTGCTGGCAGGGGAAGTCAACACGGCTGGGGAAGAATCTCTTTAGTTGACCAAGGTGTTGAAGGCGTGGACGTGTGGCAAGGGGATTTCGGTGAAGATGGCCTGCTCGATGAAGATGGAAGAGAAAACAGGCGTCGGTGGGATTTTGGGACGATGTGAATGAAGGAAAATGAAAGCTTGCGGCTGAGAGGAAAAATTTAGAGAAGAAAGCAAAAGAAAGCAAATCAAAGCAAAGAAGGCAGAGGCGGCTGGTCTTCGGCTGAGGCAAAATTCCCGCGAGGAAGATGAAGGCCAGCTAGTTTTAGGCATGCAATGAAAGCTGAGAAGAAAATGGGGCAAAAGTCAAGATAAAATATCAATTTCATCATGACTTAGCCCACAAAAATCCACAAGATTATCCACTTGGTCTCTCAATACTTTCTAGCACATAAATCTCACCAAATTATCCATTTTGATGCCAAAAAATGCAACTTTTTTTTCTAATTCCGAATTTCACTAGATTTTGAGCTTCAATTTCTTTACAAATTCCCCAAATCGTCGTCCAATTTCACCAAGGAAAATGCCCACAAAATTTCTATAAGTCCCCTTCGCCATATAGCTCGGTTTGCAAGTTGAAAATCTCTTCAATTCGGCCAATCCGAATTTCCATTAATTTTCCGCGACGTCCAAATCGATTTTCAGTAAAAATCTCAGAATCTCCGAAAATTTTTCGGAGGATAAGTCGACGTTCAATTTCTAAAATCGGGTTTAAATTCACGGTTAATTTCACTCTGGCGCGCTTTTAGAGTGACCTAGTCTACCGGGTAGTTTTTAGGAATTTTTTTTTTTGTGCAATTGACCCGTGATCGATTTATCTCGAGTCACATAATGCATCTTCGACACATTGACGACTCTTGGTTGTCGTGAAAATCTCAAGATTTCAATTACGGGCACAGGGTACCAAAACGACAGAAAAATCGGTTTAGTGCCGATCGACGAGAATTTGCAATCTGGTGAAATCACCCACACTTTGATCACCTATCTCAGTCGAATCGACCTATTTCCGGTCTCTAATAGATTTTCGGCTGTGCCATAACGACCCTTGCAGATTAGCACGGTCGAACAGTCGATTCCTAGTCGAATTCTCAAGTCTGTTACATTAAAATTCCTTAATGATTTCCCCAGATAGTCTAGTTATCTCATGAGTGGCCATCTTAGAGAAAAGCACTATAGTCGCGTCGATGAAAAGCTCAACTTATCCAATCGAAATCAGAACCTGAAATTCAGGATGTCACATACCAAGTAGGAAAATTACTTGGTTTTAGAAGGCAAAGGTAAATCGCCAAGAAAACTATGAAAATGATTATCTTCAGGCTTTATCTCTTCTGCCAACTACACACAAAGACAAATTGCATCAGACATCTTCCCCAACAATATAATTCTTCACTCGCTAATAGCCATGTGTCATGGACCGGATTTTCCCGTACTCACAAACCCTTATAAGTGGAGTTTTGTGGCTTCGGGGTTAAGAATGAATGATGTAGAGGAGATAATCCAATTTCACATAGTTTTGTATTGTTGACACCTGATTTTTAGCCGATGCGTCATTAAAGGTATACACTTGATATTAGGGTTTCGATCGCAATGAAATCCATTTCTCTAACCAAGAAGAGTTTTTTCCACATTTTCTTGCATTGGCCATTCATTTCACCTCATTTCCTTTTCATTTTCAACAAAATCTCAAAAAGTTAAAGTATTGACTTTCGAGTTGACTTTTCGATCAACCCTTTAACCAAAAAGTTTGACCGAAAAATCAACTCTAAGTCAAAAGTTAGTTTTTTTGCATAAAAAGTCCCCAAAAGGCCTCAATTTCACTTTTGCATTGATAATTTTCAAAAAAATCAAAATCAAAATTTGAACTATCAATTGTTACTCACTAAAATGTTGACTTTTGGTCAATACTTTTGATCACAAAAATTGATTCAAAAACTCCAAATCAACTTCTTTATACCTTCATTTCATTTTAGCAATTTTTTTTTTTTTTTTTTGCAAAAATGGATCAAGAACCAATTTTTTCCAATTAATGGATTTTTGTTGAAATCGGCCAAAAATAAAATTTGTTTATATCTAGTTATTCCAATTAATTTTTAGGATAACTTCATTCATGACATTTGATCACGAGGTCATTTTACATCTAATTTTCAAACCAATACCGGAATCTTGCATTTGGAGTAAAAATCTTCAATTTCGGCCCTAATCGGGGTTCCGATTGATTCTTCATGGTTTTCACAATTACATCTTCAATGAACTCATTTTCTTAGTGGCAATCCAAATCTAGCATCAATTTTGGCAAAACTCACTTGATCATCTCAATCTGACAAATTTGACTTACTTGAGTATTGCAAAATCAAGCTAATATGGTCTGATTTATCTAATTTGACTTAGCCAATTTTAGACTAACAACCATTTAAATAATTGACTTTCAATATGGCCAACTGAATTTCAATTACAAACAACGGTCCAACTTGCGATGTCATTTTAATAGGGATTGATTGGATTAAGGCAATTCATGCACAATTAAACCAAATAGGACCATCCAATTCCATTTAATTTGATTCAATTCACATATAAATTTTAAATTTCATTCAAATTAGACAAAATATGGAGAACAAAAATTGGACATAGAATGCATTGGTTCAACTCAGTCAAGCTCAGGTCAAACTAGTCCATCCTAAGCAGCCAAGCTCTAGCCGACGTTGACCGGTAGCCATTTTTCGACCAAAATGAGGTGGCTGGTGATCCATTTGGACCAGCCAAGCTTTGGCGGGTGACTAGCCCCACTCTCTCTCTCATTTCAAAATTACGAAAGTGCCATTTGTGAAATTACTAAAATGCCATTGCCTAATCATCAATCCAAGTGAGATCAAATTTTGGTTATCCATTAGCCTATTCATCTTGGCCATTGAATTGTACACTTCATTAATCCATGTGATTAAATTTCAGCCAATCAAATAATTGCTTAGCCATGAAAAATATTTCTTAACACTTAAGAGATCAAAGGATTCAAACTTGGGAAGGTACATAGTAAATTTTCCCTCCAAAGTTTGGAGGGGGGCTCATTTTCATAAAAGACTTCTCTCTAGCCTCCATCAGGCGTTTGTTGGCCTTACTCTGACCAACCACCTCATCTCTGATGACCACCGAACACCCCCTAAGCTAGTCACAATCGCCACCAAGCCAGATAGCCGTCGGGAGTCGCCGATTAGTGGCCATTCTCCTTCCGGCGAGAGACGTGCTCTGCGCAAGAGCAATAGTCCGGCAGGTCTGACCCGCCATTTGGTTGTAGTGGCCGGAGGTCACTACAACCCCTAATCTACTGATCACTACAACCCCTAATCTACCAATCGTTGTGATGTTGATCCTTGACTAGTCCTTGAACAAAATGAAAAAAAAAATAAATAAATAAAGAGAGAAGAAAAATCAATAATAAACCGAGAAAAGCAAAAACCATTCATTTTGTTCGATCATCAACGCGACCTAACTGCTGCTCCCTTTGACCAAAAAAAAAAAAAAAAGACTACTGCTCTCCCTCTCCCTCTCCCTCTCTCTCTCTCTTCGTTCAATGATCAGCACGAGCAAACTGCTGCTCTCTTTGACCCAATAAAAAAAAAACAACTGCTGCTCTCCCTCCTCTCTCTCTCTCTCTCTCTCTCTCGCTTCGTTCGATGATTAGGGCAACCGAATGCTGCTCTCTTTGACCCCAAAAAAGAAGCCGCTGCTCTCCGCCGACTCTCTTTCTTCATTCGATGATCTGCGCGACTGAACTGCTGCTCTCTTTGACCCAATAAATAAATAAATAAATAAAAACTGCTTCTCTCCCTCTCCCTCTCTCTCTCTCTTCGTTAGATGATCAACGCGACTGAATTGCTGCTCTCTTTGACAAAAATAAAAAAATAAAAAAAATACTGCTCTCCCTCTCCCTCTCCCTCCCTTCCTCTCTCTCTCCCTCTCTCTCTCTCTCTCTCTCCTCGTGTCTTCGTCGTCACCATCCATTTCCTCCATGGAAGCTCTTTGATCAGGAGGTGAGGCCGCACTGCTGCTAACGCGACCTTCATTGAGGTCCTATATACGTCCACCAGCACAGTCGCCGGCCAGCTCTCAGCTGATCCCCGTCTTCTTGTCTTCCTTCCTTCCAGAATGAGCGACGAGGCGCAGAAGCGGAACACCAATTGTGTCTTCTTCCTGGCCTCGCCTCTCACTAGCAAGAAGGTCAGTCGATCATCCCCCACTGTGATTTCTTGCTAATCAAATTGCGCACCATGCTCGTGGTTCTCCTCCCAATTGGCGTCTGCCTTTTGTCGCCGTCTTTCCTCACTTCGGATTGTGTTGCTGTGCTGGCGAGAGTCTGTACAATTAGCATGCTATCTTTAGGGTTTCTTTTACATGAATTGAGTAGGTTGATGTTTGAGTTGGAGTGGATGACGCGGTCGTGTTCTATGTAGTGCTTTCTGATTCGCTGTTCTTCTCAGTGAGCTGATGTTGTTGTTGTTGTGAGCGTTCGCTGTAAGCTCCTTTGAAGGGGGTTTTCGGACTCTAGTTTCGAGTGGCATGGTTGCTACTTCTTCATGTTTATTGCCTGAGAGATGGCTTTATTTTTTATAAGTTGTTCCGGTGGTAACGTAATGTTGCCTTCGATTTTCAGGGGCTTGATTGTGTGTTCCCGACATTTGTAAACCATGTTTTAGGCTTCCTTCATAATAATTGAAGAGTACATTGAGATCTGAAACATATAAAAAATTCGAGTCGAAATGAGTTGGTTTACTATTTTTCATGGATTTTACAAAATTTGGGATTTTCTCGAATTTGATCTTCAAGGACAGAGCTTGAACTTGTTCAGTTCGGTTTTGCAAACCTAAATAAGTTGGGGTCCCTTTTTGCAAAATCTTTAGACTGGAAAGTTGTTCATCATGGCCTTTTTAGTAATTCATGAAGTTGCGGGTGCTTAATTGCGAATTTAGAGGGGTCTAAATGAAATAAAACTGGTTAAAATCTACAGGCTTCCAAAACAGATTCTGTTACTACAGCTATGTGAAAATCGAATTTTCTATACCAATCTGTTAAGAATCTCAACATAGAAATTTGTTGTCAACATCCGTTCTAACCACCTAAAAAATTTCGTACGTCTTTGTGGTTGCTTACTATTTTACGGAATTTTTCAAAATCTGGACCCCAACCGGGTTGGGCGACGGACCTCCTGACATGAGTTGGATTTTTCGGGTAAAATGGTTTAAAATCAGGTCAAGATGTCCGGTTAACATTTAATGCTTGCATCCTAAGCTTTCTAAAGACACGTAAACAAATCTAATTGGAGGTCGTTTGATGGTTTAATCGAATTTAATCCCAATTGACTCAATTTCTGGAATTAAATGAATGAGTGATCCTCAATTGGCTCACTTCCATTGATTGCTTGTTTGAGAAAAAAGGCAAGGCTTTTCAGCCTAAGTGTATGCTTTATTTCATGTGTATGCATGTATATATTAGATGAATGTTTAGAGTTATTGCAACCTACCGAGGTGAGGAGTCCTCTAATGGATAGATTTAAAGGTATTTTACTTACAAAAAAACAGTCTGAATGATTCGTACAAATGGTAGTCTCGAATGGACTTCCATTTGCTAAAACTGCAAATGGACTATTGATTATAAATATGGATTCTCCGAAACTCATATCTCGAGTGACAAAAGTTCATTCTAAAGTTCTTTAGACAACCTAATATGTTAATTTGGAATTGCCATTAATCTTGTTTTTTGGGGGAGAAGGGGGGGAGAAGGGGAATTGATTGGTTTACCTAAACGAGGGTTGGGAGTACTCTTCGATTTCCACGAAACCAGATATCATAGGTTCGGGGACCTAAATTTACGTTAATATTTATATTAACACCATTCCAGTACTTAAAGTGCCTTGGTTGTTACCTAAAGTTATCATGCATTTGCTTTTAACATTTTTGTACAAAATCGTTCAAAATATCGCTAAGTGACTACACATGGATGGTTCATCAAGAAAAAAAGATATTCTATGCACATGAAAAGAAAGGCTCATAACTTGTCGGGTATTTATTACAAATTTGAGTTAAAAACCTGAGCCATGGTCAAGATCAAATGGGTACAATGAAAGTAGACTGGCTGTTGATACGTGATTTTTTTTTTTTTTGGTGATCCAGGGAACCTCGTATAGCCGACAGCCGGCGAGCAAACCCTGGGGTGACGCTAGCGGAAGACCCACCATCCCGACGTCACGCTTAAAAATCCCTAGCAACACCTTTGGGATTCGAACTTCTCCCTTTCGTGAGAGGCAGAGAGCCCGAGCCAACGACACCACCGCAGGCGGTGGTAATACGTGATTTTTTGTTGACACATTGATGAAGGAAGAAAACTCGAGAACGGGGTTTCTAATTGCGATCCGCTTTTTTGAACAAAAAGCATCATTTTCATTTCTTTTCTTTTGTTTTGTCATTGCTAAACAATTTTCATTTATTTCCATCGAAAATTCATAAAAGTCAAACCGTTAATTTGAGGTTGACTTTTTGGTCACCCTTTGATCAAAAGTCAACCTTGACTAAAAAGTTAACCCCGAGTTAAAATTTGACTTTTTGCATAAAAAGATTTTAAATAATTCTAATTTCACTTTATTCAAATTAATTCTTGAAAATTTGACAGATTTGACCAAGAAATTGACATTTAGTCAATTTTATGATTAACTTTCGGTCAAGTCTTTGACAAAAAAATTGATAAACACAAAAATTGACAAATCATCTCGTTTTGTTCCAATTTGACTTTGGCATAGAAAATTTTATGAAAATCGATTAAGAACCTTATTTTCTAAAATTTTCTATTTTAGATTTTGTTATAGTAATAGGGTAAGTTCCTCAAATATTCGAAGAAACTAATATTGGCCGCGTGCTACGTGCAAAAATAAAGTATATTTTTTCAATAATTGAGTTATACTATTTGTTATATTGGCTGCTAAGAAAATTTAAGTTTTTTATTTTATCATGAAAGTAGATTTTTCCGTTTCTCGTAACACAAAAGTAGCCTTTCGCATCTTTAGTTATCATCTGAAATTATTACAAAGAAAATTGGTCCCGAATAATTTTTGCTTCTACGACTCATTTATTTTCTATTCATGTGATTTGTTACTTTAAAATAATTATGGTAAATTCATGATTTCTCGATTTTATCAAATCTACTTGCGTTTTCTTCATCAAATATAATTAAAGTATCGCAGAAAGCACAATTAGCATAAAGTTTAACCATACCGTCACCTCACAATAATTTCTATAATGTCGAGCGTGGGTTGTTCATAACATGTTCTATTTTTCTAACATTTTTTTTTCTGATTTTTAGCAATTGAAGTGTAATTAACAGCAATGAGCTAATTTCATTATTATTTGATAGAAAGATATATATTATAGTTATTTTTATTTGGATAATAATACCTAACCTATCCTGACAAGGGTAAAGAGTTTTTGATCAATAACTCAAGCAGTGATAGAAGTTTCCCTTTTAGGCAAAGCTGATTTTTTCTAATTTTGCTGTTTGGGGTTCCCACTATCATTTTTTTTTTTTTTTTTTTTCACTTTGCTCGCCCATCTGGTCAAGAAAAAGTAAACGTACGAGAAATCATATATTAAATTTGTATAATTCTATGATTTTGTAGTCCGATTATTCTACAGCTCCCGGTGTTCTTAATTAGCAAAAAAGGGGAAAAAAGACAATTTTGACAACCTTATTCTTTATGTAATGAAACGAACCTAAGCCAACAAGTTCGGGCCATCCACCCGAGGCTTTTTTTGGGGTCAAATATCAACCTGAGTTCGGGTCACGCTTTCTAATCTAACTTGATCCATGGCACTAGGTGTATGTCACGGTCAAGATGCGTATCCAAAGTGGAAAGCAAGAATCTGCAACAGAGAATGAAGATTTTTGGACCAAAATTGAAGGGAGGATAATTTCTCAGGATGGAAGAGAAAAATCAAGGGAAGCTTAAAATGGAATCTGTGATAGAGAATGAAGATTTTCAGACCAAAATTGAAGGAATGATGATGGATGGAAGCAAGAATCAAGGGAAGCTTAAAGTGGAAAAGAATTAGTAGCTAAATCAATTATCATTATAACCGGATCAATTTACATTATTAGTATTTCCATTTCCTTTTATAATAAAATTCATAGGTTGTACGAAAACTATAAATTGTACCTCCTACGAGGAATTATGCATTCAAGAAATGAAACAAAACCAAAGCATTTGAGATTCAGCTTGAATCTTTGGTGGAAACATTCCATAGACATTTCAAAATTATACGTCCACATAGGCGAAGAAACCACGTTAGGAATTCCATTCCTAACACCTTGGTACACCTGCAAGTGTTGGCAACCTTGCAAGACATTTAGCAACATCTCACGACACTTGAAGGGAACTAGGGGCACGGCAGAGACCGGAGCCAAGGCTCGATGTAGGGGTCCATAAAATAGAACCCGTAGGACCAGGAGGAACCCGAGGAATGTCAGGGGCGAGCGGCTCATCCTCATTTGATGGTATCGTCCCGAAATTCCTCGATTCAACGGAACCACCAGTGCAACAGCCTGGGTAGGGAGAGGAGAATAAATATTTCGATATAATCAAACTCCAGAAGACGAAAAGTTCATCCTCACATCCATACATCTTGAAGGGAAGCCCAATAATGGGTCGAATCACTACGGGCGGATAATTATCCACCATGGGAGCAATTCCGCTTCACATTTTTGGAAAGGTTTGGCCCAACTCGATTTAATGATTTCTTTGGAGAGTTGAAAAGGTTAACACAAACCGGAACTTTCAAGGATTACTAAATCCAGTTCAAATGGCTGCTTGTGCAATGCAGTATGCAACTCTCTCCCACGGAAGAAGTAAGTTGTTTTGTTAGTGGCCTTAAAGAACCTATAAAATCTTATGTGTGTGCTACAGGCTCGAACGAAATTAGCTTGGCTCGAATTCTCCACGAAAGGAGCACGAAGGGCCACAGCTACTACCCAATTCCGCTACGGTACTAACACGGGACCATCTCAGGCCCCACAGGATAATCGGGCAGTGAATAATATGGGAAAACCCAATCCTACCATATCCCAAGCACCCATCAAGCGCTTAACACCAGCGGAGGCTTAGGAACGGCAAAACTGCTGGTTATGCTACAATTGCCATGAGATTTATCCCCCCGGACACAACTGCAAGCGGCTGTTCTTAATTAAGGTTGGGGAGGAAGAATACGTAAAAGAGAAAGCGGAGGCCTTTGAGGAGCAACGTGAAGTGGCAAACTGTTGATGTATCAAGACTGCACGTGCTGTTTTTTTCTCTTTTTTTGTTTTGTTTAGTTGTTGGTGTCCTGTTTTTAGGAGTTGGTTAGTCAATCTTATCTCCTAGGAGCAGTTAGCTGCACATATCTTAGATATTCTGATCTGTTGCTGATTTTGTGGATCAAGCAAGCTGTTAGTTGGCAACGTGGGTTTGTGGTTACGTTCTAGTATGTATTTTGAACATGTTTTTCAGTTTTTTTTTCTGAACACGACGCTTTGCTTCTGCTGTAAACTTGTTCTCTGCTTCTGCTGTAAAGTCCTTTTCTGTTTTTGCTGTCTACGTGTTCTCTGTTCTTTTCAAGAAAAGAAAACAACAATGGTATCAGAGCCTTCTTGATCTTAAGGGGCTGTGAGTGACTTGTGAGATTGATTGAGAGGTGTGTCTGCATCCATAGAAGTTAAAAGCAAGATGGAGGCAGGATCGAGTGGTTTTTCAGCAATGGCTCCACCAGCGTTTGATGGAGAAAATTATCAAGCCTGGGCAGTGAGAATGCAAGCCTATCTAGAGGGTTGTGATTTTTGGGAAGCTGTGGAACAAGATTATGAAGTTGCTCCCCTTCCCGACAATCCAACCATCAATCAAATCAAGTTTCACAAGGAGAGGACGACAAGGAAAGCAAAGGCAAAGTCTTGTTTATATGCTGCTGTCTCACCTACCATTTTCAGCAGAATTATGGCTTGTGAATCAGCCAAAGCTATTTGGGACTTCCTCAAAGCTGAGTATCAAGGAGATGAGAGGATCAGAAGCATGAAGGGGCTAAATCTGATCACAGAATTCGAGAGACTGCAGATGAAGGAGTCTGAGACAATTAAGGAGTATTCTGGTAAGTTGATAAGCATTGCAAATCAGGCAAGAGTTCTAGGCACTGACCTCTCTGATAATAGGCTAGTGTAGAAGATTCTTGTCTCCTTGCCCGAAAGGTTTGAGGCAACCATTGCCTCTTTGGAGAATATCAAGGATTTGTCTCAGATCAAGTTGGCAGAATTGCTAAGTGCTTTGCAAGCACAAGAGCAGAGGAGGTTAATGAGGGTGGAAGGAAGTGTAGAAGGAGCTTTGCCGGCCAAAGAACAGCAGAATGTAGGAGGAAAAGTTAACAAGTGGAAAGGGAAGAAAGGAAATGGCAGTAGTGGTTCAGAAGCTGCTGCAGGAGAGAATAGTGCGAGCAACTCCAAGAACAATTGGGGAAGATATTCCTCATGTCAGCACTGTGGAAAAAAGAATCATCCACACTTTAGGTGTTGGAAGAGGCCAGATGTTAGGTGCAGAAAGTGTCATAAGCTTGGACACATTGAGAAGTTCTGCAAAGAGAAGAGAGATCAGCAGCAGGGTGAGGCACATGCTGCAGTTCAGCAAGAGGTAGATCAACTGTTTGTTGCCTCTTGTTTCTCCTCTAGTACTCCATGTGATAGTTGGCTTGTTGATAGTGGTTGCACAAACCATATGACAAGTGATGAAACGCTGTTTATAAACCTTGACAAGTCGTTGAAGTCAAGAGTGAGGATTGGGAATGGGGAGTACTTAGAAGTGAAAGGTAAAGGGACTGTAGCAATGGAGAGTTGTGCTGGAACTAAGCTGATTTCTGATGTGATGTATGTGCCTAAAATTGATCAGAATTTGCTGAGTGTGGGGCAGTTGGTAGAAAAGGGATTTAAGGTGATATTTGAAGAAGAGAAGTGTTTGATCTTTGACTCCAATGGTCAGGAGTTGTTCAAGATAAAAATGCAACAGAAAAGTTTTTCTTTGAATCCTCTTGAGAAGGAGCAGATGGCATTCAAGTGTCAGGCTAATGATTTAGAATTATGGCACAAGAGGTTGGGGCACTTTCATCATAAAGGCGTGCTGTTCATGCAGAGGAATGAAATGGCAACCGGGTTACCAAACCTGGAGGAGCAGATCATAAGGTGCAAAGCTTGTTTGCTAGGCAAGCAGACAAGACTTCCCTTCAAGAAATCCACTTGGAGAGCGACAGAGAAGCTGCAGCTGATTCATACGGATCTATGTGGTCCACAAGTGATTCCTTCACTACATGGCAGCAGGTATTTCATTATTTTCATTGATGATTTTACTAGAATGTGCTGGATTTACTTTATGAAGCAAAAGTCAGAAGTTGCTGAGGTATTTCTGAAGTTTAAGAAATGGGTTGAGAACCAAAGTGGCTGCAAGATTCAGGTCATTAGATCTGATAATGGAACATAATACACTTCACAGAGGTTTAAATCTTTTTGTGAAGATGCTGGAATTGAACATCAGTTTACTGCTCCTTACTCTCCACAGCAAAATGGAGTTAGTGAGAGGAAGAATAGAACCATTATGGAGATGACTAGGTGTTTGCTTTATGAGAAGAGTCTACCAAAAGAGTTTTGGGCAGAAGCAGCAAGCACAGCAGTTTTTCTACTGAATAGATTACCTACGAGGGTATTGGAGATGAAGACACCCTTTGAAGCCTGGTTTGATGTCAAGCCAATTCTAAGAAATTTGAAGGTGTTTGGCTGTTTGTGTTTTTCTCATATTCCACATGTCAAGAGAGACAAGTTGGGAGAGAAAGCTGAACCGGGATCTTTGTTGGCTACGGTTTAGTATCAAAAGCTTACAGGATCTATCAACCACGGACGGGGAAGGTGATCACTAGCGGGGATGTTCGGTTCCTAGAAGATGAGAAATGGGATTGGACAAATGAGCCATGTGGCAAACACAAAGAGGTCTCATTGGAACCCGACGAACCGGGTGGATGATGTTCCGGTTAGAGGTACCGGATCTTTGGCGATATATATCAAAGGTGTAGTGTGGCTGTTTTGGAACCTGCAGGTTATGAGGAAGCTAAAAGCGATCAGAGGTGGATGAATGCAATGAAGGAAGAGTTGGCTATGATAGAAAAGAACCAGACATGGGAGATAGTGGAGAGGCCTCAAGATAGGAAGGTGATTGGAGTAAAATGGGTTTTCAAGACCAAATTTAATCTGATGGCTCGATGTGAATAAGCATAAGGCCAGGTTGGTGGTGAAGGGATATGCACAGATTTGGGGAGTTGATTTCTCAGAAACCTTTGCTCCTGTGGCAAGACTTGATACAATTAGAATGATTCTTGCTTTGGCAGCTCAACAAGGATGGAAGGTATATCAGTTAGATGTGAAATCTCCATTTTTGAATGGAGTGTTGCGGAGGAGATTTATGTTGAGCAACCGAAGGCTTTGTCACACCGGCCGGGGAGGAGAAAGTTTATTTGTTGAGAAAGGCTCTTTATGGCTTGAGGCAAGCTCCTAGAGCATGGTACGGTAAGATGGATGAGCACTTGTTGGGTCTAGGTTTCAAGAAAAGCCTCGGTGAATCCACTCTATATGTTAAGAAGTTAGTATCTGACTTAGTGGTGGTGTCTCTTTATGTGGATGATATGCTGGTGACAGGGAGTAATAGTGCTCAGATTACTGCATTTAAGCAAGAGATGATGAAGATGTTCGAAATGACTGATCTTGGTGAGATGTCATATTTTCTAGGAATGGAAGTTAAGCAGACTCAGAATGAAGTTTTTATCTGTCAAAAGAAGTATTTGAAGGAGATCCTAAGGAGATTCAACATGGAGGAGTGCAAGAGTGTGAGTACTCCAATGGGTCATAAGGAAAAGCTTCAAAAGGAGGATGGATCAGCACCTACAGATGAAAGAGTTTATAGAAGTTTGATTGGCTGTCTTATGTATCTCACTGCAACTAGGCCAGACATCATGTTTCCTATAAGTGTCTTATCTAGATTTCTCAATTGTGCAAGTGAGTTGCATATGGTAGCTGCAAAGAGGGTATTGAGGTACTTGAGAGGTACTCTTTCATATGGGATTAAGTTTTGTAGAGTTCGGGAGTTTAAGTTGCGGGGTATTCGATAGTGATTGGGCGGGATCAATGGATGATATGAGGAGCACTTCAGGTTATTGCTTTACATTTGGGTCGGCATGTTTTTCTTGGTGTTCAAAGAAGCAAGAAATAGTAGCTCAATCAACTGCAGAAGCTGAGTTCATTGCAGCTACTGCAGCTGTGAATCAAGCATTATGGTTAAAGAAGCTGATGGATGATTTGCATATGCAGCAAGAAGAAGACATAGAAGTGTTTGTGGATAATCAAGCTACTCTAGCCATTTCACAAAATCCGGTATTTCACGGAAGAACAAAGCATTTTAAGGTCAAGTTTTACTTCTTGAGAGAAGTGCAAAAGGCTGAAGAGGTGAAATGGTGTACCGCAATTCAGAAAACCAGATTGCAGATATATTCACGAAGTCATTTCATGTTGGTCGATTTGAACTTCTCGGGGCAAAGCTAGGAGTGTGCAGTACTTGATCCCGGGAGGAGAGTGTTGATGTATCAAGACTGCACGTGATGTTTTTTTCTCTTTTTTTGTTTTGTTTAGTTGTTGGTGTCCTGTTTTTTAGGAGTTGGTTAGTCAATCTTATCTCCTAGGAGCAGTTAGCTGCACATATCTTAGATATTCTGATCTGTTGCTGATTTTGTAGATCAAGCAAGCTGTTAGTTGGCAACGTGGGTTTGTGGTTACGTTCTAGTATGTATTTTGAACATGTTTTTCAGTTTTTTTTTTAACACGACGCTTTGCTTCTGCTGTAAACTTGTTCTCTGCTTCTGCTGTAAAGTCCTTTTCTGTTTTTGCTGTCTACGTGTTCTCTGTTCTTTTCAAGAAAAGAAAACAACACAAACGTGAAGGGGGGGAGACATCCCCAAAATCCCACTGCACATAATTGCGGGATTCACCACTCAACAGACCATGCGATTTCAAGCCACGGTGAAGATATAGCCTCTTGGTGTGCTCATCGACACCAGGAGCACACACACAATTTCCTCAATACCACGACAATATGCAAGTTGGGCTTGACCATAAAGAAAGGACGTAATTTGAGTGTGGTGGTGGCTATAACGGGGAGAAGCTTACAAACATGGGGAGTTTTTTTTTTTTTTTGTCGGTCCTACTCTAATCCTATTCTAGCATTCACTCTCAGATTTTTGTCCCGCCTCCGTGCAAGGCGTGAGAGTCGAAACCCACTCCTGAAATGAAATCATCCCCACCCCAATCCCCCTAAGAATGTGGGGATTTGAACCCCCCACTTCCCCCTTCCAAGTTGAAAGGGTGGCCAGGGCGAATCCCAGTGGTTAAACATGGGAGTTGTAACGTGGTAGAGGTAACCATCCAAGATACCATATATATATATGATTGATTTCCACGTCACTTCTCTTTGTGGATGTGATGCGGTACTTGGGGCATCATGGCTTTGAAATCTTGGCCCGCTTTTATGGATTTCAAGACTATAGAGATGTGTTTCCAATGTCAAGGGAAGAATGCGAAGTTAATTGGGATGGAGTAGGAGGAAGCAAAGGAGATCAAGGCCAAAAACCTAAGCCGACAGATTAGGCAATCTCAGGTGCAGGGTTTTCGCTTTGATGGAGGCTGATTCGGGAGTGGCGGTGCGACAAAAAAATCCGCCGACAAGACTGAACAGGAACTGAGACAGAATTGGGAATGACTTGAGAAGGAGTATCCAATGGTTTTCATGGAACCCAAGGGTCTACCACCGTCACGAACCCAAGATCACCACATTACTATTGCGGAAGGAAAGGGTCCCATCTATGTGCGCTCTTACTGCTACCCGTTTTTTTTTTCCAAAAACAAGAGATCGAAAGATAGGTTGAGGGAATGCTAAGAAGCGGAATAATTCAATCAAGCAACAGCCCGTACTCTTCTCTTGTGATTCTTGTCAAAAAAAAAAAAAGGATGGGACATGGCGTTTTTGCATTAATTACTGCGCCTTGGACAAAGTCATGGCAAAAGACAAGTTCCCGATACCCTTAATTAACGAACTCATCGATGAGTTGTTTAGTGCAGAGATCTCCACAAAGTTGGACTTAAGGTCCAAATATCATCAAATCTGAATGGCCGCCTAAGACATTGCGAAGACAGTATTCCAAATGCATCATGGACATTATGAATACATCATACCATTTGGACTTTCTAATGCTCCATCCACCTTTCAAGCAATAATGAATGGTATTTTTCAACTATACTTACGTCAATTCGTTCTTGTCTTTTTTTACGACATTTTGATCAACAAAAAAGATGCAACGACCCATGCCAAGCATGTGAAAATCATGTTCGATCTACTCAAAAAACATGCGCTGCACATCAAGCACAACAAGTGCGCCTATGGGTAACCTCCAATAAATTATTTAGGCCATGTCATAGACCGAAATGGGGTTAGCATAGAGCAAGACAAGGTTAAGGCTATCCTTGATTGGCCTCGCACGATGAATGTCGAATCAGTCCGCGGATTTTTGGGCCACACCGGCTGTTATTGCAAATTCATTAAAGGATACGGGTAAATTGCAGTGGCTCTTAGGGCCTTGCTAAAAAATGATGCTTTCAAGTGGGGGGATGTTGCTAATCAAGCCTTTGAAAATCTATAATTTGCTATGATCCAAGCACCGATTCTCAGTCTTTCCGAACAGTTTGTGGTTGAATGCGACAAATCCGGGGCTGGTACAGGAGCGGTATTGATGCAACAGCGGCGTCCCTGAGCGTACTTTGGCAAGGCATGATCCGGCCCAAAACTTGAAAAATCCACTTAGGAAAAAAGAAATCATGGCTCTCGCAGTGCAAAAATGGCTAGAATATATTTTGGGAAGACAATTCACAGCGCCTGCCGACCACTGTAGTCTCAAATATCTTTGGGAGCAACTGATTAACATGGATGAGCAACAAAGATGGCTTGTAAAGTTGATGGGGTGCGACTTTCTCATTGAATATAAAATGGGAAAGGAGAATGGTGTGGCCAATGCCTTATCTTGCAAAACCGAGTAAGTCTATCCACTATCTCTTAGCCAATTCCGCAATGGCTAGACACAATTAAAGAGGAGAATGGACGGCTGGCCGAGTTATAGCGGCTGCACGAGCTGTTCAATCAGGGAAAATAATCGGTCCATGGAAAAATAATAATGACAGTGTGCTATTCCACAAGGACCAAATTTATATCGGACAAGACTCGGAATTAATTTCCATCATCATCAAAGAGAGACATGACATCGAGCATGAGGGATTCCACAAAACCCTCCAATATTTCAAGTCAAATTTCTTTTAGAAAGGCATGAGAGCAACGTTGCGGGAATGCATCCGAAATAGTAAAGTTTGCCAATAAAATAAAGCAGAGCATTACAAGCCAGCGGGATTGGTCTACCCATTACTGATTCCGAAGCAAATTTGGGAGAACATTTCAATGGACTTCATTGAGGGATTACCGGCTTCTAACGGTAAGATTGTTATATTCGTCGTCGTTGATCGTTTATCAAAGATGGCCAAATTCATCGCACTTAGCCAACCCTACACGGTCCTAATGGTGGCAAAGGCATTTGTTCAAAATATCTTTTGGCTCCATGCAATGCCTAAATCCATTGTTTGTGACTAGGACCCCACTTTCACAAGTGCCTTTTGGCGAGAATTATTCGAACTACAGGGGACTAAATTCAACATGAGTTTGCCTACCACCCACAAACGAATGGACAAATTGAAGCAGTTAATCGGGTCCTTGAAATGTATTTGAGATGCTTTTCCAGAGATCGTCCGAAATGTTGGATACAATGGTTGCCATGGGCAGAGTTTTACTATAACACTAGTACCCCCACCACCACTCCTAAAACTCTGTTGAAATTGGTGTATGGGAGGCCCGTACCAAACCTCCTTACCTACGTGCCCCAGACGGCACAAAGTAGGGGTGTGCAACCGGACCCGGTTTACCCAGTTCCCAGTTTAGCCCAACCGGAAAACAAGGTCGGGAACCGGTTCCGGTTGAAACCGGTCCGAGAACCGGTTCCAGTTGAAACTGGTCCGAGAACCGGTTCCCAAAATTCAAACCCTGTTTGAACCTGTCCGGGAACCGGTTCCGAGTGATTACCCACCTGGGAACCGGATTGACCGGACTGGTTTGGGAACCGGTTTAAGAACCGGTTTTTAAGGCAGCCCAAAAAGACTAAAACCCTAATTTGTTTCTATCTTTATTCTTTACTTCTCAGGCTCTCACACCTGCAAACTTCCCCGAGCTCGCAACCTTCGCTGATCCTGGTTCCATCCGAGCTTTGACGCTACTTCCGCTCACCCATCATCGCCTTCCTCCCGTGACACCCACAGCCCGTGAGATCCCGACGTTGCCACTCCACCTCTCCCTGCTCCGCGCCCCCCCCGAATCGCGACGCCGCCTCTGTCAACCCGGTTACTAGCTGCTCGCTAGCCTTGCTCCGAGCTCCCCTCCCGAGCTCTGCTGCCAAATCCAACTCCCCGTCGTGATGATCATTTGAAATGGATGACAATTCTAGTTCATTGTGATTTTTGACACGGGGAGTTCAAATCTTTGGGTACCCTCATCAAAGTGTTACCTTTCAGTTAGTCTTTGTAGTATTCTGTCCCCAATTGGTACCATCTAAACTTGGTTCAACGGAGGAAATTTTTTGCGACATTGACTAAAGATTTCGCCTTCTGGTTCAGGTTGCTTGCTATTTTCACTCAAAGTTCAAGTCTAGTGATTCAAGTACCTACAAAAAGAACGGTATGGAAAGTTGCTCCTGTTCTAACTAACAGTGTTTTAACAACATTTTTTGTCATCTCTTCCTCCTGCAAATCTTTATCTTGCCATGCAGTTGCACTATTTTTATTGTATTTGACTGTGGTGGAAACCTGGGCACTACTTGCATTCAAAGACCGTATACTGATTAGAAGTTCTAATTAGATTTTTTTATCTTGTTTTGACAGGGTGAAAGTTTAAGATTTGAAAACTTCCTAAAGAAATTATCTAACGTCGCACTTGACAATATAAAGCAAGGATCATAAACAATTCTACGGTCATATCACTCTCCTCTTTGACTGTGGAGATTAACCATGTCTTTATTCTTTTTTCTTCTTTGGATTCAGGGAAGTCTGCTGAAATCCATTATGGCACTGGAGCCATTTCGGGCTTTTTTAGCCAAGACCATGTCAAAGTTGGTGATCTTGTTGTTAAGGATCAGGTATGAACACTTATGATTTATATAATTGTTGCTCCACAAGACAACAGACTTACTTGGGCAGTTACATTGGTTTTCAGGAATTTATTGAAGCTACCAGGGAGCCAAGCATCACATTCTTGGCTGCAAAGTTTGATGGTATACTTGGACTTGGATTTAAAGAGATCTCAGTAGGTGACGCTACTCCTGTGTGGTAAGTCAGTGCATGCCCACAACTAACTGTTAGATGCCTTTCAGCACCTTCAGGAGTGTATATACAAACCAATGTGTTATCATTTGAAATTATTCCTTTCCTTTGTACCTTTATTGAATCTCTAAATTAAAGGATATGTGCAGGTATAATATGGTCAATCAAGGGCTTATCAAGGAGCCAGTATTTTCATTTTGGTTAAATCGCAACACTGAAAGGGAAGAAGGAGGTGAAATTGTGTTTGGTGGGGCTGATTCTAGTCACTATAAGCCATAAGGGAGAGCATACATTTGTTCCTGTGACTCAGAAAGGCTACTGGCAGATTGGCTACCAAGACCTAATAGGTTTTTTGTCCATACTTCGGGCATTGCATTTAAGTGTCTGTTTAATTGGTTCTTTTTTCAATTGACAGTTTAAGATGGCCGATGTCCTCATTGGAAATGAAACTACTTGTAAGTGTTTATACATATTGTTATTATGCGTTTCTGGATCAATGATCATTATTTTCCTCCTCCTTATGGCATTAAGTGATTACCAAACTCTCTTTTTAGGATTTTGTGCTAGTGGTTGTTCGAATTTATATTTGTGAATAAACTTGATTAGTTTAGTGTTTGAAAGGGATGAAAATTGAAATAGGTAGTCAATTGTTATTTCTTGTTTTACTGGTTTCACTTTTCTACTTTTATATATGAGGGAAAAACTTATTTAGTTCTATAATGTGAGAGGAATACAATTAGGAACTCATCTTTCATTTCTGTATTCACTAGCTTCTTTATTTGAGATAATTATGCAGAAATTTTCCAAGACCTTTGAATGATACATGGCTTAAATTAACTTTTGTTGATTGAACATGATACCGGCAAATGGGTTTCATCATCGTTCTATTGCCGTAAAATCTCCTTGGACCATGCTAATCCGTTGTGGAAAGTGAACTACTAAGGTGATGATAAGGCGGGCACCTTTAGATATTCTCATTCGGTGGGCAATGGTTATTATAATCAATAGTTTTTTATTTATATAATATATGATTACTTGGTGTTGCGCTGGATCTGGTTGACAATTCTTCATTTCAGGGTTGTCTTTTGTCTTGTCACCTTAGATGCTTCCACTTGGAACCATCATGTAAGTAAGACTCACCCTTTAAATTTGAGGATAACAATATGGGAGGTCGAGAGGGAAAGGTTGGCTAAAATTGGGGACTGTTTATCAAAGTGTGGATGTGCTTATGCCGATTGAGATGGTAAACGTTTTATCTTACGGATGAGTCTTGTACAACAATTTTTATGCAAAATAGGTTCCAATATAAACGGGGTTAACCTTGTTCTTGGACTGAAAAAACAGGTGGTCGGGAACGAGTCCAATGCAAACAAGGTTAGGTACGGGGTCCCAAAAGAGAACCGGTTATAACGGGGTCGGAGTATGGGTCCAGTCCAGACCCTACCCACCCTGGACCCGATCACCCCTAGCACAAAGCACTACCGTCACTAGTGATTTGGAAGCCGGTGACCAACTGCTCACGGACCTTGGGCAGCAGATTGCGGACACACAAGCACGGATGAAAGTCCAATACGACCATGGACACTACAAGTTGGAATTCCAGATCGGGAATAAGGTTTTCGTTTGCTTGCAACCTTATCGCCAAATGACAGCTTGAATCGGTAAACGTCATATGCTATCTACTCGGTTTTATGGTCCGTTTGAAGTCATTTGTCCCATTGGCTTGGTTACATACCGCCTCAAGCTTCCTTCAAACGCCTGAATCCATTCTGTTTTTCATGTCTCCGCATTAAAGCCTCGCCTTGGAGCACATGACAAGCTCAGAGCTACCAAACATGGAGGCCGAAGATGGACTACTACAAGTTGAGCCTGAGTTCGTGCTTGCCAATAGAATCCACCGAGGCCGAAAAGAAGTTCGCATTCAATGGAAGGGATTGGACGAAGCTAATGCCACATGGGAAGACTGACACAATCTCGGGCCAATTCCCGCACCTTTTTGTCCTTGAGGACAAGGACAATTTTGGCAGGGGGAAGATGTCACGGTCAAGATATATATTCAAAGTGGAAAGCAAGAATCTACGACAGAGAATGAAGATTTTCAGGCCAAAATTGAAGAGAGGATGATTTCTCGGGATGGAAGCAAAAATCAAGGAAAGCGTAAATTCTAGGACAGAGAATGAAGATTTTTAGACCAAAATTGAAGGGAGGATGATTTTTCGCGGCGGGAGCAAGAATTAAGGGAAGCTTAAAATGGAAGAGAATTAGTACTTAATCAATTATCATTATAACTGGATCAATTTGCATTATTAGTATTTCCATTTCCTTTTATAATAAAATTCATTGATTGTATGAAAACTATAAATTATACCTCCTATGAGGAATTATGCATTCAAGAAATGAAACAAAATCGAAGCATTTGAAATTATGCTTAAATCTTTGGTGGAAACATCCCTAGATGTTTCAAAATTACAAGTCCACGTAGGCGAAGAAACCGCGTTAGGAATTCCATTCTTAGTAATGCAACTCCCATGCCCGACGCTAGATAGGCTAGGGTTTGTAACTATTTCATAAGTAATATCTAAGCCATTCCTAGTAATGTAACTCCCATGCCCGATGCTAGATAGGCTAGGGTTTGTAACTATTTCACATTCGGGAAGGTCATGACACTACAAACTTGGTGCAATAAAATCAAAACTGAATTGTTTGGGTCAAGTGGATTCTTCTACTAAAAAACCCAGCACCATTTATGCGCCCTTATTGAAGTCTCATATTGACTGGATGTATGGGAAAGGCTCGATTGAGTGATTTATAGGGCAAATACACAACCCAAATGATCACAATCTTATATGATCACCATCTGCTCAATTGGCTCATCCAAAAAAGGAGTACTTATAGTGACAGCATAAGGTGATAGTGGATCGAAATGGTGGTAGATCCTACTTGATATTAATGTGTTGAGATTCGCTTTAAAAATTTAAAAATTTAAAAATTGTCCAAGTTGGCACTGGTCACACTACATAGGATGGCCGAGGTTGACTGGGCCATCATGTTAGCAATGTTCAATCAAAAATAGCCAAAATGACTAAATTGACAATTTGTTAAAAAATTTAAAACTAGATTGACAAGTCGTTAAAGTGTTTATAAGTAATTTAACACAATTAAAACATTTAAAACTAAATTGGTAAGTTGTCAAAAGACTTAAGATTAAATTGTTGGTCATTACCATACAATAAATTTATAACTTTTTGAACAATTTTCTCGAAAATTAACAAAAATAAACCGAAATCCGGATGAATGCACTGGGCACGATGCAATTGGGCCTAGGCCCATGGGCCTCTAGCCCTTCCGATTAGGCAAATTTTATCTGCTCCCTCTTCATCATCTTTCCGATTGGCCATGGTCATCCCTTCCTCATCCGGCCGCCGCGCGTACCGGAAGCTCGAAACGACATGCTCCTGGGCGCCACGGCCACTGAGCCCTCTCTCCCTCCACTCCCCACCGCCGCCGGCACCGCCGCCGCCGTCCTTCCGGCGAGCTCGGGTTCATCCATGCGCGGTTCCCTCTCTCTCCTCCGCTCCCTCTCCCTCTCCCTGCACCACCGTGGCGGCGGCGGCGGCGGGGGCCGCAACGCTCTGTTTCTCCTCAGCAACCCGCAGCGGCTCTCTTTCGCCGCCCTCCGCCTTCCTTTCTCCCGGCCCCCCCTCCTGGTCTCGCCCCGCGCCTCC
This sequence comes from Eucalyptus grandis, assembly GCF_016545825.1. Classification (NCBI taxonomy): domain Eukaryota; kingdom Viridiplantae; phylum Streptophyta; class Magnoliopsida; order Myrtales; family Myrtaceae; genus Eucalyptus; species Eucalyptus grandis. The sequence goes on along the minus strand of NC_052618.1, from coordinate 28,856,338 downwards.
CCCGCTTCGCTGAGTAGTTCCGTCGAGCAGGTGGTGGACGGGCCGGATTCGGACGAGAACTGGGATTTCACGAGCAGGGGTGGTGACTCCGATGGGTTCAGCTTCGATGTGGGGTCCGTGGGGAGCGACATGAGGCAACTGGGGTCGCCGCCCCCGCGGTGGAGGTTAGGGAGCTGGAGGAGGTACCGGAGCAGTGGCGGCGGGCGAAGCTGGCGTGGCTGTGCAAGGAGTTGCCGGCGCAGAAGGGCGGGACTCTGGTGAGGATTCTGAACGCGCAGAGGAAGTGGATGAGGCAGGAGGATGCCACCTATGTGGCTGTTCACTGTATGAGGATCCGGGAGAACGAGACCGCCTTCAAGGTATGTGGGTTTGATTGTTGAATTTTCACCTGTTTCTGGGCATATTAGTTTATTTTCTAACAATTAGGATTTCTGCCTCCTCAATTTGTTGCAAAAGTTATGTTCATGACTTTGAAGTATATTATTACATTGTAGGTGTACAAGTGGATGATGCAGCAACATTGGTATAAATTTGATTTCGCGCTTGCGACGAAGCTTGCTGATTACTTGGGTAAGAACCGGAAATTCGCCAAGTGTAGGGAGATATTCGATGACATAATAAACCAGGGACGGGTTCCAAGTGAATCTACTTTCCACGTTCTCATAGTTGCATATCTGAGTGCACCCATCCAAGGTTGCCTCGAGGAAGCATGTAGCATTTACAATCGCATGATCCAGTTAGGAGGGTATCGGCCTCAACTTAGTTTGCACAACTCTCTATTCAGAGCTCTGGTGAGCGGCTCAGGAGCCTTGTCAAAGCATCATCTCAAGCAAGCAGAGTTTATATTCCATAATTTGGTGACATCTAGGCTTGAAATACACAAGGATATTTACGGGGGTCTCATATGGCTGCATAGCTATCAGGACACTATAGATGGAGAGCGGATCGCTGAACTTAGAAAGGAGATGCAAGAATCTGGAATTGAAGAGACTCGAGAGGTGCTTTTGTCTGTACTGAGGGCTTGCTCTAAGGAGGGGAATTTGGATGACGCTGAAAGGGTTTGGCTCAAACTTCAGCATTTGGGTGATAAGCTTCCTTCTCTGGCTTATGTTTACAAAATGGAAGTCTATGCGAAGGTTGCAGAGCACACGAAGTCATTGAAATTATTCAGGGAGATGCAGGAGCATTTGGGTTCGGCTACCGTGGCAGCGTACCATAAAATTATAGATGTGATTTGTAAAGCTCAAGATGTGGAATTGGCAGAATCTCTCATGAAAGAGTTCAAGAATAGTGGTCTAAAGCCCCTCAGTCCTTCTTTTATTGACATGATGAATATGTATTTCAACTTAGGCCTGCACGATAAACTAGCGTCAGCTTTCTCCCAGTGTGTAGAGAAGTGTCAGCCAAATCGTGTAATATATGGCATTTACTTGGATTCTTTGGTGAGGATTGGTGACATTAGCAAAGCCGAGGAGATTTTTAGTGAAATGCATAGTAGCGGAGCTATTGGCATCAGTGGACGTAATTGCAACTCCATTTTAGGTGGTTATTTGTCCACTGGGGACCATGTGAAGGCAGAAAAAGTATACCATCTAATGTGTCAGAAAAAGTATGAAATTGTACCGGCCTCAATGGAAAAGCTTGACCCTATCCTTAGTTTGAGAGGAAAAGCAGTTAAGAAGCCAGTGAGCCTCAAGCTGACCAAAGAGCAAAGGGAAATTTTAGTGGGTATGCTCTTAGGTGGTTTACAAATAGATTCTGATGAACAGAGAAAAAACCACATGATCAAGTTCAAGTTCAATGAGAATTCTGGGATGCATTCTGCTCTGAAGAGACATATCTACGAGCATTACCATGAGTGGCTACATCCTTCTTGCAAGTTAGATGATAATTCCAATGAAATACCAAATAGCTTCTCCACGATTCGTCATTCATATTTTGGTTTCTATGCAGATCAGTTTTGGCCCGGAGGGAAACCGGTGATTCCAAAGTTAATACATCGGTGGTTGTCACCATGTGCCCTAGCGTACTGGTACATGTATGGGGGCTACAGGATGTCATCAGGAGATATATTGCTTAAACTTAGAGGAAGTCAAGAAGGAGTTGAGAGAGTTGTTAAGGCGTTAAAAGCAAAGTCCTTGGATTGCAGGGTAAAGAGGAAAGGACAGGTGTATTGGATAGGTCTACTAGGAAGCAATTCTACGTGGTTTTGGAAATTGATCGAACCTTATGTACTGGACTTGAATTTTGCTCAAGAGGATGATGGAGAAATCCTCAGCTTCAACAGTGGTTCTGACTCTGATAAGAATTCTGATAACAGTGAAGAGGATAGGTAGTGGAGAGGTAAACCTGAAGTTTGTTTTTGTATCCTGATATCATTGCATTGACTTCACTGTGAGAAATTCCCACCCTCCACCATAACACTGCAATTTGTGATGAAATCTAGGATATCATGCCCACCTTTATGCCATTTTGAGTTCATCTGAAGCTATATATGTAAATATAAAATGTAGAGCATGTTTTTACAGAGCGAAAGCTTCTTTTCTTTCAATTCATGTTCATTGTTATGAATGATGCTTTTCATTTCTGTGGGGGACTTATCTGTTATATGGTCAAGAAAGAGTGCCAACTCGGGTGGCTGGAAGTGGCTTAGTTTGCTTCATCTTGTGGATTGTGAATTAATGTAACATGGAGGTTGAGGCTGATGGAAAAACATGGCCCTCTCGTTCTGCTGAGGAGGAGCCTGCGTAGAAGGAGCAGAAGCTTAGAGTTTTTATGGTCCAACTCTCCGAGAACGAGCTTGTCATCAAAGTGTGGAAAGCTTCTTAAGGTACAAGCACGCATCACTACAAGAAAAAAGGGGTTAACGGGGACTTCCTTTCGGGGATGTGACCTGTCAGTGTCACTCAGCTCCCAAAGTTGGGAACATTTTCCGGGAAACGCCTCTCAATTGATTGCTATAGAGCATGCGATACCAGGAAAAATATTGGTGTTTGGTGTCTCAGACGTGTAGGGATGATGCAGCTAGAGGTGGAATATATGTAGGGATGATGCAGCTAGAGGTGGTAAAATAGGAGAATATTCAGTAGTATCATAGTACAATGTTAGGGATGATGTGGTTCACCTGGTCAAATTCGCTTAAAAATGGACGTGCGGCAAGCGACTTGAAATTAACTAAAAGCAAAGTAAAAGGCAGTGTGGCTGCGAAAGTCGTAAATTGACGGGCCAGCCAAAGACCCATTTGTTTGACTTCAACCCATCTTTTACATTTCGTTGAGACAAAAGCCCCTTCCTTTCGTTTCAGAAGAGCTCCGTTACAGAAGAGCCATGAAAACTTCGACTCCACAGGCTTCATAAGCATCACCATGAAAACTCCATCCCTTAAGGTTTCATCTTTCGTAATTTTACAAAACTTATACCACGTAGGCTCGAGGGCATTTATCCAAATGAGGAAAATTCAGAAAAAGGTTAATAATACTTTTGTAAAGATTGTTATCTTTAAATGATACGCGTCGGTGCAAATATGCTTGCCCAAAATAAAGGGAAAAAATGCTTACGACGTAAGATTATCAGATCAACTTAAGTTCCGATGGTACAGAAATGGATCTTTCGGAAGAGGTTGATTAAGAAAAAGTCCATCGACTCCAAACTAGATGCAATAAGAGGGGCGGCATGAAATGTACTCAATGAAATAAGACAATGACAACTGCCTAATTTGATGAGTGACAAAGTTTTCTAAACTATTGCTAGAGCAAGAACTTCACCGTCTAATACATACTTGGCTGTTGATAAATCCCAGAAGTAAAGCTGCTAGGAAATCCATGTAAAAGAGTGGAGAAACCTATGAGAAGCATCCATCTCTTGGACATAGCCCTTATTTAAGGAGCAATATAGGATGAGTAGCATCAAGGAAAGGAGGTAAGAGACACATGGCTTCATACCACATTATTGCAACTGCACTAATTGCACTTCTTGGTCATGCCACAATACCTTCAACTCCCACTTCAATTATTATAATGAGAGGGAAGACTTCTTGACTCAACTATGCTATGGCCATGGAGCATGGATGGGATACTCACTCATTTGGATTGTGACGCGTGCGTACACAACACGACTCAATTGATACGGACGTGTCATTAGTCAAGCATCGCGCTCAACTTCAGCCTCAAGGCTATAGAATCAGGTTTGAAAAGTATAAGTTCGACAAAAATTAAGTTGCAGACAATCAAAAAATAAGAATATATACATATATCTGGGAGTGGTCAGAATTACAGCAGTAATCCGTCGTGGTGATATGAAGCAATCTTGAGAAGCTTTGGATCTTGAATAATTTGAGGGCCAACATGTCTTTTGTTCTTTTCTAATGCCCTACGCAAGTGATCTAGACTTGTTTGGCTTCTCATGTGTCTTATCGAAACAAATGGCTACACTTTATTTAGAAACTCGAGTTAGTTAAAACATCATCTTTCACTTTTTATTTATTTTTATTTTTAATCGTGTTTCACTTTTTTTATGAGCTAGGGACTCAAGCGCCAAGGTCAATCTACCTGGAAATCCATTAAATACCCTTCGTGCTTATGAATTAGTTAAGTCCAGACCCTCAACCCACGCAAGCAGCCTCGACCCATCATGCTGATGGTGATATTTGAACAAGTAATCTCTGGTTCCTTATCAGGAATTCCTAACTCCTCAACCAATTACATGAACTTTGAGAGCCGTCATATTTCACCTTGAATGAAATATCAGAAAAATAAATCCCTGCTCAGGTAAACATGCTATGAAAAGTTAAAGAGTTAAATATCTATGCTTAATAAGCTTATTCAAAACATTTAAATCCTATTGCAAAACCTTACATGCTTATTAAAAATTGAGCACAATTTTTTTTATCCAGGATTTTGACACATTTTAAGAGATAAACTACTCAAAAAATAATTTTAACATTTTTCAATATTTTTTTTTAAAGTTCAAAATATTTTGAGTTTTTAAAAATATTTTTAAAAATTAATTTTAATCCGTAAACAGGGACCGCGGTCCTAAGGCCGTAGGCCCTCGGTCGGATTGGGCTTAACGAGTGGGCCCAGTCGAGTCCAAAATCAGGCTTCTAGCTAGATCCGGCTCAAGAACAAACCCACCTGAAAAAAAAATAAACCTAAATAAACTAAGCCCAACCCAAAACAAAAAACCTAAACTACAATTAAACAGGCCCAATGCCCTTGCTTTAGCACAGACGCGGCCAGCCCGAAGAAAAAACAAGCCCGGGCTTGTTAGACACGCGAGCCGACTGACCGACCATGGCCTGGCCAACCCAACTCCCTCTTGCGTCCCCTGCTTCACTATGATGGGGCCGATTGGAGCAAGCGGCATCGCCCGCCTTAGTCCCGCCACATGTGTGCCTCGACCGACCTTCCACCACCTAGCCGACCACCCAAGCGGGCGCGACCGGCTTGGGCAGCTTTTTGCTCGAACAAAAACTATATACCTTAAACCGGATACCCTAAGCAACAAAATGGAGAGGGGCCAAGGCGCAATGACACCGTGGAGGGCCGTAAAACTCTAGCCAGGGCCCATTCACCACCAAAGAACGAGACGAATATTGTTTGGGGATGGGACCGGGCCACAAATAGAAAAGGAAATAATGGAACTCACATGGGCATTCTATGGAAAATTTTGAATAAATTAACTTGTATCAAGTTGTGATTAGTAGAGTTTTGGAGAGCTTGTGCTAAGTTTTTGGCCTTTGTGAAGGTTGCAATAGCAGCCCTCGCTAGCCTAGGGTTTGATTAAAAAGGAAAATAAGAAAAAAATTGATATTTTGGAAAATTTTAGAAAATTTTAAATATCTATCTACGATAGCACTGATTGCATCACATAAGACAGACAACAATCAAAATCGGCTAGAATAATTATATTGTCAATTCAAAAGGTTTAGCACTAAATTGGCAAATCATTAAAAGTTTTAGACGAAATTGGCTTAATTGAAAGGATTATGATTGAATTGGAAAACCATAACAAATATGGATTAAATTGGTCAAATTGAATGATTTATAACTAAATTGTTAAAGATATAATATGTTGAGGAATCTTTTAATAATTTTTCAAGTCGCATGTCCTAAACATTTTTCTTTCATTTAAGGCTAGTATCTTTGCACGACAAGTGAAGATACTATTTTTATGTGAGTATATTTGCCTAGGTCAAAGCTACGTTCTCTGCTTGATCTTTTCCTTTTGATGAAAATGAAGTGAGAAAAGATAAAACAGTAATGAAAAAGGAAAAAGAAAGCAAAAGAGTATCCAAAATTTTCTCTCCAAAAACAGTAACGAAATAGATGATGAAATTCTTATACTTCAACAAAGATTTGAAATCTCGTACATACTAGAGGACTTATTTGTTGACGCTATCTTATTAATAATGCTGAGTGGTATTTGATGAGTTGAGTGACACCTCGTTCGATTAATGATGCCGAGTGGTGTTGGTCGCCCTCGGTGGCATGGAATCTTAGGTTATATCTTTCTCTTATTTGTTATTGTTTGTGTGGATGTGACGTCTTTGTAACTCAGCTATTAACATTGATCAATCATTAATCGATTTCTCATGATAAGTGATAATTTGTTTGTCTTGATATATAAATTGCACATTTTATTAAACATTCACGATTTTCTTAAAATACACTTCATATCGGTTATAATGGTGGTTCCGCCTGTCATCAGCTTAGATTAATTTTTGCGGAAAGGGTCGAGAGTATGAGATTATAGTCATGGTCAATTGAGTGCACGACATGTATAGAACGTGGAACAATAGAAAAGTAAAAGGCCAAAAGGCCTATGAAACGAAATGACATAAGGCCCTGTGCATGAAGGCCACAAGGCTCATAACGCATCAGAAGCTCAAAGCCTGAAGTCGTGGGAGAAAGGCCCATAAATTTTTATCTTGCGCACCTTTCAAGCTATTTAGCATGATAAATTCTGCCATAATTTATCCAATCCCGAGATGCATGTCTTATGTGCTTGCTAATTATCGTAGAAGAAATAGTTTTCATACCGAATTCTACAACCCCCGAGTTGAACTTGTGCGCCAGTGGTCCAATGGCACGTTGATTGTAGAATACTACTAGCCATACCTAAGCACAAATAGCAATCTTTGTGAGAGAGAATTCCATTGCATTTTTTGTGGCCGTAGCAAGTATCGGTAAAGACTCGGCGCCTCTCATTAAAGTAATTGTAGTAGCCGGACTTTGGTGTAAGAAGAAGAAGAAGAAGAAGAAGAAGAAGAAGAAGAAGAAGAAGAAGAAGAAGAAGAAGAAGAAGAAGAAGAAGAAGAAGAAGAAGAAGAAGAAGAAGAAGAAGAAGAAGAAGAAGAAGAAGACTTCATTTTTCACCAATTTATAATCTTTAAATATTCCACACTAGTATATTGTTGGTCAATATTATTGAAAAAAATCTCTAATTTTAAATGCTATGGTATGGACGATATGAATACAATTGAGAGAATGCGAATAGTGGAATAGAATACTTATCGATGGGATTTAGCGAATGGAATACGAGGATCTATACAGGATCTTGATCACCAACATGAAGTGTATTCGGTTCGGACCTTTTGTGATGGAGCTTGGAGTAGTAGGGGCAGAAGTGCTGAAATTTCAAGCGACGTTCGAGAGCTTCTGAAGACAGGGATACCGACTTATGTTGGCTGTTCTCTACAAACTGAAGCTAAAGCCTTTTTATTTTGCTCTATGTGTAGCTATTTATTATGGAAATCTATAATAGTGACCATAATTTGTTGCAATTCTGCAAGCAATTAACATCTCCTATTACTGATTTTGCTTAACCTGACTCCATTTCTTCATTTTTTTTTTCTTCACACTTTTTCTCTTTTATCCTTAGGGTTTTCTTCTCTCCCTTTTATTTTCACACAACTTTCTTTTTCAACATCCATGGAGGGGAGGGTTTGAGCTAGATCTCTCTCTCTCCTCTCCCCTTTTCCTTTTCCTTTGATTAATTTGGTTTTCTCTCTTCTTTTTTTCCTTTCCTCCAATTTTAAGAAGCTTTTCTCTTCTGATCTAGATCTAGAAATTTCTTTCTCTCATTTGTGGAGGTTTCTATCCCAATCTAATCAAGATTTGGGGTTTTTCGCATATATGATTTTAGGATATTGCTTCCCTCAGATTTCGTTGGTGTCCAAGTCTAATTTCAAAAAAGATCAAAAGAATTTTGTGAAGGTTTTGCTCTAATAGGTATTAGATTAGTGCGCATTTAACCTTATTTTTCTGAATGGCGATGATATTGGGATGTTGAATCTAGGTATGCATGCTGAACGACAAAGCTACAGTAATAGATGGAGATCTCAACGTGTACTCATTACTGAAGATAAATTCAGTGATCGGTCATCGATTTTGGTTTGAAGAATTCATAGATTTACTCTTTGAGCATGTGACTTTTAATCTTATTCTAACGATTCATCTTCTTATCTAGAGCTTATTTTGTTTTCGATTTTAATTGGGATTTATCTTAGTTAGTAGTTTGACTATTTTTCTCTATTCTATATCCGTGGAAATGAATGAAACGTTTCTTAAAAAAAAAAAAAAAAAAAAAAAAAACCATTTCCTTGGGTATTAAGTGTCCAGTGGTCTGTTTTGATAGATGTATGGTGATGAAAATTCTACAAAATGTAATAAAATTTCTGATAGTTCGGGGAAATCTTAACAATATCACATTTGTGAAAGAGAACTTTTGATTCACCATCCACTGGCGTAGAGAGAGAGAGAGAGAGAGAGAGAGAGAGAGAGAGAGAGAGAGGGATAATTCAAAACCAAGATATTTGGGTAGTGCAAGTATCGATAGGAACCCGACTTTTTTTTTTTTTTTTTTTTTGGGGGGTCTAGGGAACCCACCTTGTTGGCACCCCTAACTATAATGATCTTATATGAGAAATGCTATCCATATAGTAAATTAAAATCTTCCGAATCACTTAACAGAAGGAAGCATTAATCTCTCAACACCCAAAATGCGGAAGAACAGTGGAGGAGCTAGAACGGTCAATCTCCATCCGATCTGCCTCGCCACATGAGATAGTGAAGAATCAAAGCTCAAGAATCAATGCTCACAGCTGCACTGCAGGATTATAAAATGTCAGGAAAACTGACGATTGATACCTGTACCCATTCGATGTCCCACAACTCTTTTCAAAAGCAGATCGTGCTCTTCGGTTTTGTATCCCATTAAAACGACTTCACGTAAGAGCATAGCATTGTGTTTGGCGTGATCCATTCCGTGATGACATGAGTGGTGGACACAGTGCCATCCACTTTGCTTGTTGCGTGGGGATTGAGGACATTTTGTCGAAGATTTTGTTTGTATCTTTTTGAACTTTATATGATCAATGGACTCATTCTATCCTCTTGCCATCATGAAATGTCACACAACTATGTGTTGACTATAAATTTATTTAACTAAGTGACTTCGTGCTTTTTTTCCTCTAATAGCTCAAGGACATGAGTATGGAGACTCAACTATCTATTGATCCGTTGAACAAATTGCAAGCCCTATGGACTAATTAAGTGTGGGCCTTCGATCCTATACATGTGACGTTCACCAACAATTAGTTTAGATGATTCCAATGGGACGTTGAGCTAGAAAATGCCCTACCAATTACATTTATCTTGAGGAATTTGGGGACATATCATGTTATGATTTACAATAAAAATCATAAAAGTCTTAAACCTTTTATATAGGTATCAATTTTATCATTAATCTTTTTGATTTTGTACGTTTTTCATTTCTTTTTTCTTTTTTTTTTTCCATTGTGACCAACAAGCTCCAATGACCCTCACGCAGCCATGGTAAAAGAAAAAAAGAAAAAAGAAAAGGAAAGGAAAAAATTAATAAAAATATTTAAAAATATTTAAGAAAATTAAAAATTTTGTCTATATCAACATTAATCATGCCATATGAGATGGCGAGCATCTCTATAAGCAATTTCTAGCTAAGATTGACTAAAGAATCATATTAATAAATTATAAAAAAAATTTAGAACTAAATTAATATCAGTATAATAGATTGGTGATTTTCTCTATAATTTTTTCTTATGATCTCGATGGGCCAATACTTCATCTTTTATGAAAACAGCTGTCTAGTGATCACGCGAGGAATGGGCGGTGAGAAAGGCACTCACGAAAAAAGTGGGAAGGAGAAAAGGTGTCAAAAAGGCAAAAAGCAGCCCACCATCCATTGGAGCTTGCTTTGACTAAGCAACACCGCTGGTTATGCGGCGAACCGATTCCACTTGCTTCTGTCACACATTAGCTCCGACAAAGACTTCCTACAAATGACACTCCACTCCAAGGGGTAAATGAAAACACATAAGAAGAAAGATGTCACATGCTCCGCAATTGAACGTTCGGATGATGTGAATATTCTTTTGATATAGTGAAATTTGATCTGATTTGACATTTTAGTGCCTTGGAATTGGCCCCCCTTTCAATTTCTCTTTATGGAGCAACCTTTTCTACTGCACTTCTCAACAAATATCATAGCTAAAGCAGATATTTGATGTGAATGTAATAATCTCGTTGAGTACATCGATTTTTACAAGAATATTTGAAGGAAAAACCTCACAAATCACCGATCATTTGTTGAAGTATAATCTTCATCGCAATTCGATCAAGCAAGTGACGGAGACCACAGATAAAGCATTCAATACACCAACAGTTATATAATGGTAGGTCGGTCGCTAAACATATCGAACTTATCTCAGGGATAAAAGACTAATGCTTTAAAAGAGACCACATCAATATTGAGTCACCACATCCTAGAGGTGAACGTGCTTCCAAGATTGGGGTCATGAGTTGGGTTTCTTGAACTTCTAGCAAAGGCAAACATCTTATCTCATTAACTTGCACAAAACCTCAAGTTCTTTGATGTTCAGATTTTGTTTCTAAGTTTTCTTGTTACCGGCTGTTATATGTTTTTACATCGGAGGACTAAATGATAGAACTACACGTAGACACTCCATTTCTCAGCACTCGTCCGACAAGATACGACTAGGGCAAAAGAAAGATTTTGGCAAATGCAAGGTCAATATGTAAAAAGGGTGCAGTGAACCAAATTTTTGTGTAGACCTGATAATAGACTCGGCACTTGCTAAGTCCTCTCGGGCCCGCTGGGACAGTAAGGCTTGAAGCACGAGTTGGGCTGGCTTGTACAAACATATTTCTTATTGGGCCCACTGCTTGGGCCCTTCAAGCCCAATTGTTTCGTGGAGAAAATTGTATTATTTTCAAATCATGGTCGATCTTTGGGTAAGGAACTTTCAAGCCTGTTGCACGGCTCTGCCCGCCTATTATTTAGGTCTACTTTCGCATAAGCTCATAAGTGACAAATAAATTCAAGAGAGCTTTGAACCGTTTTGAATATCTTAGCAAAATATTTTTCTGCTAAGGGTTTGTAGCTTCTAGGGTGGATGGGGTATTTGCCCTATCCTGAAACCGTCCTTATAATCTCCACAACATGCATTTTACAAACTACGCTATGCAACACTGAGTCCTAGAATTCTTTACAAACAAACCAATTGTTGATTGAATACCAACTCAATTGCAGAGATAGGCTACTGGATATGGTTTATATATAGGATAAAGCATTTTCTCTTAAAAAAGTTTTTTATGGTTTGAAAAAAATAAAAAAAAAATAAAATAAGAAATAAATTATTAAGGAACAACCAACAATATTAGAGGTTTCAAGAAAACGGGAGTATAGGCATGGGGCAAATGTATGTGGTGAAGTTCGATAGTCCAGTTATTTACTCAAGGAATTAAGAAATACAAGTTTTCCTACTTGTGTGCAGATTCCAAGGTTGGTAGGTTGTTTGTACTATCCTGGAATCTACCTTAGAAGTATCGCTTCAGGTTTTTGAAATCTAAATCCTACGCTATAAGCTCTTGGAATCAACCTAAAACCCATCGATTCCATAAATTTCAATGTACCCTGTAATATCTTTTTTTTTTTCTGAAAATGTTTTCAAAATCTTTTTATTGATACAAAAATTTTCACATTTCTAGTACTAAAATATTGAACATCAACATACATCACCAAAATGTAGCCAAACTCATCTGGAGGGGAGGGGGGAGATATATGAAACGATTTGGAGATTGCTCATCAATTAAGTCTATCATACATTTGGATGTGAAAATCTAATAAAGAAAAAGAAAAAGTAAAAATTTATTTAAGTAAACATATATTTACATAAGAAATATTATATAGGCTAGCTAAATCGTACTTTCTTATAGGATGCAGGGTACAGAATGGGTACATGTGGTATGATCCAAACCTTGAGACCTACTCTGTACTAACCGATTTTGAAATATTGGAACTTAAAACTTACCTTCTGAGCTCAAGAACCCATGTTAAAACCTACCGACCTACTAGTTTCTATAAATCCATTGATTCTCCTTCACAACATGGTAATTGAGTAGCATTACAGCAAAAGATAATTATATTTGTTGTGTAAAATCTAGGTTTAACTTTCAACTTGGTTTAAGTTAAATTTTTGAATAATTTATTCCAATTTGTAGATGATATGGATAGATATATATTATGCACAACGATTGAGAGGATTTTCAAGTTGTGTGAATGTACATTCTCTAAATCGAGTTTGTAAAATAACCAAAGCAAAAGAACAAAAGGGGGTAAAAAGGTAAAACGAGAAAAGGAACATGAGAAAATGATGATGTAGTGGGGGTAGGAGGGTGGAATATTTTCAAGGACCAAGAAGCAGCAACAATAATGTCACTCAACAACTCCCATAAAGTAGACAGGGACACCAAACCCCCTTGTCCGATAACATCAACACCCTCATAAAAATCACATCTGTATTTTATTTTGTTTTTCTTTCAGCTTATAGCTTGTGCAATGTCAATTATTATGAAAGATTCCATCTTGGCAGTGGGGAGAGAATTCAATGGGACAAAAGCTAGCCCCCTTAGAAACCTACGTGAACGCCATAACCCATTAGCTTGTCATCACGTGAAAGATGCCCCTTGGTTTGACAAGGATTGTGCATGTTGTCTTGTTCGAAAAGCCACCCGATTTGAGTATCTCATTTCTTCTTTGGATCCAGCCAAGTGGGGTTTTCGAGTTTTCCTATTTTTCCGTTTTTCTCCTGATTGATGAGAATTTGACACATTCAGTGAATCTTGTGGAGAAATTCTGATGAGCTTCCTTTGCCCTTCACACTGTTCATTTTCATGGGGACCTCTTCTTAATTCCCCTCGGGGCTTCTCGAGGGGAGGGCAGGTACTGGACTCAATTATGCATTTGTCTTTTAACATTAACTTCGAGACAAAACCATGTCCCCATGCCTACATAGACTTGTCTAGACTGATCTGATTATGAAGCATGGGTTAATTATGATTGAGATAAACCAAGAAGGATGGTTCTCCTAGGCCGACATTACCTATATTCAAGGGAAGGCGGAAAAGCCCAAAAAAGTCCTCTTTGATTTTTATTTTTTATTTTTTTTTTTTATAATAATTTACATGTGTGGAGATCTGGCTATTTGGAGGCCTATAAAATGCCCTGGAAGCACACTTAAACACTTTTGAAAAACCTTACAGGTGGTGTAATTTGAATGTTTGAATTTAGTTTCTGAGCTACAAATTATTCAATGTGGGAACCAATTATGCAAAACCCTAATTACTTTTGATTCTTTTAAATATTATTGGGAAAATTCGGTGAGAAGATAGTATGGTGAGTACTCTCTATGTACCTTCCATGTGGTCCATGTCAAGATTTTTGTTAATATATTCTATAGCATATTCTTAATGTGATTTAGTACTAGAACCTACTAAGGCACATTATCCTAAAAAATGTATTTGGTTTACTAGGTAAAATTATAAATAGATGATTCATTTGAAAATTATGTAAAAGAAAATGGAGCAATAAGTGTTAAGGCTAACTTAGCAACCTAGAGATGGGGTAAATAAGTAGTTTTCACAAACTTTGACAATTACATAGAAATCAACAACTAGTATATGAAAATCAGGACAAGTAGATAATAGAAAATTAGGTGAAACTGGTGTGCAACAAATCAAGTAAGGACGATTAAAGAGAAGCACATAGCAACTATGGTGATTTGACTTTATCACCAAGTCTATGCCCACTCTCCAAACTAACAACCACAAATTGAGACCAGAATGCACTTATCCTATCAAATGATAGATCATACCATTGGGACTCAAATGCTGCTATCACTTGTACACTTAAATTTTTCACAATTACAATACGACAAGAACACTACACTTAAGAAAATGAAACACTATTAGAATACAACGTTGAATGTTTTCGGTTTGTTCTATGTTTTTCATCCAACCCTTTTGGCTTCTATGATCTTCTCTTATATAGACGTCTTCATCTTCCCATTGGAGATAATCCTAAGAAGCAAGTAGTCATTAGGATTGTTCGCTAGCCACTATTATAAAGTTAGACTACTTATATAGTCTTTTCTTATGTACATCAACAAGCTTTTCCAAGACAAGTTCTACCGCTGCTGGCACATCGCTGATAGCTTGGACAGTTCTAATGAAAGCTATTTCTAGTTGCCTAATGATCTTCAGCTCTCCAACTAAGCCGTTCCAGTTACCAATAACTAAATTTAACTCTCCAATGAATATTCTCATATGAACGTTATCCGAGCATTGTCAGTGATCTCTTTTTCAATGAAATCACCTCATGGATATTATCACTGTCCTTAAAAAATCATTACGAACATCTGCAATTATGATAGTAGATATTATTCCAAGGACAGTTTTAGAATCATCAGAATTCCTAGGAATATTTCTGTAACAATTTCCCATTTTTTACAATGCCAAAACTATCCTCCACCTGTGATAAATGCATTGTATTGAATTAGCTAGTAAAGTAATTATTTGCATAAGCGGTGATAATTAGTGAAGCATACTTAAGCAAATATTAAAGTCTCCAAATGATTTTCAATGAAATCGGAGATAAAGTCTAGAAGAGCTTGAGTTATATGATGAATAAGCTTTATAATTCTAGAAAAAAAAATCTCATGATAATTTAGAAGAGATGACGGATGAGAATTGCTAATGAAAGAAATTCATCAAAAGATGAGTATTGAGATATAATATGTTAACACTTTGAATAAACTATTCAAATGTGCAATATTACTCTTTGCTCCCCTTGTTTTAATGCTATCATCATCTCACGTTATCATAAGGAGTTATCACAAAATTACATAATATCACATTCATCACATCTCAGCTATCTATCATACATTGTCACATCCCAGCCATTCTCCTCCTTTTTGTCATCAGCAAAATGAATACAATAAGTACATAAAAGATCATTCCATTAGATATGAACAAGAACATACATCAAACATTAACAACAAAAACATCAAACTAGTTCTAAGGATGGTAAGAACTAAAGCCGATGCAAGAGCTTGTGTTGTTGAGAGGGGATAGTGGGAGCAGATTGTTCAGGGACTGATTCGAGAGAATTATAATAGTTCAAGCTAAAGATGACATGCTCAAGTCTCACTGAGTATTGTCCGATAGAAGCTATAGAGGCCGTAAGTTCCTAGACATCAGCTTGAAGCTAGTTGAGAGCAGGAGTATTAGAAGTAGGCAGGTCCATTGGGGATGGTGAATGTTCAAGATGGGGTGGACGACCAATAAACTGCTTCTAAATGGGCATAAGTGCCTTGGCCTTCCTTTTCTGTTCAGTCTTAGTTTGTTCCTTTGATCTTTCCTTCAAAGTAACCTTTATTCTTTCATCATCACCTTGGCCAATAGGAATTACCTCATTCTAAGATTGACCCAACCTTCCGGAGATATTCTCAACATCAGCATTTTGGGGTTTCCTTCCCAATTTTGATATTGATCAAGCTTTGGTCAGAAACACTTAGCCAAGTCTATGCCCTTGGACCTCATAATTTGAGTAACACGTGTGTCATAAGTGAGCTTTCCGACTTTCTTTTTCACACAATGATACATATGAATGATAATAGGGTGAGAAAGGGAGAAAGAAATCTTGTTGAGAATGGCCCAAATAAGTCTTGCCTCATAACGAGAGACATCGTTAGTTGAGGAGGACTTGGGGGTGAAGGCCTAGAATCAAAATCTTTTGAATAAAATTTACTTTTTTTAAGGCAAAAGGCTCAAGGGGACTTGTTCCTTATATCCACGAGGAAATTAGGAATTTCTCAAAACAAAGCTGTAGGCATAATCAAGACTGATAGGTATTCTGACAAAATCACGGAAGTGGGTCTTCATAATCTCAAACAATTCAGCGACAGTAACGATGAAATTCTTCTTTTCAAAAGTGAAGACAAAAAGTGCCGTGGTTGGAAAAATACAAATTGGAATAGAAGAAAGCCACAAGGTTTGGAGAAACATCATCTTTCATAGAGCATAAATTTTTTCAATTAAAGATGTTCAAACAGCTCAAAGATGAAAATGCCATGACAATCCAAATAATAAAAATCCACAAATCGGTGAGGGATGGGTCCACAAGCTAAAAAGGATTGAAACGCTAGTTTGTGATTGTTGCTTAAAAATAGGTTTGAGTCAAGGGAATCATCGAGTTCAAAGATTTGCTGCCCTTGTCACCTTGGACTTCCTTAGTTTCAATTCAAGGATCACTGAGCTCTTTAGGCTATTTCACAATCCAAGTCAGTGTTTCCTAGGTGGATGGCATTACGGGTTGAGGTGGAAACTCAAGGAGCTACTCGATGAGCATTTGTTGTTCGAGATTTTCAATAGTTTCCTCCTCGCTGTTAGTTAGGATTCCTCAGAGTTCTTCTCTTTCTCTTGGATAGGATGAGAGGACTCACCCATTTCAGTAGAAGTAGGTGCCGATGCTGGAGTGTCAATGGTAAAACTTTCAAGAGCTGTAGTTATAGAGATGTCTTTAGATTTGAGGAACTCTAGAAACAGCATCTGTAGCCATTTGCTATGGTGGCAGATTGCTGGCTTGAAAAACTTCTCCTGTTATGGCAGTGGAGATAATTAGAACAAGGACAATTCCCTTCCAAATTGAAGTTGAGATTTAGGGGTCTTCACAACAGGAGTTTGGCCTTCAGCTTGACATGCGTGTTTCATAGTCCGTGATTCTCTCGTACTTGTAACTATTGTGAGGGGAGCTAAGGATTATCAAGTGAAGAGTGAGTGATGTAGAGGGCATGAACTCAATTGGTCTGTAGGAGTAGCATTAGGATGGTTGGTGCTAGGAGTTCTAGGATAAAATGATTATATATTTTAGGAGCTCTGAAGGAGAGCAAATTGGTCAGGATCTAATGTCGTTCTTTGGATAAGGTCATGGCAAGCTGAAACTAGTTGTCAAACCTAAAGTGATATGTTGTCTTACTAGATGGACAAGATGTGATACGATCTCATATGAGGAAGCTATTCGCCGTATTATTCTTTAGAACAACTATTAAATGAATGTTGGCCTGGTGATTTCCACTCGCTAGGCACCACACAAGTTATTCTGTGGCCAAGAATTTACCAACCTACAACAAATGATATCAAAGCAAAAGCCCTCTAATAAGTGGGTTGAATTGGAAAAAACCTATGGTCTACCCGATCCTGTTATGGTCATGGAGAGTTGCACCGGGGCAAAAGGTGCTTGGACAAAGCATGGCTCTCAACTAGCTTCTAGGATGGTAATGGAAGCATAGGAAGATATAATTCCTCACTAAATAGGAAAATGTTCCTAGATCGATTGGCGAATCTCAAGAAGAGATCTACTACCACATTTTCAACAAGGAAAGAACCTCCATTGGTTTGTTGGGATCGAAAGGCTTCGTAGGCAAAAGAGAGTACTACCAAAAGGTGCAATTGGTGAAAAATGTCACACTTGCTAAGGAAAGCATAAGTGATCGAAAGGGGCCTAAACAATTGCAATCAAAAGAAGTTACCAATAAAGCAACCTATTTTGTTGGGCAAGTGTTGCCATTCGATGTATATCCCAAAGTGGCATGTCAATGCTTAAGAAAACACTAGGAAGCGACAAAACAGCTTGTAATGAGGGCATTGCGGAATTGAGTGAGAGAAAATGTTATGGTCTGTGATTCTCTTGTACTTGTGACCATTGTAAGGAGAGCTTGGGATTATTGAGTGAAGAATTAGTGATGCAAAAGGGGATGAACACAACTGTTCTATAGACGGTTAGTACTAAAAGTTCTAGGATACAATGATTGTATCTATTAGAGGTTTTGAAGATGGGTTAAGCCTTCCATGTACAAATTGATCGGGAGCCAATGCCGCTCTCCTGATGAGGCCATGGCAAGTCGAAACCAATTCCGAAACCTAAAATGATCTATTGTCTCGCTCAATAAACTAGATGCCTAAACTAAAGTGGTGTGGTAAATCTCATATAAGGAAGTTAGTCACCGTATTGTTCTATAAAACAACTATTGAATGAAGGCTAACTTAGTGTTTTATGCTTGCCAAGCGCCGCATAGGTTATTTTGTAGCCAAGGAATTGTCGATTTGGGAACCATTTCTGATTGTGAATAATGAGTACTGATGATGAAATGAAATAAATGTTAAGTAGAGAGAGAGAGTGCTAGGGGGAGGCAGTTTGGTCGTAGATATTCATGAATAACCGAAGTGCCCACTATCTCTATATAAATAGGAGTAGTAGCGATGATCAAAAGTGCTACATCATTTATAAATAAAGATAACTTCTTATTCGAATTAAATGATTTGAGAGAGAGAGAGAGAGAGAGAGAGAGAGAGAGAGAGAGAGAGAGAGAGAGAGAGAGAGAGAGAGAGAGAGAGAGAGAGAGAGAGAGAGAGAGAAACAATAACTTTTTCAAAATAATATGTACCTGGTGCCCATGGTTTTGTTGATTTTGATCTTAACCAAATTTCAAAGAGTTTGTGCGAATAGTGAAAGTTCTTTGCAAATAAAAGAGACTATTATTCGAAGGATCATAAATCCCAAGTTTATTGCTATTGAACTTGAATGTGTTCATGTTGAGCACTTTAGTAAAGATATGTGTTGAGCACTTTAGTAAAGATATAAGCTAATTGATGTTTAGAATCAACACTATTCATATGATCTCCAATAAAGTGATGTAAAATCTCAATGTGCTTGGCTCGAGAGTGTAGAATTGGATTCTTCATCCAATTGATAGTGCTTTTGTTGTCATACATACCAAAAATGCTTGACCAAGTTCTCCAAAGTCACTAAGTTATTGTTTCATCCACATAAGTTGAGCACAAAAGCTTCTTATAACTATGTACTTAGCCTCAATGGCTAAAACAGCAATTAAATTTTCCTTCTTTAAAAACCAAGAAACTAGCTATTGCTCATCAATTAACAAGTACTAGATGTGCTTTTCCTACGATCTTGCACCCTACGATGTTAGCATCTAAATATCACAATAATAGAAATTCTAAATTTTAGAAATACCGTAGATCTAACTTCAGAAATGATCTAACTTATCTAATAATCTTCTTCACAACTGTCAAGTGTGGTTCCTTTGGATCAGACTGAAAACGAGTATATAAGTACACAATGAACAAGGTTTTTGATATTCTCAAGTTCAATAAAGATCCTATCGTACTCCTATACAATTTTGAGTCAATGGACCTTCCTTTTTCATCCTTGTCAAATTTGATGGTTGGAGACATTAGCGTATCAACCTTTTTGCAATTTTCCAATCCATATTTCTTCACTAATTCTTTGGCATATTTCTTTTAGAATAGAAAATTGCTAGCTTTTGTTTACATGATTTGTAGTCCAAGGAATAAATTGAGTTCTCCTATCATGCTTATTTCAAACTCACTCTTCATGAGATTTGCAAACTCCTCGGATAAGCTTTCATTAGTAGATCCAAAAATAATATCAACATAAGTTTAAATTAATAGCACGTCATTACCTTTTCTCTTAATGACAAACATAGTATCCGCGTTCAATTGAAATCATTCTCAACCAGAAATGTACTTAATCTCTCGGTGGTTGTTTTACAAAGACTTGTCCCATAATATAGCTATTTAGAAATGTACTTTTAAAATCCATTTGATAAAACTTGAAATCATAAAAGCAAGCTTAAGTTAATAACCATTTTATTGCTTCTAATCTAGCAACATGGGCACATGTCTCATATGCTTAATACTTTTTTCCTGATAATATTTTTTCACAGCTAGTGTAGATTTGTTGCATACCACATTACCTTTGTAATCAATTTTGTTTCAAAATACCCACTTCATACTGACAACAACATGATCTTGAGGTCAAGGTATAAGTTCTCAGACTTTGTTGACTTAGAATTGATGTAACTCTTCTTACATAAGTTCAATCCAACTTTCGTCAACAATAGCTTCATTAATTCATTTGGGTTCAATTTCAAAAATTAGTGCCATGGAATTGATCAATTCTTTGAATGGATTGGTTTTGATTCCTTCATTAATCTTTCCAAAGACTTGTTCCTTAGAATGATTTGTCTAGAACTTCCAATCCTTTGGTAAAAATAAAAATGTAGAATTTGAACATTATGCTACCGGTTATTGCTTTTGATGGATATCATTAGCCGGTGAAGGCATCAACATTGATTCTTCATCATCATTAGATTATACACATTTTACATTGTCATTGGACTCGTCCACTCCCTGAGACACATTGTTGGCATGCTCTACTAGAAGTTGAGTAGCCAAGAAAAATACATTCACTTGCTCAGACGTCAAATTACCCAACATTTAGTTAACATTCTTGAAAATGTAACATTTACATCCAAACACATAAAAGGATGAAATAGTTGGCTTTCTACTTTAGAAAATTTCATGACAGTGTTTTCTCCAACAATGATCTCAAAAGTACTCCGTTCATAATATAGCAAGTAATAGCAAGCAACACTTTTGGCTTAGAAGTAGGTATGAACACCACAATCTATTATCATAATCTTGAACATTTCTTGAAGAAAGCGATTTCTTCTCTCAACAACACCATTTTGTTGTGGAGTGTTAGCAGTAAAGAAATTGTGACCCATACCATTTTTATCACAATATTCAAAAAAGTTCTAGTTCTCGAACTCTCCTTCATGATTAGTGCAAATTGATGTGATGTTGTAACCCTTTTTGTTTTGAACTCTACGTGCAAATTTCACAAAAGATGAGAATGCATTGTGCATGTGAGCTAGAAACATTACCCACATAAACCTTGACTGATCATCAATAATAACTAAACAATATCTCTTTCCTCTAAGGCTCATGGTTCTTGTTAGTTTGAATAAATCCATTTGCAATAACTGCAAAGATCAGTTAGTGGTAATAGTATTTATGGATTTGAATGAACTACTAATTTGTTTACTTAGAGAGTATGCATTGCATGAATCAGATTCTTATACTTGATCTTGAGTAGATTACAAAGGAGATCTTTGGGGCGCATTTGGCAACCGGCCAAACAATAAAAATTTCTATCTTTTTATTCCGGAAGTAGATTTGGAATAAAAATCCGTTTGGTAAAATGTTTGTTCTCAAGAACAAATTTCTATTTTTTTTTATTCCTGAGAATAGATTTAGAACATAATTGAGAAGTTAAAAAAAAGTTGATTCTTTATTCTTGGGAACAATTCCAGAATCAAGCCAACCCATTTTTTCTCTTTTCTCTTCTTTCTTCTTTCTTTCTTTCTTCTTCTTCTTCTTCTTCTTCTTCTCTCTCTTCTTCTTCAACTACCGTTGCCACCATCCATCACTGCCGGTTGCCAGCGACCAGATAAGTGAGGTTCGATGAGCTCATCGGAAACTTACCTAGCCACTAGCGAGGCCAAGCCTCGCTAAATCTAGGGAGGCCGACCTCGCCGGTGGCCAAGCGGGCCTCCCGGCCACCGGCGAGCCTCGCCCAGCTATCGGCAAGGCTCGGTCGAGCCTTGGCTAGGCAAGCGGTGACTTAGTCGATGAGGTGCAGCCTTGCCGAGCGCTAGCAACGCTTCAACGAGGTCATAGGCCCTCGTCGGCCGATCGTCAGTTATCCCAAGGTTGGCAACCGACAAAGCTTGAAGAAGAAGAAGAGAAAGAAAAGAAAAAAAGAAAGAAAAAAGTAATAAAACTATTAAAACATTAAAAGAAAATAATTTGGATTAGAAATTTTTAGCATGGTACCAAACCCAATTCTATTTCGAGAATAAAAATTTTGGACAGTTATTAAACAATTTAAAATACTTAGAAATTGTTCTCTGAAAGAGAATAAAAAAGAATTATTTCTAATAAGAAATTGTTTTTGACAACATAATGGTTACCAAATGCGCCCTCAAAAGATACCTTGGAAATTTGCTTCATATTCACATGACCTAATTTCTTGTGTCATATATCTCTTTCTTCTCTAATTGACATTAAGCACTGAATATCCTCAAGATTGACATCAAGTAAATAAATATTCCCATAAAGCCTCCCGATAAAGGATTATAGCTTGTTTTGGCTCATGCCAACACATTTACCGTCTTCAAAGCTGATTTTGTAACCCTTACCACAAAGTTGATTGATACTGACAAGGTTATGATTAAATCATTTTACAAGTGAAACATTTTCAATAATCAGATTTCCTAAGTTGATGTTCCCTTTGCCAATTATCTTCCATCTGTCTTTCCCTTCGAAAATGATCTTGCCTCCATTAACCAAAGTAAGACTCTCAAACTTGATGTTGTCTCCTGTCATAAATTGTGAGTAGCCATTATTTAGATATCACTTATTTTTCTTCAAAATCACCTACAATAAAAAAAAATTCTCATCTCTTGTTTGGTAGCTAGACAAACTTAGGTCCCTTCTTGTTAGGCTTTACATATGTGTTGAATATCCAATGGATTTTCTTGGACTTAATCTGCTCATTTAGACATTTGTGTTGAAGGGACCATTTTCATTGCAGATTGACCAATGGAAAATTTTTCACCAATAGATCTTGTGAAGTGCTTTGCACAATTATTCTTATAAAAATACACTAGGTTTTTGTTTCAATCTTCAGTTCTGGAAAAGAATTCTTCTCTCCATCATTATCCTCTTTTGCTAACCCAAATGTAATGTAATGAGGAATTTGAATAGAGAAAATGTAGTGCGATGCTTTTGAGTTGAGAGGAGTTTAGTGCTAATTTTTTAGATCTCTTCCTCAAGAGAATCACTCTTCTTTTAAAAAGCTCATGTTCTCTTTTGATGGTGAACATTTCCTTCCGCAAATTTTTTAGCTCTTTTCTTGGCGAAAGGTTTTGGCCCGTGAGTTTTGAAACTTTATTTTTTTTACTCAAAAATCCTTTTGAAAGCCTTTTTATATTTCTCAAAAAAAAAAAAAAAAACCTTATTAAAAAATCCTACATTTCCTCATAAGACAGTTTAGAAGTATTTACCTCAAATTTTTTTTTTTTTTATCGCTTTTAGAGTTCACCATTAGATAGAGATTTGTTTAATCATTGTCAATGGACTCACAGTTGGTATCACTCCCATGTTTCAGCTTTAGTGTTCGTTTCTTCTTTTTGAACTTACCTTTCTTTTTCTTGAGAGTTCACCATTAGATAGAGATTTGCTCAATCATCACCAATGGATTTATAGTTGGTATCACTTCCATGTTTCAGCTTGTTATTGCTCATTTCTTCTTTTTGAACTTACCTTTCTTTTTCTTGAGGAGTGGACATTCAGGCTTTAAGTGTCTTGGTTTCTCGCATTCATATCAAACAATATCCTTACCTTTATTTTCTTCTTTGCTCTTGAATGGCTTCTTGTCCTCTAAGAATCACATCTGTCTTTTTTCCTTTGAAGCTTCCTCCTTTCCACCTGAAGCTTTTGAAATTTCTAGCTAATAGCTCCATGTCCTCATCATGATCATCATCTTCTGATGATGTTTGCTCTCTTGCATCATCATGGTTAGTTTTAAATGCTACAGCTTTCTTACCTTAGGAATTGCTTTCTTCATTTAGGTACTTTTCTTTGTAAGACATCAATGGCCTATCAACTCATCTATGGTGATAGGTTGAATTTTCATAGTTTCTCGAACTGAAATCTTTGCATAACTCCATTATATTAGAAGTGCTCATACGAGCTTGTTCACGTTTTCTCCATTGATGAAGATCTTTCCTTGGTTTGCTAGCCCATTCACTATTTCATTGAATCTCCTTAACATAGGTATTATTGTTTCATCGGATTTCATCTTGAATAGCTCATAAATTACAAGAAGAATAGTCATCTTGGTCTCCTTCACCCTGTCAATTCCTTCCAACGTCAATTGGAGTCGATCCCAAATTTCCTTAATTGTTACACAAAAGAAAATTATGTTAAATTCAAAGGCAAATAGACTACAATAGAAAAGATGTTTAACCTTAGCATTTTGAGTACCTCTGCTTTGAGTTTCTTCTAAACAAGTAATGGCAGTCATAGCTTTAATGGCTTGATTATTTTCTCTTTTTTGTTGAACAGGAGCTTGAGCTAGTACTGCCATTCCATTTTGAATCACATCCCACATAATGAGATCAAATGCTTCAATGTAAGCTTGCATCTTCTGCTTCCAGCGCCCATTGTCCTAAGAAGCAAGTCCCCGTTAGGATACTTCGCTAGTTGTTGTCCTGAAGCTAGACTACTCCTATAGTCCTTTCTTATGGACATTTGTAAGCTTTCTCGAAATATGTCACATCGCTACTGTCACATCGCCTATAGCTCTAGCAATTCTAACAATTGTTGTTTCCAATTTTCTAAGGATATACGACTCTCCTGTTGTGCTATTCTAGTAGTCAACAGCTATATTTAAGTCTCCAACGAACATTCTCATATGAACATTATCCTAGCACCATCAATGACTTGGTATTCTTGTGTGTGCCATAAACATCGTCATGAGTCAATTATTGAGATCAGTTGATGCTTTTTATTGTCAAGCCATACAAAAACATTTTGTGATCTCTTTTTCAATGAAATCACATCATGGATATTATCACCGTCCTTAAAAAATCATTGCAAACATCTGCAATTATCATAGTAGATATTATTTCAAGAATAGTTTTAGGATCATCAAAATTCCTAGGATGTTTCTTCAACAATAAAAAGTAAGAACTTGTTTGCAACACAAGGTTAGATGAACTTAAAGATTTAGTCGTTAACCAACAATTGCTTGATTGGTGATCATTGATTCAAAATACATGAAACATTTAAAATGGGGTTCAATAAATTTGTAAATTTATCTATAATTTTTTCATAATTTTTATCTAGATAATATTTTAAAATTCGAAGGGAAAGTACAAAAGCTACTTTTGACTTTTAAGACATCTAGAGAAACACATACAAGCGCTTGGTTTTCACATATTCTGAGGCCATCAAATATTCTATTAGGGCTAATGACTTGGAAGAAGAACATTTTCCAATAGTTAATTCGGACACCGAATTCTGATATGCGAAATATATTCCGAAATTTATCTGATGGCAGCCAAAAAAAGTATTTCTGTTTAGCTCATAATGCGGAATATTATTAGCCTTGCTTTATTCTATACGCATCAGAGAAAGGAGTTTTTAAATCATTTATTTATTTATGTAGCTATTTAATTATTTTTGGGATAAGCACGAAATAGTTGACTGTTGAGGTACAGGTACCAATTCTTGGATTCCTGACATATCAATTATTATAAGATGCCCTGATTCGACCACCACGCAAGAGAATCGGCAGAAATTCCAAGAAGTCAAGCATTTTCCGGCTTCCAGTTTCGTTGTCTTTTCTTGAATTGACCCCGTCGGTTCTTGGTTGAATACTGACCCCTCCACGAAATTTCCTTCAAGCCCACATATAATCAAGACTGTCAATTCTTCTTTTATCAGACCAAAAAAAAAAAAAAAATCCTTCTTTTAAAGTCCTTATATACTTACTTTAACAAAATGATATGACAGTTTTGAAATTCCCGATATTCCTCTATATATATATATATATAAGAAAGGAAAAAAAAAGCCTCGTTGGTTTCCCTTAAGTGGAACCAAAAAGCTTTCCCACTAAAATCTAAAATGTTATTTAAATTTAAAAAAATTAGGGAAAATAATATAAGTAAATTTACCTTCTTTTTTAAGTTGATAACGTTGCATGCATCTCCTATTATGTTTGAAATTTTAGAGATTGTCTTGCCTATAAATATTGGGAAGATAAATGAGAAAACAGAGAATTCTTTTAAAAAATGATTTCGCTTCTTTTCATATATTAATATGATTAAAAATCGAGCTATATTTTTCTCCATCAAAATTGGAAAAATCTAATCTATTCATTCTTTCAACAAGAGACAAGGAAGAAAGCAGGACCTTCTCCTTTTTGTTTTACATACTAAAAATGATTCGTGAGGTGGAGGTATAAAGAAAGATGCTGTCAATGCCTCTATTAAAATCGAAGATAAATTTCAAGAAAAAGCTTGTTATTTTGCGAATCCTATTCATGTGAGATCTTATTTGTAGATGATTAACGGTAAATGAAATCTGGAAAATTTGTGGGATAGTTGATGAACCCAAGAGACAAAACATCAAGAAGCATATAAAATTCAAAATCATTAATTTTAAAAGATAGTTAATTTGTGAAAAGAGGCTATTGAAATTGGATACCATTGTTCAAATTTATAAGCTGAGGAGATGTGGGGCCCATTACGTTTTTTCCTATTCAGTATGAGGTGTGAATAGCAGGAGAGCACAGACAAATGTAGAAGATTCTTTTGCTCCAGGCATCCGACAAAGCCAGTAGAGATGCGGGAAACCGACATCACCAGCCATGGAAATAAAATTAAATATAAAACCAAAATAAAAGAACAAAAAATCCCAAACAATCAAGCATGCCTCCCTAGAAAAAAAAAATTAAAAGAAATTGAAATCAAATTAAACTAATATTAGAATTTGATGGGCAGTGTCTAGATTCTCATTTCTGTGGAAGAGGTGATTGGAATCTGATGGCTGTAAAGCTTGTCCTTTCTCGCTTGAAAAAGGGCATCTTCTCCCTCCCTCTCTCTCTCTCTAAACTAAAGATCTCTGCCAATCTTGAAGGTGGCCCCACCTAGGGTACGATTCAAGATTCCTTATCACTATGTGACCTAATCGAGCCGATAAGTTCACATGCCCATTGGTGCCATCTCTAAAAGCATGTCTTATTCAAATTTAGCTGGGAAAAAAAAAAAAAAAAAAGGCAGCAGCAGATGGGGTGCCTTGAACACCAGCTTAAGTCAATGATGATAGCCACCAATTAAGTACCCTCACAAGCATCACAACAATGGGTCTCTTTTTAAAGGCCAACACCAACTCCCAAGATCTTATCAATAGTTCTATGTCTTAGATGTATATTAATTCTTTTGATTTGACCCCAAGGTCATTATGGAATTGGGAAATAAACGTCACCTTTTTTTTTTCTCCTTATAAATATTTAATGGGCAATAATAGTACCTTGCCTTAAGGTAGCCCATCTGGTACCAATCAAGTGTCATCTTAAAGTCCTATTTTTTTTTTTTTTCCAAGAATTGTAATTTCTAAGTCATTATTCCGATCACAAGAAAGTTATCCACTCATGATTTTTGAATTTCTTTTTGGCAAAAGGCGCAAGAAGCTTTTCAAATTAGGAATTGAACTTATAATAAATATAAACTTGATATGTAATTTGAAAAAAAAAAAAGGTTTTGACTACCCTATATGTTATCATTTCTAAAGAAATTATAGAAGAGTTCTAGATAATTTGAAAGGATTTTAGAGGTTAACAATTTACGTGTTTTTGGAGATTTACTTTTCGGTGGTATTATCCCTTTAACAAGAGCCGAATCGGAAGTGCTCATGGCACGAATGAAATAAATTATTAAAACTATACGAGTCGCTTCACACACACGCTAAAATCTCGTGTGTTTTAGGGTTAAAATCCCAGTTATTTTAATGGAACGGAATAATCCCATGGATCTCAAATGAATGAAGATTTGTTGCCGATGCCCTAGCGTGTAACTCAATTCGAGAAATATTGGTGTAACAGCTCTCGAACCCCGACATGTCTACGTGTCCTGTGGAACGTTGAGGAAAAAGAATCAATACTTGAATTTCTTCGGAATCTGCACATCTCCATTGATTTATATAATCAAAATAAAATATCCGCCGATTGACCTAAGAAGTCTCAAAGGTGCGATTTCCCAGCATTATTCAAAGAGCACTACATTATTTAAAGGGGCAGAATCTTAAGAGTAAAGAAAGGGAGGAAAAAGAAAAAAACATATTTTGAACGAGAAGGAGACGAAGAAGATCTTGTTTGCTTTTTACACGTGTTGGAATCTCAAGGTACAACAAAATTGGCCGTGCATTTCCAGTTTGGTGGCTTCATTTGTTCCCATAAAGGTGAATACTTTTTTCACCCTTGAATTAAATTATTTCATTTTTGTGAGACTATTGACCGTAGTGCTCACCCCATAGACATAAGAATTGATCCTTTAGCCATTTTAAATTTTATTTTAGCCCTAAAGATTTAGTCCGAAAAGGGTTATAGAAACCCTTGGAAAAAGTCATAGATTGACCCATTCAGTAACCCAACGGAAGCAAGAAGAATTTTGTTATTATGATACCATCCACTCACCATCGTTCTCATTGTTTTTTTATACTTTTCCTTACTCCGACTGTCTGAAAATTGTTATATCTCCTTAGAGAATTTCATTTGGTGTTTGATGAGAAAAAAAAAGTTTAATATTAGCAATAGATTAATCATGAAAAGTAACCGTCTTTTAATTCATCAATGTGGAGATAATCTTCCATTTTATGTAATAAACTTATTAGTGCTGGTGATGGCTTCCTTGGGCTATGTTCTGATTCTTTGACTGTTTCCTTTTTCCCTTTTCCGAGTTGATCTTTTGATGAGGACAACTCTTTTTCGCAAAAAGAAATTTTGAAATTTGCACATTAAACGGTGCACAAGTAAAGGAGGCGTGAGAATATCTACTTTGCTTTCGGCATAGATTTCTTGAATCAAACCCAACAAACTTTCAGCAGAAAATTAGTCTTCACGTGATCCTTCTTCGTATACTTTGACCGCTGATATCTGGGTTTTTTAGTAATCTAGTGTTAGATATTAAAAAAATAATAATCAAATCTCAAGTGCTTATAGCTTGAAAATTACCCCCCCCAAAAAAAAACCAACCACATGTAAATGATCTTAAAACAATATAAAATCTAACAAATTTTCAAGGTGACATCCATGTCACCTGATAATATGAAGTAGCAAAGTGATTTTATTTATGAATAAAATCACAAGTCACACGCATTCGATTTACGAGATTCGAGTGTCACAAATTCCTCTAATTAAACCATGGAGGTCTTTCTTAGTGTTGATTCATACCACCCAGCTACACAATCCTTATTGATGTGTGGTCTGATCCATTAATGCCCTCTGCAATTATAGAATTCTTTTACATTGATGATCACTCCCTACTCTCATTGGACCATAATCTACTATTTGTTTTACACGAGCTATCTGCAAAATTGGTCTCATAAAAATGAAGTAACAAGGTATTCTTATTTATGGCTAATATCACAAGTCCTTACCCATTTGACATTCTCATAGGTGTTGCCCATAAGTGGTGCACCCCCTTACGGGTGTATGATTTGATCTATCCATGCTCCCTCTGCAACCTAAAAATCTTTTTGCCCTGACAAGCAGTCACTGCATCTTTCGGATTGGAATCCCTTGGAGTGACTTATGATCTTTAACGATCTGCCTATTTCGCATTAGTGCAAGCCCCAAGAGACATAGTCTTAGTAACTACACCAAATGATGACCATTTTTGGTATATCTCATTGGTGACTAACATCACAAGATCTCGCCCATCTGACGAGGGACTCATGTCCTGAAAATCACATCGAAACTCTCCATAATTCTTTTTCTGTTGAATAATCCATTGATCGAGTCCGTGAACTAAGATGTCTTTAAAACGGGTGATTTCCGTTGGGTACTATTTAAAGAGCACGGTAGGTGAAAATGAGAAATTTTAAGAGCGAAGAAAGAAACAACATAACAGTCTCAACAAGGAAGTGGTAAACAAGATTTTGTTCGTTCTATAAATGTGTTGAAATCTGAAGGTACAGAATCAAATTGACCCTCGATATTCTAGGTTTTGCCGGTCTCATTTGTTAGCAAACACTAGATCCTCTCTTTGATAATTCAAATTTTTGTTTGAATTCTCTGTAGACCATTTCTAAAATTGAAGGCTTTCCTTGACTTTTGAGGCCATGGTTATGTTACGTCAGATTTTTTCTGTTTTTCGTTAACAACCGAATCTAAAATGTGTTCGGGATCCTGTGATGTTGGGTAGGCTAGACCATGTTTAGTAGACTGGACCAAATCAATGGAACATTGTTGGATTTCAAACCTTTATGCTTTTAGATTGATTTTCATTTATTTAGATTAATGGCATCAAATATATAATTTCATTTATCCTAAAATAGGTTATTTATGCTCCTTTTGACTTGTTCATAGGCACTCTAGGGAATATATGGGAGAAAATTTTGTTCAAGTTCCAACCGTGGGACAACATAAATCAAGGGGAGGCAACCTTTGTATGTATACATAAACCTCTCATACCCTAGCCACAAAAATCCCCTTGATCTAAAGGTGGACACTATGGTAGAACTCTCATGTTTTCATGTTGTATTTGTGTTGACTATTCTTGTCATTTTGTATTGTTAGGAAAGATGTTTCAATATAGTCAGACAATGTTTTCAATTAAAGGGGTTTGTACCAAGAAAATCTCCAAACTAGTATACTTGCAACAATTTACCCTAAACTGATTTATTGACCTTTAAAAATCTCAAACTCATAAGCCTATAACAAATTTGCCCCAAAATGACTACAATTTTTTTTTTTTTTTAAAATTGATATATTTGTAACAAATTTATCTTAAACTAAATTTTTTTATCACAAAAAACTCTCAAACTAGTACACTTATGGCAAATATACATTCTGTTAAATTTGATTAATACCACAAAAAACTATGAAATTAGTATGACTGTGACAAATAGAAAGTAAAATTTCTCACATATCATATAACTCAATAATATGATGGTAAACTTTAATGAAAACTGAAAGATGGTAAATTTATCATAAGTGTATTAAGATACATTTGTCAAATGAGTACTAGTTTGAGGTTTTTTATAATAAAAAAATTAATTTGAGATAAATTTGTCATAGATCTACCGATTTAGGATTTTTTGTGATATTAATCTTAATTAAAATGAATGAAAACATATTAATTTCAATTGATGTTACGTCATGTCATATTGTATCGTGTTAAATTTGAATTTTGCTTTATGATTCATATTGGATTCGAATCACATTGTCCTATAACGTATGCTATATATATATATATATATATATATATATAAACCTATCACGTCAATTAGATACAATCTTTTCTCATCATAATGATTTTTATTTTTATTTCAAAAAGAAAAAGCAGCATCATTCTTGACTTTAACGATTATTTCTTAACCCACAATTAATCTTTCCAAATTCTTTTATGAAATATTTTCATACATCATATCTTTTGTCTCGTTAGATGATGATCCTCTTTTATCTCATTGGAATTTCAACGATTATAATAAAATGGGCACTAAATTTGGAAAAAAAATAAAATAAGAAGAAAGAAGTCATCAGTAGAGGTGTGTAGATTCCTAGGGGTCCAATATTTGCCGACCTATCTTTCAACTATCAATTCCAAAATTTTGGAAGATACCTTTTGAGGTTGCAGTACAAGGATGGGCACAGGGCTAGGCCGGAGATCGCATTCCCCGTCCCCGAGGCAGAGCATTTATTTGTCGCCGTGCCTTGTGTGGAGAGAAAAACTTCATTACTCTATTTAAATTATATATATATATATATATATATATATATATATAAAGACAATTATAAGTTACGGTACTATAAACTCATTCAATTTCTATAACTAGCTATTAAAAGTATCACAATCTCATGACCATGACACTAGTTATATATTTATATAATATATATCAAATGTATAGTATTGCTCATTTAATTATATTAAGCTACCTAATATAATAATATAAATATTATCATACTCGTACCCGCCAAGGTTGAGAGTTCGAACCCTCTCGTTACATTCCATGACTTAAGTGGGGATCCTACGGATAGTGGCTTGTGGCAAGGCTCGACGGTTCTACTGAGCACCGAAGGCTGATGTGATCCTCGAAAGGTGATCTCTGATTGTTCCTTGGTGAACAACTAGGATAGTTGAATCCAAGAACCAACCTTATCTGACCGATTCAAGACCCGAGTACAAGGAGATTGATCTAATTCCCTAATCCAAAGATTAGAAATTGACATTGACCAATCTAGTTCCTGTTCTATACCTCGAACCACCCAGTTCTACTTAGAAACTTGGAATATGAAACTTACAAGGTTGATTCCATGGTGAAACCTTAAATCAAATTAGTTTTCAATCAATTTGACTGTAACCCTATATAAGTTTCTTTATTCTTTTCCTAAAATAGAAAATATTACTGAAATTGAATATGTTTGACATATTATCTTGAGTTGGAAAAATTGTATTTATGTTTAGCCCATACAGTAAATTGGTCAACGTAGTAAATTGAAAAAGAAAAGAAAAAGTCTAGCTAGTTTCGGAAAAGGAACCCACACGGACGATTCCGAGCCAGTTCCAAGATCAACTCTTGATTCTAAAAATTAGAAACTAATCCTAACAGGTTGATTCTAGATTCTAAATCTACACGATCTGCAACTTACCCATTATCGAACCAATCAACTGGTACTAGCCCAGCATCTCCAAAATTTCAAAACTTATTAAAACCCATCTAGTTATCTCTAATCCTCATCCCAAAAACCCTAGTCGGTATGTCGGTTTCGAGTATTCCGCACGCTCAACGTACGGGAGGAATGGGAACGGGCTGGCCTTGAGAAAAATCCTGGACCGGAGAATGCGAGAAATAGCGTGTTCGTGCGCTGGGCGTGGGTGGGTGGATAAAATACGCGAGGAGCCGCGTGGGTGTTTCCTTTCTTTCTTTCTTTCTTTCTTTCTCTTTTGAAACAGCGTCTCTCTTCCCACGAACAGAATCTTCTCCGCCAATCTTCTCTATCTCCCTCTCTCTTCCTGTTCATAAATACATGCATCTGTAAATATATATATTCACCACCAATCCCTCTTCCCCTCCCTCTCCTTCTCTCTCTCTATCTCTCTCTCGGGCCTGCGTAAACGCCATCCAAGGAGACGACCGCAGTATCTGAAGACGATCCGAGCTGAAGGAAGGGGCCAATGGGGTCGATCCCACCTGAGCTGAGCTTGGATTTCAGGCCGTCGTTCGTGCCGGCGACGATCGGGGATCTCCTCCGGGAGGTGTCCGCCATCGGGGACGCCCGCGCCAGGTCGTCCAGGCTCGATGGTTACGTCGCCAGGCTGCAGGAGGAGATGCACAAGATCGACGCCTTCAAGCGCGAGCTCCCGCTCTGCATGCTGTTGTTGAAGGACGGTTCGTATCTGACCTCGTTTTTCCTTTTTTTTCTTCTTTTTTTTTCGTGGGTTTCGAAGATTCTGCTCGTTCGGGATCGAGAACCATCGATTTGATTTGCAATGGAGGTGTTCGATGGGAGTTTCTCGCTCCTTTTCTTCGATGGGTTTGATTCATGGGAGCTTGTCGGATTCATATGTGTTCTTTGGTTTCTGATTCGCAGCTTCTATCCGTCTCTTCGTTTCCTTCCTTTACTTTTCTCTGTCACTGTCTCTGTCCTCTGGCTGATTTCAAGGGGTTGTTTGTGTTTGATTATCTTCGGTAGCTATTTCGGCATTGAAAATGGAGTCGGAGCAATGCGCTGCACCGACGAGCGCTCAGCCCGTACTGGAGGAATTCATCCCACTGAAGAAGGACAAAGATGAAGACGACGAAAAGCTCGAATTAAAGAAAGAGACAGACGATTCTAGAGATAAGAAGAACTGGATGAGCTCCGTCCAGCTCTGGAACACGGATAGTAGTCCCTCCGCCGTTCACTCTCCTGACCTTAAACAAGAACTCAAACTAGAAACCACGGTAAAAAAAGCAAAATAACACTTGATAATGCGAAAGTGTGTGTTGATCAACTGTTGCGAAATCTGTTGTCGAAAAGGTAGAAGATCTAATTAGTAATTTCTTACCCAGGCAAATCAGGCACAGACTCTCTCTGCAACGGAAGATATACTTGAGACATGTAAAGGGAGAAATGGGGGGAGGCCATTTGTGCAACTCAAGGGGTACTCGCCTTTTTCGGTGACCCCGGTCGCTTCAGCCCAGGAGGAGAAAATGAAATTGCCTGTTCAAGGCCTCTCGCTTCTCTCTTCTGGGATCAAGAATCCGAGGGAAAAGTCATTTTGTACCGACGCCAGGACAGGATGTGGGAGATTGATTCCATCCCCTGCCCACACCGTTCAGTCGAATTTACCGAGCAGAGGACATCAGCCTCCACAGCAGAATGCAAGGAAGCAGAGAAGGTGCTGGTCTCCCGAGTTGCACAGGCGGTTCGTCAATGCCCTGCAACAACTCGGGGGCTCACAAGGTTAGACTTTGAATATGGAGTTGTATTTGATCCTTGTTCTGATATTCGTACAACTCCTTAGCTGACAAAAGAGAGCTAGACTTATGGTGCAGTCTTTAATGTTTCTGTGAATTTACCATTTCTGCTGGTAAATTATGCATTGATGAAGATTGAATCTGCATTGGACATAGATTTTTGGTTTTCGTGGCATCTGGACTATCTCTTTTTTTCGTTTGGTAGTTTGGAATAATAGAATGAGAATTTGCAGAGATAGATGATTGGTCTTGCCGTTAACCCATGTGTTTTTCCTCACCATGTTCTAATATGAATCTACTCGATGCTTGCAGTGGCTACTCCGAAGCAGATTAGAGAACTTATGCAGGTCGATGGCCTGACCAATGATGAAGTGAAAAGTCATTTGCAAGTGAGTTCCTCACAAGATCCCATATCCTTTTGTGTTCTTGATGATGTTTCAAACATCTACTTGACATAGTATGAGAAATCAAGGTGCTCAAGTAAATTCCCAACAATTGCTTACGTTATTTACCAGCTACAGTCTGATTGAATATTCTAACATGGACTTCTGTTCTTGTCAAATTCTTCTTTTGATGATCAAGACTGATTTTAGATTTCTCTTCTTACAGAAATACAGGCTTCATACTCGGAGAATTTCGTCTGCTACATCTTCCCCTGCAGATCAATCAGTTGCCGTTTTGGGGGGTTTATGGTTATCCCCGGATCAGTATGGCGACTCTCCAAAAGGAAGTAGCTCACAATCTGATTCTCCACAAGGTCCACTCCAGTTGGGCGGAAGCATGGGGGCTACTACCTCAACCACCGGAGGAAACAGCATGGAGGATGACGAAGATGAGAAGTCCGAATGTTATAGCTGGAAAAGCCATGTTAACAAACCCGGTAAAGTTGATGTATAGAGAGTTTCATGGGCAGTGAGTTTTTGCAGATAAGAATTATACGGGACTTAGTATCTATGAATAACGGATCATACATAAAAAGTAGAAGTATCTCAGCTGAGATGAGAGGCTTCGAAATTTTGCAGAGGTAGCTTTCTTTTTTCTTTTGTTGTTATATCCTGAACTCCGTTGAGTTTTTGCTTTTACTCGCTACTGCTATGAGAAAACTGTTGTAAGAGCATATATGAAAGAAGTTGAGGCGATTTTATTCATCTTCGATCTTACCATCTATGTATGCATTCTGAATCAGTAAATGATCTGTTTCCTTGTGAGATCTGAGATATGTGTCACCTACCATTCTCTGCTTGAATTGAGAAAGATGGTGACTTTAGCATTCTTCTCATCAGAAGAGCACTATGGATGGTTTTGTCTTCTTGGTTTCAAAAGTTATATTATATCATAGAGAAAGAATAAGGATTAGCACAGCTCAATTGAGAAGGTGGGTTTTGCTGATCATCCATGAAAATGATGGAAACACTTGAGAAAAAGAAAAAGAAAAAGAAAGAGAAATTCAGAATGTTGCAGCTAACTTTCCAAGGGAAAAGTTAGATCTGAGTCCTATTTTCACACCTAATTATGCAAAAGTCAAGAGAGAGCTTATAGTCCCAAGCTGTGAAATTGTCTTTTATCTCCCTTTTGGGCCAGTTCTCATTGGTTCTTTCCTGGAAATGCAGAATCTTGAGTTGTACATGGCATGATGTGAGCGAGCGCCTGCTAAGAATGTCAATGATGATGATGGAATCAATCCATTCTATGCCACTGTTGCTTTTCCCATTGAATAATAATGACCGGAGACGTGGCTTCAAGAAATAATTATATTTTTAGTGTCGTGATAATGGGAATTCGCTGTGAAGTAGTTGATACAGAAGATTGTTTGTCCCCTGTCTTGAATTTTCTCGTGATTATCGATATTGCTTCCTTTATCTACTGAAATATCCCCCGCTCATCCTGGGAAATACGTCTTCTTGCTTGAGGAGATAGGCAAATATGGATGAGAACCAGCTGTAACTCTTACCAGATATTATGTTCACCACCATACGCAAGTGCAAAATAATGGCGAATTGAGCATGTGATAGGCCTGATTACGTTGACTTTTAGGCCATGTCTGATTGAATCTTGTGTTATCTCTACTTGTAGACAAGATTGGTTTTCGTGATTAAGTCGTTCATTGGTCGATCCGCCGGCCCGGGTCTTTGTTTCTTGGGTATCTTCAAAATTTAATTAATTTGACAAGGAAAGAGCAAGGAAAAACAGGAATGCATTTTCTTGATTATCTGATGTGCTTTTTCGGTGCGTTGGAGGCGAATAACATGTGCTAGATATTTCTTTATTACATGAAAAGATTTACTGATGTAATCAAGATCAATATCACAATCAATACTACCTAAAAATTAATTATTAGGTCGCCAAAGGGCCTTATAATTGGTCAAATAAATGGGTTCAAGATCCCAGATTTTATCCTTGCAAACCTAACCCAGTCACATCCCACTTAAAAAACACAATCAGTTGTTGTTATCTTCATTGGGGTTTAGGACAAAGCTGTCCCTCTCGAAAAGCATAATAATAGAGAGAATCTTGCAGACAGTATATTATGAAGGACCCACCTCGACAGATCCATTTTATGTACTGAGTTGTTTGGTGAAGGAGGTGAGTGAAAACGATGGAGCCCCTCCATCATTTAATTTCTTCTAGTTGAGTGCTACTTTCTTTTAAATTCTTTTGGCTTGGAAAATGATAATTGAATAACATTTTCCAGTCTAAGCAAACCGGATTTGTTTAGAATTTAGTCTTTTTCAAGAGAAATTTAACGAGAATTCTGTAGAAACCAATGTTATTGACCTCTTCATAGTATAAATTAACACTGGTCATACACTTCATCTCCACTATTTCGTGATACAAAGGTGGATTTAATTTTTAGTGATCTCACATTTTTTTTTCTTCCGTCATTAAGTATTCTCGCATACTTATTTTAAATTAGTCTTTTTGTGGTCCATCTTAAAAAGATGTGTTAAAACATTTTTTTAAGTCTGAATATGCAGCGAGCTTGGCCTTGGGGCATCCTACCTTTGCTAGGATAGTAGTAGCTTCTGTTCCTAGTTATATTGGATCAATCATATGAGTAGGATAAATTATTTGGTCTTTTATTTCCCCATTTCAATCACAAGCTATGCTCTCAGTATCCGTTTACAGAATAGATAAGCATGATGACCTCGAAGGAATTTTATATGAAATTATTGCAGGTTCCTTCATTCGATTCTGCAATATTTGATTTCATTGATATACTCTTATTGAACTTAATTTCTATCCTCCTGGCTTCATATGCAATAGTCTTTTCAACTTCTTGATTTTTTAATAGGTCATTGTGTTAGTTTGTATGCCTTAAAGCAATCATGTAATAGTTACATGTTAGGGGTTATTTAATGACAAATAAGTTTTATTCATTCATTGTTCAATTTATATGAATGAAGTCCATAAGATCAGCTACTACTAAACCTATTCTTAAGGTGTTAAGAATATGTGTGACGGGTTACAATTATACTGAATCTTTAAACAATCCCCGATCGATGGATCATTGAGAGGACATTGATGATCTTGTCGAGACAGATGTGTTCTCAAGCTTCATTTCGGTATTGGATACTTGAAGGGATGATGAGTCACGAGTCATTGGGTATTATGATATCCAAGCTAGAACACGGATGCTTGTCTTAGACAAGTTCACTGAACATGACATACATAGAACGATTAGCAACATTGAAGCTTTTTTAGCAGGGTCAATGTTTGATTGTTCATGCTTTGGTTAGATGTAAAGATCCTTAAACCTAAGGCACGATGTTAACTTGTGTGTTGGATGGCTATGGTTCACAAGTGTGCATATTGACGCTTCGTCGAATCATTTTTGTACTTGATCGTCATAGTTTGTTCACATACGAAGGCACATGTGTATGCAATATGGAATATGTCTTCTTGTTATACAAGATTGATGTCCTATGCGATCTAATCGTGACATTATATTGAAATCATTGGCTAGGATTATAACCGAGAATGAATGGTTCATATCTCGAAGAATATATGTCAATTAGATTTGGGCATATGATCGAATTGGTGACTTGACCAATAGTTTCATTGCCTTTGTTTGATTAGGACATGGTGAGATAAAAGGATCGAATTACATAGTCGCCAAAGCTGACAGATTCTTCATGTTCAGAGACATTTCACACTATCTGGATAACAATGATATATTGCTAGATGTCACTCATGGTTTGCAGGAATAAGAGATTGATTTGAACACTCAGTTCTCTTGGTTGTGCTAATGTGTTAGCACAAGTCCTGCTGCCAGCTTAGTGATGAACTTAGGGATGTCACACACCATAACCAATTAGAATGACATGAGCGAGAGAGAGAATATTGCAAATGTGTTTGCAATTGAGCCAATTGGATTAAGTCAGGCTAGAAATAAAAGTTTTGATGAAGGGGCATCAGAGTTTACAAACTCTGAAGCAAGTTTCAGACTTTACGGTCGAATCAAAGCTCTTAAGCGTGTTCAAATTCAGTGACCGAATTAATAATCTGAAGTGAATTTAGAATTAATAGCTACATTAATAATCTGAAGTGAGTTCAGAGTTAATCACATCATTAATGATTTGAAGTGAATTCAAAATCAATAGCCAAATTAATGTTTAAATTAAAGATTTGAAATGTTCTTCAGATGTAACGATCACATTAAGTTTTGAAACAGTTTCAGAACTTAACGATCATATTAAAGATCTAAAACGGTTTTAAAATAAATGGACAATTTAATGATCTAAAATAGTTTCAGATTAATGACTATGACATTCTAAAATTTGAGTCCTCTAAGGGATAAATGAATGTGAATTTCGTCAATGTATGGTTGGTTGATCTCACTCGGAATTGATCACTCATGAGATACTGACCTTGAGGGAAAAGGCTGTTAGGGAAATCCCTTATGATGTTTTGAAGATGACAAAATAAATCAAAGGCTACTAACATGTTTAATGGTTAAGTAATAGACCATGCGAGATAATAGAACATGTAAAGGATATTGTCAAAGTGTGAAGACGACCGTAAGACTGAACGTAACATATGCCCAAAGTATATTCGAAGATTTCCAGACACGTGTCAAAGTGCGAAGGCGCCGAGACTCAAGACTCAAAGTCGAAGATTGCAGGACTCAAGACTCAAAGTCGAAGGCTGCCGGACTT
The DNA here is from genome assembly GCF_016545825.1 of Eucalyptus grandis. Classification (NCBI taxonomy): domain Eukaryota; kingdom Viridiplantae; phylum Streptophyta; class Magnoliopsida; order Myrtales; family Myrtaceae; genus Eucalyptus; species Eucalyptus grandis. The sequence goes on along the minus strand of NC_052618.1, from coordinate 28,816,650 downwards.
TAGTGGCAAAGTCTGTTCTACATCGAAGTCCGTCAACTCGACTAATTCCGGCATCGAACGTGAATGCTAAACGGAGAAGGAGATTCTATCTTTGAAGGTCGAACTAGAAGATAGACTCTATGTTGAAGCCGAACGGGTACGAGACCTTAAAGCTAAAACTGTTCGAAACGGATATGTTCGGACCCAAATTGTAAAGTCTGGACTCAGATTGTAAAGTCTATGGCTATCGACTTTACATCCAAATCGACGAGAACGTAATTCAAGCCCAATCATATAACGGCTAGTGATCTGGTTTGGATTCCATATCAAGATTGATTTGATTGATTCAATTTAATTGATTGACGATTGGATCTTGAAGATAAGAACTTTCTATACGAAGAAGCTTTACTTATGGAAACCAAGATTTCGTTTGTATGGGTGATCGGAATTAATTTGGGATTCTACCTTTGTCACTCAACGGCTACTAAATCTTCTAGATACGGAGCTGTCCAATGGGTATATTGGAAGACGATTCTCGGGATCGTCCAACGGGTAGTTTGGAAGTGGAGGAGTATTTAAGGAGATCATGGACCGATGAACAAGTAAGAGACGGAGCGTAGAATTTATAATTCCAAAGTCGGCGACTTTCGATCATATACTTGTCTCTTGAGAGCTTAAACGTTTGTGATCGTGAGAGAAATACCAAGAGAGTGACTTAGTGAGATAGTGTGATCTACTAAGTGTTTGCACTCAGTTGTAATCTCTTGTTGATTGCATAGTGGAATCCAGCCAAGAAGGTTGTTAGCGTGGGAGAGTGGACGTAGGCTTGGATTAAGCCGAACCACTATAAATCTTATGTTCTTATTCTCTTCCCTAACTCCTTTATTTTGTTCATACTAGCACTCACAAAGGCTAATGAGGACAGAACTCGTACGACTAAAGAACTTGACATGGGAAAACAACTTGACTGTAAGACTTGTGTGAGGACAATCCTATAGATAGGCAGGCCAATTTCAAGGATGACTAGAAGTCGATCCGTAGACATAACATAATGGAACGATAGGTGATTCTGTTTACTGTTATCGAATCCGCGAATGACCCTAGGTTGATCCTCAGTAATCATGTACTTTGAAATAAGAATCTATTCTCCACAATTTCATGTAATCAATGACATCCATGTGTCGAGATGTCTTGAACGTGGTTTGGCACGAGTCGGTTACGTGTGAATCCTCAAAGTTTCTTGTCGGTCTGAGTTGTACCCAAAGTGGCATTAGGGCAGAATTGACATGGCATGAAAACCCAAGATTGGACTTCGAATTATCGGGAATGTCCGAGATGGACTTTGGATGAAGCTACTTTGATGGTCGATAGCGCCAGTTAAGTTGAGTACTTGGAAAAAGAGATTTTCGGACCGAGGAAGCGAGCCCATGAGGAAGTGGGTCGAGCCAAACCAGTGGATGCCTCAGGCCCAAGGTGGGACAACCACCATGGTGGGCCTAAGGCAAGCAAGTGAGCCCATTGGGCTCAATCCACTATTCCTCCATCCAAGCCCATTGCCAAACTTTAAGCCCATTTGAGCCCAATCAAGCCTAATCAATTCCTATGCCCATTTCTATTCATAACCTAGTCCATTTCTTAGGCCCATACATTAATTTCAGCCCAAGGTCAGATTGGTAATTTTTACAAGGTGGAAATGACCAAATTGCCTCTAAAAGCAATTGGATAAGGGCAAAGGAAGAGAGAGGAAGATGAGTCATGTGCATGGGGATTTAGGGCATACTTCATGGCCTTCTAGAAAGGTACAGCCAGCCCTCTAATCACCCTCTCTCTCCCTCCTTCGGCCCTCTCTTGACCTCTCTCTCTCTCTCTCTCTCCTCGTTTTCCTTTTCTTCTGGTTTCTGTTCTAGCATACCTTCCTCTAAAGATTTGTGTTGATTGTTGGCTTCCTGTACAAACTAGCTCCTGTGCCACCGACCATTGTCTTCAGGACACCCAAATTGTTTGCCCTGACTTGGCCATTCATTGGTCGGAGCCGCCGTTTGACCCGCCGGCCGGCTAGAAGCCAACAACAACCTGATTGCTTGGCCCTGTTCTACTCCAGCTGACCTTCTTGCGAAAACTTGAGTTGTTCGTTGCCTTCCCGTGAGAATCAGCCCATGCTCCACCCACCACCATGTCGAGAAGGCCTAGACCGTATGGATGAGCCCTACCGCTCATTGGATGGAGCCGCCGGCTAACCCGTATGTCGGTGAGAAGCTGTCGATCGCCGGACTGTTTGGAGCTCACCTAGTTATGCCTGTTTCGCATTTTTTAAGCCCGTTTTCTCCCATTTCAACCAAGATTTTGCCCAGCCCAGCCACTAGCAAGTCCCCCTTGACCCCCATGTGCCGCCGATTGCCGGCCAACCCCTCGTGGGAGCTCCAATTAGCCGCCCTACTCTGTTTCTCCACCGGCAGTGTTGTCTTCAGAGTTTCAGCGGGAGTTCGAGATGTGGTTGCTGTTCTGAGCTTGTGATTGCCTTGGATTGTCATGGTAGAGGTTCCGGTGCATAGTCATCATTGTCGTAGCCGCGTCCGTGTCTCCGGCTCGATTAACGGGTGAGTTTAGCTCCTAATCATTTAATTATTGTCTAAACTTGCTTAGGGTTGGTTTAATTATAGTTAATTCTAGCTTAGGAGGTTTAATTAAGTTATATTAGTCTTAAGATAGGTTGTTAGATTCATGGTTAAGATTAGATTAGTTTAATCTTCTTTTATTTGGTTAATGTGGCTTATGTGGTTAATTAAACATGTTTGGCTCTAATTGATTGGTTGTTTAATTTAATTATTGTTTTAATGATTTTTTGGATTTAATTTATTAGTTATAAAATCCTGGAATTTTACTGTTCATGACACTGTTCACAAGTTACTGTTCACGGGTTATTGTTCCGAAACACTATTCACGCGCACTATTCATCCGAAAATAAAAAGTGCTTAATTTTATGTGTTTTGATCTTATGAGGTGATTTGAGTATATAAATGCATGAGCATTCGCATCAATTGAGTGAATTTCACAAAAAAAGGAAATATGCTTTGTTCGAGGGACACTAAAATAGACCGCCTTTAGGGGAAAACGATTTGAAATTGTATTTACAAGCATTGTGTATTGGTTAAATGCTCATAGATAAGAAGGGAGTCTTAGTGGTGAGCTTGTGTGATCAAAAGTTGAACTGTCACCCAACGGGAGTTTGGGGGCTATACCCGATGGGAGTCGGAAGTTGGTTGCAGTAGACTTTGGACCGATGTCCCTTTATGGGAAATCGTCTGAACGGGAGTTCTAGATGTAACCGTGCCCGACGGGGAGGGACAAAGCTCGATCTTCTTATCAGTAGCTTGGTGGGAGTCGGATGATCGCTGACTGGAAAGTTAGCCATGGCCGGGAGGTCATTATTATCTGGAGCATGCATGAGTATTGAGGTGGATGACCAATAATTAGAAAGTTAGCTATGGCCGGTAGGTCATTAGTAACTAGAGCACGTGAGTGTTGAGTTGGTTGGGCCTTATTATGGAATAAAATTGTGTGATGCGATATGGGATATTGCGTAACGATTTTACCTTATAATCAGGACTTGTGTGATCGAGTGATGCATGATAGGTGGCGCACTAAAGTGCAAGAGCATATGTGAATCATGGCATCATTGGTTTCACTGTGCATGAGTTGAGCACATTGTTATGGCACGCACGCATGAATCGATAACATGCAGGGTGTGGTAATGGCCATGTGAGATCGCTTGCGACGCGACTCGTATGTGATTGATGAATTGCATTATCTAATGACCATGTGCATTGCGTGTATTGTGCTAGGATTTAACATGCAGGGTATGGTATACCAGGTAAGGTTGCATGTGAACTGACGATGTGGTTAGTGATTAACCTTGACTGTTGTGATTTGTTGATTGTTGGTTGTTAGTCGTGGTAAGTTTGTGGGGGTGATTCTAGAGAGATACCCCAAGTTGAATTAGTGTTCTAATCAGGGGCTTAGGGGATGACTTGCTAAGATTTATATCTCATTGGTTATTGTATAACTACTTTTAGGTCATTAAGATGGCACTTTTGCCAATGAGGTTCGGTATCCCTAAGGACTGGGATACTGTCATGACGCACCACTGCTTCCCGGATCAGACATATCTGTACGAGAAGTATCTCACCACCATTTTGGTGGATGAGGGACCGGGGCAATGGATACCCCACAGGTTCTTGGCATAGTTCATCCGGAATGGAGATATGTTAATCGGTCCTCTACAAGGTTTTGACAGACCACCTAGTAGGGGCCCCGGGGACGCTGACTGGGATTTCATGGAGCTGGACCCTCTTGACGGTGCAGTGGAGAATCCTGGCCTTACTTCACCAGCGATTGACCTATACGACTCCAACTCTGAATCAATGGAGCTTGAGTCTCCTGGATCTGAGTGATTGGAGTGTCGAGCCCGAGGGTTCTTTTTGTGTATAGTTGGGTTAGCCTAGACTAGTTTCTTTTTGGTTTGGCTTAGATGATGGATTCCTATTGGGCTTGTAAATCGGAAACGATCCTCTGTAGGTTAATCCAATATGAAAATGTAAAAATGTATATATCTGAGTAGATGTTGTGTTTTTGCTATTCATCTCACTATTCCTGTTTTCTTGCTTGATTGTTTGTTGATGGGGAGATGGTTCATTTTTCGCTTGCGCATAATGAAAGATTAAAATGAAGGGTTGGCGACGCGTCTTGGGACGTTGCAAATTTTTAGTCGACCACCAAGGGATGTGCGCGTGCGCTCAAGGTTCGGGGCGTGACGATGACCAATTAATGCTTTGAAACCGTTTCAGAAGTAATGGCCAAATTAAGTATTTGTGAGGGTTACAAAGTTAATACACATAATAAAGTCTTGTAATAATTACAAATATATGTCTGGAATGATGCTCTGTAACAGTTACAGAGTTAATGTTCGAATTAGTGTCCGTAATGGTATTAGAACTTACGTTGGTCAGGAGTTGCGGTTGAATTAATTCTAAAATGGTTTAGAGTTAATGCATCGATTTAAATATGATATGCACTATCTATAAAAGATAATACAGAGAGCATATCACTGGATGATGGACAATTGACAACCGATAATCGATAATTGAGAGTGATGATACTAATCAACAAAATACTCACACGAGAGCAATTGCTAGCACAATTGTAATTGTGAGATCTCTCAAATTCCCTCTTCTGTTCAACGTGAGAATTGATGGTGTGTCTGAACTAGAGGCTCGACATTTGTGGGGCTGGATCTGAAGAACGTCAGAGTCTGTGAATAGATCAAACGTTCTGCATCTGAAGAACGTTAGAACCAGTATCACCAAAAGGCGTCAGATGTTCGTGGTCAAGAATCCAAGAACATCATAACCGGTGTTACTAGAAGGCGTCAGGCGTTTACAGTTAGAGTCTAAAGAACATCAAAACTACTGCTGTGAGGACATCAGATGTTCGTGCTCAAAACCCAAAGAAACTTTTGAACCAAATTTTGGAGCACGGTAGAAAGTTAATATGATTAGCCCATTTAGCTCTTCTATGCATTTTTGTTAAAATGCACATAAATGCTATCGAAACACGTGTATAAGTGTTTTTACTTCCTTTGCAATCAAACTTTTGGTCTTCATTTATTTATGCATGTATGCTTGTTTATCGAAACAAACACCAACACATTAAACCATTTCCAATAGATAAATCCATTTTTCTAGAAGCTGGAAATTTCATTTTATCTAATTGTCTTTGGCACTATTACATCTGTCTTTTTAGCATTTGTACGTAACAAAATAGTTTCTCCTTTATCTGAGCCTAACTTATGTTTTCTTGGATCCATGGTTGTTGACATAACATTATAAAATATTATATATATTAATGCTAAATTTTGAGATCTTTCAATCATGTTTGAGGTTTTTATGTTTACCATTAGTATTCTCGTGACTTATTTTTTTTTTATAACTGAGAATTCGCAGAGCCCCCTTACAAGGTCTCTTGGCCCTAGTAGCACATTCGGGCCCACGTCAATACCTCGAGGGAGACTAGCATAGGACCCCACTACTATGGCCTCTCACTTACAACATTAGCAATCATGGGTTTCGAACTCTTGACCTCGGTGATGAGGGATGGACTCTTAATCAACGCATCTACCCACCAGTTGGTGTATTCTTGTGACTTTTGGATCATTTGAAATAGTAGAATTTCGATAGATCAAAATTTTTGGGTCCATCACACAAGGTGGATCCTACAATTTATGGCTTAAGGACATTAAGAAGCAAAAGTTTCATATGACGATCACTTAGGTGTGAAAATTTTTTGTTGTACTACTTTAATGTCACTTTTTAAAAAACAAAATGATCACTTAAATGTCAACTTCGATTTTGGATAATTAAAATCTGATTTGGCAGTATTTTAATCTATTTTTCTGACTGATGTGACTCGCTGAAGGTCTTAATCACTATGAAAAGATCAAAACAACATCGTTCAAAAAGTTTGCCCAAAATTTAAACCCCAATTTAGACAGAATCAAGCCGGATCCACTTTTATTTGGACGAGGTCGCTTACGTTGACGGGCACTGAGGTTCATGAGAGAAGAAGGAGCAAACCTTCAGCGCCTCGGAATTTTATTGCTTCTTCCTTTAAGCTTCTTCATCATCTCCATCATTACACCTTCCATCACTAGCCACTAGCGCTCATTCAGCACCCACATGCCACTTTCTCGTATTTCTTTTCGAATTTTTAGCAAACACTCGTAGTCCATCTCTCACCCTCCTGCACCAAAAACACGCGCATAATAGAGCAGGGACTCCCTTCCTCTCATCCTTTCCATCAACGCATAGCTCTCCTCAGCAAACAACGCCAGGCCACTTCTCTTGCATTCTCGTGGTTGCACTCATATGCTCTCTTCATAGACATACACACAAGAAATACTCTTATCTCAAAAGTTATCTCTTCTCCAAGTACATGACCACTCTCTCTTGGGTCTTCTATGTTCATCCGAGCTTGATCTCAACCCTTCTCAAATGCCATTTCCGTGATGTAGCCCACCGTGTGTCCCGCTGATGCATGAGCATTGGATTCCATCAATCAGTCCTCAAGCTCCACTCTTGTCTCATCAATCGAACCAACTCGCTTGCATTGGAAGTCAATTTCTGCTGCAATTTAATTATGTTGGTTCAAGGATGAAATTGCTAATATTGTGGGGATGTTATCAATTCGGCGGATAGGCTATCGCTTTCATGGACATCAATCGATTACTTCATTGTTGAGTTACAACCTTAATTGTTGATTATGAGGCTACAAATTGTTGGAGAAACATCTCCAAGTAATTTTGGTGATTTCTAAAATGTCCTTAGTATAATATTTATTATGGTAATTGCAAATGTTCGTAACAATTATTAAAGGCTATGTGATGTCCATGGGGTGATCTAGGTCGTGAAAGGTCGCAAAAGTCATGATAAGGGTTTTTCCATAAACAGCATCAACAAACCTAAAGATCAGTTGATGTCGATGTTTGTATCGAGGCTATACACATTAGGTAACTAGTATCATGGCAACAACATTCATTTGATAATGCTTGTTGGTTTAGCAAACTAGCCATTGTGGAAGTGGATATGCGCAGCAATAGCATCTAGATAATAACAGAAATTGAGATGCAAAGTTATTTGATAGGTCTATCAGAAGCTGCAGCAAAGGGACAATAACAAAAATTATTTTTAGGTGGTCCATGAATTTTCAAGAAAATGATTATATGGGTAGTTTCATCTTTGGATGTAGTATCAACCGTAACTCTAATGACTCTTTGCTTTTTCAATGCACCTCCAATAGATAGATTGAAGATGGGTATAAAAAAGAAGATCTTAGAAGCCAAATGTTAGACACATACAAATACAAAGACTAAAAATCTACTATATGCTATGTTTCAAGCAAAATGCTCTCTTTTCGACCGTTTTTCTGAGTGTTGTATTCTTGTTGTTTGAGTAATTGTGCTAAAGTTTAAGTATATAATAGTAAGGGTAGTAGCTGAGTCCTAATAGTGTGATCTATCGTGTAAGATGATTAATGCTTGCCGATTGTAACTTTTTGAGAAAAATTACTAGTACAATCCAGCCTAACTTGTGCCTATTAGTTTGGGGAGTGGACATAGGCTTGGGGATAAAACCAAACCACTATATATCCTTGATTGTTATTGTTTTTCTCTCTTACTTCTTCCACAAGCACACAATAAACTCACAAGTTTTGAAATATCACCTTGACCAAATCTTTACTTAGCATTAGCTATTTTTTTGCAAAATATTGTCAAGATTTCAAAAAACAACCTAATCACCCCCTTCTAGGTTGTATTGTTAGCCTCCGACATTTATCAATTACCTAAAAGCTGTAGATTGTTCTAGTCGATTGTCCTAATCAAGGAGTTATGACTCTTCAAGAAATTGAGATGATCAACATGGGCCTTCAAGAAGTTGTGCAAGATGATGACCAAATTGACTCCATATCTCAAGAGAAAGATGAAATTGTCGAGCAACTGAACAGATGAGAACTCATTATCAAACAAGCCTTGCACTCTACAATTAATCCAAGGTCAATTGAGCAAATGGAGAATATTTTCCAAACCCATTGCACCATTAATGGTAGGGTGTAACTTGATCATTGATGACAGAAGCTGCACCAAGTTGGCATTGACTTGAATCTTTCCACTTCCAAGCACTTCCAAAAGTATAAGCTGCAATGGCTAAATGAGACATGGGTGGAGAGAGCCAGTAGCAAACAGATGAATACTTTTACCTTATTTATGGTTGAAAATTGAAAAAGTGAGATAGAGAGGCCCCTACACCCCAAAATGAAATCCTTGATCGATGAGTTCAAAGATGTTCTTTCGGTGGAATCACTACATGGATTATCTCCTACAAAAGATAATGAGCATCAAATTGATTTGCTCCCGGTGCTTCTCCACCCAACAAAGCTGCTTATCAGTACAATCTAGAGGAAACAAAGGAGTTGCAATGACAAATCAATTTCAAGAGGATACGTATATGAACGCATGAGTTCTTGTTTTGTTCCTACTCTACTTACGTCGAAAAAGAATGGTTTATATAGAATGTGTGTTGATACTCAAGCATCAACAACTATAGCTAGACTTGAAGACATGCTCAATGAATTCCATGGATCAAGAGTGCTCTCAAAGATCGATCTAAGGACTGTCTACCATAAAATCCGCATGAAAGAAGGTGATGAATGGAAGCAACCTCAAAGACAAAAGGAGGCCTTTGTGGGTGGCTATTTATGCCATTCGGGTTCTATTGATTCGTCGTCAAGTTCCACTCTTGTCTAACCAATCAATCCAACCCACTCATTATTCATGCAAAGTAAGGCCAATCTCTGCTGCAATTTAATTATGTGCGTTCAAAGATGAAGTTGCTAATTATGTGTAGAGGTTATCGATTCATTGAATATGTTATCGATTTTGCGGGTGTCAATGGATTACCTTGTTGCCAATTTACAGGCTTCATTGTCGATTCTAAGGCTACTATTCAATTACCTAATAACCAGAAGTTGTTCTAGTTGATTTCTATGGCCATTTGATGACCTTCTATGATGATTTTTTGGCTTTCAAGACTAGTGCACAAAATTTAGAGTCTTATCAAGTTTCAATGTATTCAATAATTAGTTGTATGCATTTAAGTCTTTTAAATCTTAGCTTTTGATGAGTGTTTATTGTGGTATTAATTTCAAGAGTTATAATTAGGTGAATTGCCAAAGAGTCTATTTGATTTCTAGGAATTTGAAGCCTCATCTTTTTTGTTTAGCAATATATATACAAATTGAGGTGCAATCTCATTTTGAAGGAGACAAAACGTGAGTATATGAATATATGAGATTTTCCTTTGTATGAGTGAATATCTATCCCAAGTTTCTTAATCCTTGAAAGGTGGATACTTCCTTGGTAGTGAACCAAGAAGCCTTATTATTCTCGACTAGTGGATTTTCCTTTAGATCATTGGTGGTGAGCTTCTCCTATCCTAATTCCTTTATCCTTGGAAAGTGGATTATTCATTGGTAATGGACCAAGAGGCCCTCTATCCTTGGCTGATGGTTCGTCCTTTAGGCCTTGGTGGTGAGTCTCTCTTATCCCAAAGTTCTTTATCCTTGGTGGGTGGTTCATCTTTTAAGTCTTGATGATGAATTTTGTCAATCCCGATCTTAATCCTTGACTAGTGGCACATCCTTTAGACCTAGGTGTGATCGTGCTCCATCATGCATCTATATTTATCTATCGACTTTTATCCCCACACACTTTAATCTATCCATGCTTCCTTTGACATCACTGAAGACATCACTCTCCTGCCCTCACAATCACATCACCTGCCTAGCCTAAACATAGCAAAATAGAGCGAGATGAGGTCGAGAATATTCAAGGAAGATTTGATGATTCTAGGAAGCTACGTTATTTGTACGAGCATCGCTAAGGATAGGGCCGTGAGGATGAAGCACTACCATCAAGTAGGTCACTGACAAAATACCCAAAATCAAAGAAAAATGCCAAAATGGGAGTCTCTAGGGTCCTTCTCGCCAACAAGATTTAAGGGAAACTAAAGGCGTGCATGATAAAATTTCTACTTCTCTATTTCTTTGTTTCTCTGTTCCCGAAATAGGTTTGAAACAGAAATCCGTTTGGTAACGCAATTTGATTTTTCTATTTATGGAATAGATTTCTATTCCATAAATAGATTTGAAGAAGAAATCATAAGCTAAAAGTTTTAACTTCTCAATTTCTAAAATAGAAATTGAGAAATCAATTTCTGTTTCAGAAATTTTGTCAAGCGCACCCTAAGACTTCTAAGGTCATTGCTGAGACATGGGACAAGCGTCTGGAGCTCTAGAATGGTGAACAAATGTTTTAAGGAGATAAACAAGCTCTTGAAAAGTGAAAACTGTTAGAATAATTAAATATTAAATCATGAATTCATTTAACATTGTAAGCTTTTTAAACAGTTGGTAGTGATCCCACAAAACAAAACCAAGCCTCTCAACCAAGCTCATTAGAGCCGACGCTAGTGATTGTTGGTGGTCAAGCGAGGATCAGCAACAACTGACATTATTTTAGAAGGTCGGTTGGCTTGTGTGGGCTAATGGTGGTCATGATCATGGTTTAGAGAGAGGACTCGACCGTCCATGTCCTATATTCTAGCCTAGGAGCTTATTTTCTTTGTTTTTCTTTCTCAACTATCACCGTGCCCTTTAAAGCATAACAAAGAAAAGAGCTTTGGTGGTAAGAATCCTATGTAGATTGAGGATTGACAGTAGCCACAAGAGGCCAACGAAGAAAAAAGGCTTCTTGGCCATGAGATGATAGCCGACCTCGCAATTGTACTGCTTGTTGAGATTGAGCATGATGTGATGGCAGAACTAAGGAAGGCAGGATTGGGCATCGAATAGAGGTGTAATGAGGGCCATCGGGAGGAAGAAGAGGAAGAGGATTGTATCATCACTTTCAATTTTCATGGAGGAAAGTATAAAATAATTTGTCTTCCTTTCCACATGGACATTTAAAAAAAAAAAAAATCCAAATAGGCATTAACATTCAAGTAAAAAAAGTGAAGTAATATTTTTGGCCAGAATTTGCGCCGAAGGCACTTAACTGATCTTTTTTTTCCCCTCTAATTTGTCACTTAAGTAAACTAGTGAAAACTTTTGGCACTGAAGTGAGTGTCTTACGAAACCTTTTACACTTCTAATATCCTTATGCCACAATTCATAGTAAAAGTTTGTGAATTTACTATGCCTATAATCTTTTAAACATATAATAAGCAATTGGTTTAATTCAATCCTTGTTAAGGGTTTAAAGCCGCTTGGACTAATATTGTATATTAAAATTCCTCTTTTCGTGATCATTCAACACCCATTTTGAAAGCGGGATAATTGTCCAAAAAGACCTAATTTTATTGTACGATGACCAATTTAATCCTAAACCATTTAATTGTTCAAATTTAGTCCAAATCTTTTATGAGTTTCCAATTTAGACAAAAAAATTTCAATTATGTCTATTTAGTCCTAAATATTTTAATTATTTGTTAATGTAGTGTTAAACTTTTTTGCAAATTGCTAATTTAGTCATTTTGACTAATTTTGATCTAGTTAGGGCCGTCCTATGTGGCATGCCCTGTGCTAAAATGGATTATGGTTTGGGAAAGGGCCTGACACCCTCGCCTATGGTTGGCACAAGCAAGGAGGCCCTCACTACCTAGAGTTGCAAAAGAAAGAAAGAAAGAAAGAAACAAAGAAAGAAAGAAACAAAGAAAGAAAACAAAAGAAAAAAGAAAAAAAATTTATAGAAAGTGCTGACTATGTCATGTAAAACGGTATATGCTGACTAAACTATCACGTTAATGATTTCCAGTCAAAATTAATCAAAGTGACTAAATTGGCAAATTGGAAAAAAGCCTAAGACTAAATTGACAAGTTGTAAAAATGTTTAAGATTAAATTGGCACATTTAAAAATTTAAGATTGAATTAGAAGATGTACAATAAGTTTAGACTTTTTGGATAATTTTCCCTTTAGAAAGCAATTAAAAAGTTCCTTTATTTTCCATTACTCATATTGCTTCTTCAACGGTGTGTCATGAATTAAAAGATTCCTCTTTTCTTTTACACATGCGATGTGTTCCACTTTTCTAAAATTTTTCTCCACATCTTTTCTTATTATTTCCTCAAAATTCTTAAAATTAACTAGCATACACACACACACACACACACACACACACACACACACACACACACACACACACACACACACACACACACATATATATAATATTATATCTTTCCTAAAACTCAAATTGTCCATGATTTTATTGTATTGTCTAATATCTGTCAAAGGTTTATGCCCTTTTCCTGCCCTAACAAATTTCTTTAGTACATGGACCACGTGACTCGGGTGACAATAAGAACAACAGGATCAATGATAATTATTTTTCATTCATTTCTGTTACATTCAATTCTTGGATAGATAATACTTCCTAGCAATACTAGAATGGAGGGCTAGAAAGTTATGAAAAACTAAGTCTTTTTCAAGAAAATATATCCTTAATGGCAATTTTGTAGATATTAGTCCGTGAAGGGCGGAAGATAAATGTGTCATGGTGAGTTTGGTTTGGGGTTTCCGTAGTATTTGTTGTTGTTCTGCTTCTCTTTTTGTAATATTATGATGTGGCCACATTTATTGTTCACAGATCGAGAAATTATTGAAAAGAAGAAGCCACTGATGATTGGAAACATAATAGAAAATGCTATACGAACTTTTAGTAAATTGAAAACCGACGAAGAGATCATCTGTCGTGTTTGCGGTGGCCATGTGGGTCATTAGATTCCGTCCGATCACCGGAAAATGTTCAGAGTGTTCTTCTACATCTACAACCACTATCTCCGTGCACCCTACGTCATCTTCTATATTTTACACGTCAGCCCAGGCTATTTCTGCATGATTATCCCAGGGATTTTTCTCTGCGTCATCGACCGACACTTGAGGTTCCTACGGTCACGACGACAGGCCAGGTTACGCGCCTCGTGCCCTCCGACATGATCGAGCTGAATTTCGCCGAAAGTCCAGTTACGCGTCGCGGTGATTTGATGGAGCAAACTTTTAAGGACATAGCCTCCAGTTGGTTTCAATCATAGGAGGTACGCGGAGAGAAGCTGTTGCTGACTTACGAGTTGCAAAAGCAAAACAAATGACTATCAGCCGACGCCCTCTCGAGGACGTAACTCTAATCACGGGGCAACTGGTTAATATGGCCCCGCGAATCCAAGTTTCCAATAATTTAAATTTAGGACCCGTGGAGCGAGAGAAGTCGCCGACCCGCCTTATTCCTCCAGTGGACTATGTCACTCACATATGAAAAAGCGGCACAACAAAGACTCGACACCCCTTAAAAGCATAAATTTCCATACGATTTCTATTTATTTTAAACTATGATTGAGTCTCTCCATCATGTCATTCATAAAATAGATTTGCCCAAATATTTATTTTTTTTGAACTACCTAGTCGGTTCGTAAGTACATGATCCTTTCTACAACATGGGGTTCAAAAAGCCAAAATAAAGAGATGATATGCACAAAATTCTTCAAGCAATAGATATGTCTAGATTTTCCGTTACATGTTACTTTGTTTCCCGCACCGAATTAGCTTTGTGGCGAGATTTGCCGCTTTTGCATTTCCTCCCAAAGTCCCAATAGGCCGAATAAACCGCTGAAAGGGCCCTCAGGCCCGTTTGGTGAGAACTTTCTATAACATTATACACTTGCATCATTCGATCTCATCCTTCGACCTGGGAAGACATGAATTGCTATCGAGGTGTCCTTTTCTCGAGAAACCAATTAAGATATTGATGTCAAGTATTAATATATTAGTTAATATGAATATATATACTATATAGAAGTTATCTGAAAGTGAGAGCAATAAAATCAAAGCAGTATACCTATAATGCTGATCAGATTTTTTCTTTTTTTTTGATAAAAGGTAAGAGGTATATAGACTTTTGCACAAAAAGCTATACAACTGTACAACAAGGGGAGGCCCCGGCACTAGCTCACACTTAGAAGGACATAAATTCCAAACGAGTGGAAGGGGGCCGGGGCCAAGGGGAGGGAAGAGCTGCGAGAGAGATACATTGCAGATAAAAGCAGCAGCAACCAAAACAATGGCCAACAAAGAAGACAAGGGCAAAGAGCACACAACATTGTGGCCCGCACAAGGAAAAGACACAAAGAGGAGAAGAGCAGGAGGGACACCAAGATGGGAACACAAGCCGCATCATTAGGAGAGATTTGGGGGAGTTCCATCAGAAGCATCAACCAGCAATAGCGAGATGGGCAGCAATGTAGCAAATGACAGCTTCACCAACCATCAAGCCGAGGAAGAAAAAAAGCAGGGGGGGGTGGGGCAGCCAATAGTAAGCATAATCAATCAAAGATGGAGGGGTGGATGCCCCAGCTAAGTTGTAGTCTTCTATTACGGGGGTTGTCCGAGACCTTGGGGAATGTTAAAGCCCTATCATTGATAGCTTTACGAAGGTGGTCCTTTAAAGTCGGGAGGTATAATCTTTCGTTGCGAAAGATAATGTTATTCCTTACTTTCCAAATGAGATAACATAAGGCACCAAAGGCAAAGCGAGCCAAGGATTGGTGGAAGGTTGCATCAGAAAGGTGTTCAATAACCCACAAAAGATTGTCCTTCCAAGCATGATTCCTCTAAGGTAAGTTACACTTAGCCGCTTAAAAGGATGCAAGGTGATTAGTGATAGAACATCCAAAGAAAAGGTGATCAACCGAGTCCAGCATAGAAGAGCAGAAAGCACAAGAAACATCAGGGATTCTCTCATGAGCAAACAACAATACCTGGGTTGGCAGTTGATTGCGGGAGATTAACCATAGATGGGTATGATACCGAGGAGGTAAAGAGAGGTTCCATATAAATCTCAACTAGGGGACCACAACACCCCTCGGCCTTAGAATGCTCCAAGCTGAGGTAGTAGGAAACACTCCTGAGGAATGACCACGGTCACTGGCCTCATTGAGGTTTGGAAAGGGATCATCCCAATTCATTATGGAGGTCGCAACAGCAGAAGGTAGGGGGCAGTTAAAGCAGTAGCTACCGTAGCGAGTCTTGATATACCAGAGCAGTAGATTTCACGGTTAGAGAACAACTTGTCGAGCAGACCACGAGGGTGCCAGTGATCAAACCAGAAAGAGACAGATAGCCCATTACCAACGCGCCATTTAAAATGATGTTGGATCAAATCATGGAGGCCAAACAACTTCTTCCAAGCCCAAGAGCAATAGGTAGGTTTTGGGACAATCCAGAATTTTTTGCGATTTAAGAAGATGGAATGAATTCATTTAGACCAAAGCGACTCCTTATCAGTGAAAAGGAGCCATAGGTGTTTGATCATGATAGCAATATTGCTCACCCGGAGGGATTTGATACCTAAATCGCCTTCCTCCTTAGGTAAACAGACATCCACCCATGCCACCTTTGCGCCCCCAGGCCCTAAGTTCGGGCCTCTCCAAAGAAATTGCCGGAAAATCTGTTCAATTCGGTTAGTGATTGAGGCGGGAATGATAAATACACTAGACCAATAAACCTAGATAGAATGAATGACCGATTTGATTAGTTGCAATCTGCCCGCTAAAGAAAGAAATCGGTTTGTCCAAGATTGAACTCGAGAAGTAATTGTATTCACCAGGGAAACACAAGCCTCCTTGCCCAATCTCGAGGAAATAATAGGCACACCGAGGTACCTAAAAGGAAGAGAGCCCAGCTGAAATCCGGAGGTACTTACCAGAGCATTCCTTAGAGAATTAGGGCCCGAAAGAAAGATTTCAGTTTTGTTGAGACTTGGATTGAGCCCAGACCGGCTAGCAAAGGAATGAATTCCATCCAAAAGAAGCTGCAAAGATGTCATATTAGCTTATGAGAATAATAAAACATCATTTGCAAAGAAGAGGTGAGAGAGCCTGGATGCTTTACACCTCCAGAAGAAATCAAAACCCAGCTTGCCAGTTTGGGTGTTGAGAATCCCAGTAAAAACTTCCATAACGAGAGTGAATAAATAGGGGGACATAGGGTCACCCTGTCGAATCCCCTGTCCGCTCGGAAAGAAGCCGTTTAGCTCACCATTAAGGGAGATAGAATATTTGGGGGACCGAATGCAAGCCATCATTCGATGGACAAAATCAGGAGGAAACCTAAAGGCTAATAAGGTTAACTCAATAAAATGCTGATAAGATTTATGAATGCTTAAAACTCGGAAACAAAACAAGAAACATAACAAAATGTACGAGTTGAATATATTTGTTGGTTATAAATCAGGTTGCCAATTGGACCGCTAAGGCCCAACTTAGACAGGCCCTTCATCTAATTGGTTATGTAATCCCTCAAGCCCCTATGGGACGTTTTAAGTTTAGAAGCTCTTCAATCTAGTTATAAACTTGTTGGTTAATAAAAGAGTTGATTTTCTTTCGATAAAATATAATATATGTATATGTATATATGTACGACATGACAATAAAAAGAAATATGAAAGATAATTTCTTTTACTTGACAAACTAATTTTCCTCGTGGAAGACAGATGATGAATTATCAGTGCTCGATCCCTTCTTGTAGTGCCAGCTTTCCCAAAGTGCGGCTGAAGTAGTTTGTGTTGTCAAATGTAAGGCTCTGTTTGGGTAAAGCTTTCCATGGGCCAAATTTTGGGTGGTTGGGAAAATTTTTTAAATGGCCTTGAAGAAAAATGAGCCTTTAAACAGCTAAAAGCCCAGATTGTTGCCTTGGGCTTTCAAGTTTCTCGACATATTCCTAAGATTCGTAATTTTTTTTTCTTTTCAAACTATCCTCACCAAATTTTCTTTTTCCAATTTTGCCCTCATTATAATTGTTCATCTTATTTGTAGGAGAGCGGCTAGCAACGGGCTAGCAACGTTGAGCAACCCAAGCAACAATCACCTACGGTTGCACCATCCCCTCTAGGATCCATGTGACCCAGGTGAGGGCCGCCTAACATTGCACAACTGCCTAGGTCGTGTGACCTCAAATGATGACTACCGACACTAGATTTGGGTTGCTAGTGAATTAAGCCCTTCGCAAGCTTCGGCAAAGGGTTTGGATTTTTCCTTTTTCTTTAGTAAGAAAATAATAAAATTCCTTTGCAATTTTTTTTTCCAAACACTATTTTGCCTAAAGTTATTTTACAATGAACTTTCAAACTATAATTTAATCAAAACAATTTGCATTTCAAAAAAGTTTGTTAATTTAATATCCTTTGCATTTTCTCAACTACTTTTCCAAAAAGTCCTACAAAACCTAAGTATGACGTCATTATTGTGCTTTGAACTTTTGTCCTCAAATCAAAATCTCCCTATATTCCTTTTTTTTTAAAATTATAATTCAGAAGGGTTCCTCTACTTTTTGAAATGTTCCACTTTATTCCTTCTATTATACTTTTTTCTCGATGCTGAAATGGACGTTAGAGCATGCATTTCTTGTTATGATTCGCTTACAATAATTATGTAGTGGCAAATGGAGAGAGCGGGGGGAGGGGGGGATACATGTCTTGTTATGATCGCTCGTCCTTTGAGGTCACCATGGCTACTCAAGCCCATAACCATGCCCGTCCGCTCGAACCTGGAGCTCATATCCAGCATGGCCGTACCTGGAGCTCATAAAATCTCAAGCTCGTGCCCTTGTCTTCTTGAGTTTTGAGATCACAATTACCATGCCAAGTTTGAAGCTCACTAAATCTTGAGCTCAAGAGCTTCTGACTGGCATGGCTACTTGAGTTTGCAGCCGTCTTTGTCGAATTCGAAATATCCATATCTCGAGCTCGAGCCCACTGTTGCTCGAGCTGGAGATCGTGGCTCACTGCTTCCATGGCCGTGAGACTTGAAGCTCACTTATCTCAACATTTTGGCCTCCATGGCCGAGAAATCTAGAGCTCGCTGAGTTGGATCTCAAGAAGAAGAAATATGTAGCACATCTTCTTTCATCGTAAGATCTACTCACTAAAGTCCCCTTTTATTCACTGACAAAAAAAAAAAAAGTCCCCTTTTATTCTGATTGAAATAACAAAGAAGTTACTTTATCCATCTTCTAAGGAAAACAAAAGCTGGTCGTTCGCTTTCTCCTTTGAGGGAAGAAAGAAGGTCAACGTCACTTTTTTGTAACTGGACCAACTCTTAGATAGGGAATCTAATAATTTTTTGCGTCGTTTTTTTTTTTTTTTTTTAATACGCCTTTGTATTTTTTTCATTACGTTAAACCTTACTCGAGAAAGAGTTCTCGGAGATGTCAAAATACCAGGGTTTGTATCACTTTGATTAAGTTTGTCAGCTATTTAGGTGTGATTATAACGACTGCACTTTGTTACAGTGGAACTTCTCATCAATCCAAGTGATATGAAATAAGCACATCGAGTCAAACCACGTAAATTCTCCATTTCAAGTTTTTTTTTTTGGTATTCATCTCGGTTAAATTGTTTGCATTTGTTCCTGCTTTCGGTTTTGCATGACACCATCAACACTTTGTTTAGGGAAGCCCTTTAGAACTTGTATCAGTTTGTATGCAGTAAGTTTTTTTTTTCAATGAACAGTAACTAAAGTTATAATCTAATTACTACATTAGCATACCACATAACATAAAAAGCTTAATATAATCAGGGATCTTAAACATCGAATGTGCTAAAATTTGACTCGTCGAATGACTAAACACAAAGAAGTAACTCAAATTCTGGCCAAAAAGTGGCATATTTAATTTTAAAAAAGTATAACAGGAAAATTATCCATTAATCCTAAGTCTATTGTACGAATGCTAATTCAATCCTAAAATTTTTAATTTTGTCAATTCAATCCTAAACTTTTGCGTAAAGTTCCAAAATAATCATTCCAGCTGATTTTCACCATAAATTGTTGAAGTGGTGGTCAATTCATCACCGGTTATCCTATATTGTACACTATTACGTCAACAATTTCTAGCAAAAATTGGCTAGAAGGACTACATTATAATTCCACAAAGGTTTAGAACTATATTAGCAAAATTAAAATGTTTCGAACTTAATTGGTATTAATACAATAGGTTCAAAATTGATTGGATAATTCTCCCAAGTATAACATAGACCATCACTTTGAAAAAAATAAATTTAGAAAGCACTTTTATCTGCCTCTAACTCAAGGATACTCAATCTCTCAAACAAGATATGTATAAGGTCATTTGTGTAAACATAAACAAAATAAAAAATAAAAAATAGTGCTGACGGCCTGTGCTGAAATTACTCTCTATTCTATCGCGTGTGTCAGTTTATCTTTGAGGATATAACGGATGCCATGCGTTTATCTCACTCTTGAGTAACCATGGATGAAAAAATATAAGCGCGAAACTTATGGAAAAATATAATAAATGTTACGTTAACGAAGCAACTGATTCCGTCACCCTTCATTGATTGAACTAAATAACTTGTGGTAGTGAAGAATTGTAAACTCCCGTATTTAGTAATTCCGATCCTTAAAAATCTGGTCAAACTCCGCCCCCAGTGGTTAAGAGTAATAAGGCGGTCCTCTTCTTCTTTCTATCTCGTCGGAGAGAAAGATGTCCGTACTTGCGCGCGAAAGGTGGGTTCAACATCACACATGGTCACTTCTACTAGAGAGAGAGAGGAACAGGAGATGGAGATAGAGATCTCAGGAAGAAGAAGCCCAAAACTAAGGAGAAGACATTTCGAATAGAGCGGCTACAGATTAGGCAAAAAACAAAGAAAAATGGCGCAAGCAGAAGCTCACGAGAGAGGCAGCGATAGCGCGAAAATGGTGATAGGAGAGAGTCACGGCATCAATGCGTCCTTCAAATTCAATGCCCAGGCGGCTGAGTTCGTGCCCAGATCGCGCACCCAGATGCCCGATCTCTCTGGCTATTACTATCCATGCTTTCAGTTATTTGATGGGTCTAGTGCAGGATCTGAATGGCTCTACTTTGGGGACCAGATAGAGCCATCTAGTTACTCCATTCCCGACATCAACCTGGTGCCTTCTCATTGTCCCAAGAATGGTCTCAGTTATGACCTTCAAAAGAAAGTCGTCAAGCAGGTTTTAATTGATTTTTTTTTTTACTTTGTTTCCTGCTAATGTTTATGCATTTGTCAGGATTATTACTTTACCTTATGATGTTTGTTTCTGATAATTAGGATCGTGGATCCCTTAGTTTTTCGTTAATGCAATTAGATGGACAGTTTGGCGAGGGAAAAGCTATTTGATAATGAGAACACGCATAGAGAGAATGATATAGGACAGGTTCAGCTGATGTTATCCTATTGAAACGTCGGCTTTCTTTAACTTTCAAATACATTTATGCTCTTACCAAACATGCATTTTCGTGATATGGTGGTTGTGGTCGAGATTTGTTGGTCATTCACCATGTTCGATCTGATTTTCTTCCTCTCACAAAAAGAGTGAAACGGAACATACCCTTGATGAGATACAGGACTACGAAATATTTTCCATTTTTCAGTTGAGATATGTTAGAGATAATTAGGATAATTTTCTAGATATATGCGTATGATTACTGTAAGTTGAGGAGATTCTTGGTACCGCACATTGTTCTCTGTGTCGACCTTCTCTTACCATGACACCAGTCTTTGCAATTAAATGTGCAAGAGTCCATGCCATGAATTCTCTCTTGCAAAGATGAATGAATTTACTTCCTCCAGAATTTATTTATTTATTTATTTTGGGTCAGATACTTCCTCCAGATTCAAATATTATGTTTTTCACATGGTTTGTATTCATTAAGCAGAAGAAATAACTTGTCTAAATGCGTTAAAGAAAAGAAGCTGGCCTCTTAAATGGCTAATTATCTCTCTCATGTGTGATGTGGCAAGAATATTCTGGCGAGTTCAGTTGAGCTTGAGAGTGTTTCTTTATGCACAAAAACAGGCTGAATATCTGTTTAGCAGCATGAGCTTGCTCTCCAATGACTTCATTGCTAAACAAGTAAGCAAAGATCCTGAAGGTTATGGTAAGGACCTCAACATGATCACTTGATTTGATATCTTTTTCAATGTTTCTAATTCACATACAATTCTTTGAATTTCCGTGCATCGCAACTTGTGACATTTCGCAGTTCCAATATCAATCATTGCTAACACAAAGAAAATCAAATCCCTCGTGACCAACAATCAGTTGCTCGCACAAGCATTGCGGTCCTCTCCAAATCTCGTGAGATTTCTTCTCGTCAAATTGCTTGAATTTCTCCTTCAAAGTTGATTAAAACTTGAAAAGGTTTCCTGCTATTTGGTAAATGATCCTTGATGATCTTAATGCCCCAAAAAAGGTTGTCAGTAGTGACGGAAAGAGAGTTAGACGTCGATCACCTTTCACCGAAAAGGAAAAGGAGGATTTGCAGGTTTGTTTGTGATATCCAAAAATATGGAATAGTACATGATGAAAACAATTTGTTCATTGCCAATTTTGTGCTCTCTAACTTGCAGTCTCGCACCATTGTGGTGGAGAATTTGCCTGAAGATCATTCTTACCATAATCTAGAAAAGATATTCAGCGCAGTAGGAAGGTTTGCAAGAACTCAACTTATCCTCGCAATGTTCCTATTTATGCTAAAATCATGTAAAAATCTCACTATTTACTGTTGTTCTTGGATAGTGTTAGAAACATCCGAATATGCCATCCCCAAGAGTCGAATTCTTCCCGCCCCATAGGCGACATCTTTATTCGTAACAAGGTACATGGGATGAGCTTGACCATTGGCTTTCACTTCTAGATAATTAACCTCATCTTTGTAATTGGGTGTCCGTTTATTCACAGCTTCACGCGCTGATAGAATACGACAGCACTGAGACTGCAGAAATGGCGGTATGTTGTAACATGCTTGTGAATGCAATTTATATCCTTTTAATTTCTTAATCAGATGTTACAGTAGTGATGATTATACTTACCCAGGTTGAGAAGTTAAACGACGAAAGGGACTGGAGGAAAGGACTTCGAGTCAGATTACTTCTTCGGCGCACGGTATCTCCTCTGCAATAGTACAATAACAAATATAATACACCCTGTATGATTCGTTGCCAAAAGTCTTGACTATTGTACGTGATTGTGCAGCCGAAATCTGTCTTGAAGAATAGAAAGTTTGATTTCGATACTATACTAGACGAGGAGGAGGGACTACTTTCTGATCCTACAGACGATTTGCACCCAAGCAATTCAGAACTCTGTCTTGAGGCTAATGTACTTATTGCTATCTTCCTTCTGAAATCAGCTGATAACCCTTGAACAAATTCTCAGTATGTTAGTTACCAAATTTTCTGCCATTGGCCCCTAACCGTAGCAATTTCCAACAAAGAAAATGTTCCCCATGCCTATCTTTTTAAAATATGTAGCCTTTGATTAAGATTCTGATCTTTTGATACTTTTTATACGTGACGCATCGTCTTAGGCGGAAGAATATGCAGCGGGCTTGAAAAAGGGATGGGCTAGGGGCCGTGGAAAGTTGCGAGGACGAGCACAAAGTGGGCACGGAGTTCTCGCTCCTTCACCGCAGGCGGGCAACACAATCGTCGTCCAGTCCGAAACCATGCCAAAGCAGGTGCTAAAGGGCCCGAGAATGCCGGACGGCACAAGGGGCTTTACCATGGGGCGAGGGAAGCCAATGCCTCTCCAAAACTCGAGCCAATCTATGGATTGATTGATTGGGATGCGTATCACGAGGAGATGTTGCTAGGTTACGGTTGCGGCTCAAACGGCTAGGTAAATTGTGTTTAATAAGCTTCCTATAAGATACTGCAAGATGTTTTTGGGCACAAGATTTGTCCAAATACTCGAGCTTTTAATTTTTGCTGCATCTCTATTTTTTCCTTTTTTTTTTTGTCTTCTCAGTAAGGTTAATATACTTTTCCAATGAAGTATGAAGTTTGTCTTCACTTTTACCTTTCTCATTTCGTATTTCTCGAGTCATCTCTTGAATTTGACAAAGCCCTTTCCATTTCTCGAGTCACCATGACCAAAATGGATTGATTTTGCCACCAAATATCATGGTACTTGCTTACACAAGATTTTACCTGTAAATTCCTTTCGAGCAATCTTGTTAGCTGGCCCACAAAACACATTTGAGTAAATTCATAAATAAATAAAAAGATGTTGTCCATGTCAAAATTAAGGGTATTACAATCTCCAATGTAGATCCTTGAAAAACTTCACCTACCCTTGAAAAATATCACTCACAAGAATGTGATATGACGATGGTATCTGAGTCAATTACCTTAAAATGGATGCTTATAGTCAAAAGAAGCATGGAAAAAGTCTACTAATAACGTATCATTACAAGTAAATAAAAAGTTATTAACCACATTTAATTGCACACGTGGTCAATTAATTTTCATTCACTATGAGAAGTAATTTTTTATTTTTATTTTTATTTTGGTAATTCAATCTGGAAACTAAGTTCTCTTCTACAAGTTATCTATGCTTTATCTAAGTTCATTTTAAATTCCCATAGTTAAAAGTAATCTTGGTGCAATCTTACAATAATTAAGAACGTCAATAGATGTTTATGAACTTGTCAATAGACTACTAAACTGGAATCTATGTAATAAATGTAAGGAGAAATTACACAAAACTCCATCAACTTTTAAAATGGCGCTCTTTACGAAACACTTTAGACCTTTACATAAAATTTCATTTGTTTCAATGGTCAATTCTCTATCTATTTCTTAATTTGCACGTTATTAACCTGTAATTTTTCAAGAGTGAAATTGTATTTGTTCTTGGATCTTTAGTCAAATCACATTTTTTTTTAACTCAAGTACATAAGAATTAATTAAAATGCATAGAATAATTAGAGAAAAATGAGAAAAGATGGTATGATCAAGATAATAATAAATAAATAAAAATAAGAAGAAGAAAATTTCTGGACTTTTACGAATACAAAAGTAAGTTTGCTCCTTTGAGAAATTATTAATTTTCTAGACTTTTCAGTAAGTTACTAACTTTATAGTAGTGTAAATTCATCCGAAGTTAGTTAGTAACCTATGAATATCCTAAGTAAATTGGACTATATGATAAGAAGCAACTTTCTCACATGAATATGTATTCTCTCTTTAATGATTAGTAAATTTGGCAAGTAGTTACTGAACATTTTCGTTTTAAGATGTAATTTGCAGTTACCAGTGAAGTTCCTAATGTTTAATAATTTCCCAACACTGGATATTATTTCCATATAATTAACTTCTAGTAACTTTGCACTTTGTAATAAATCTTACCCAAAATGCATAATATCCAACAGTGTTTATTGCTTCCTTGAAAATGAACGGTGGAGACGACCTCGCTTGTGAATTTTTATGAAAGAGCCCAAGAAAATGTAGCACTTGCCCAAGATTAAAGTGAAATTTCCAACTATTTGAACTAATGGAGAATTTAGTTACCTTTAAAGTTCCTAACTGTCATTCTATCTGGACGGAGATCTAAGTGACCCAAACGAAATTAATACATGGGGAAATTACTCAAGACTTCACCTAAATTTTGGAAGTAGTACACTTTTGCTCATAAAATTTTAATCATTATACATTATCCATGAAAATTAACCATCTACTGTATTTTCTGTTAGCATGCTACACATTTCCAGTGTAATTATGTACTTTATCTCAATTTTAAAAGGAGATCTCTATCTCCCCTTGATATTTGTGAAGATTTAAAAACTAACAAAATGGATATTTAATTAACTAAAATATTCATATCATAAAAAAAAGATATCATTAATAATACTAAAAAAGATTAAAAATTTGTGGCATATTTTAGATAAAAGAAACACAATTAAGGGAAAAGGAAAAAAAGTCTCAGTAATAAAAATGCTCAAATACCAAATATTACACACTCATTATGCATTTTAAATGGTTAGTTAATTAAAAAAAATTAAATATCATCTTAATTTTAGTTAATAATTTTTTAATGAGTTGAGAACATTATTTGCTTTTATAATTTTTTAATATTTTTATTAATCGAATAAATTTTAACATTAATTAACTTTTGAAATACATTTAATGAGTAACTAATTTTCCATTTGACCTTTCTACTCTTGAGGCATTTTTCCTTTTTAATCTAATTTGTATTTATTCCTTTTCTTAATATAGCTTACTTTTTTTTTTTTTTTGTCAGTCTTACTCTATCCCTACTCTACACTCACTCTCAGACTTTTGCCCTATCTCTTGCAAGGCGTGGGAGTCGAAACCCACTCTTGAAACTCACGCGTCCCCACCCCATCCCCTTTTGAGAAGGTGGGGATTTGAACCCCTCACCTTCCCCTTCCAAGTTGGAAGGGTGACTACTGGGGCGAATCCTAGTGGTTTAATATAGCTTACTTGGTTATGTTAACACGGTTATATTTGGTCAAAATTTAAGAAAGAGATTCTCTTAGGATAGATTGAGATAAAAATATAATTTTTCTCCTTAAGTCTTATGCATCTACTTTAACTACTTATAAGTCACATGCATTGCAAAGGATGAAAGTTCAAGGGGAAATTATGTAACAATTGGAAGTTCGGGGGCAAACGTGTACCACCTTCAAGTTGAGGAGGGTTTAGTACAATTTCCCTAAACACATGTTTAAATTTTTTAGTTTTTCTCTTATATTTACTCAATGCGGGAAATTTCACATAGTAGTCGTTCAACCAGTTCCATAAATATTTTCTTTTATTAAAATTCAAAATAAAGCGGATTCAAATAGAGCTTCTTCCTTAATCGTCAGAGTCCCATCAACCCAACGTAATACAAGTAGACCTGTAATTACGAAACGTCTTGCTTTCACACATGCCCAATGTTATGACAATTAAAACAACAATAGCTTTCTTACTTGAACGTTTGAGTTGAAATTTCTTTTCTTTTCTTTTTTTCTTTGGTCAACTCTCGATCAACAATCTCAAAATGATGACGTACTTTTCCAGGGAATTCTTTCTTTTAAGAATATATTTAGATAGTGGTCCACTCTGTGAAATTCCAAGATTCGGAGCTAATTTTATGCTTAAGAAAACAAATGGAATAAGGATACCCCAAATGTCATAACTACCATACACTGTTCACATTAATGTTGTAACTTTTTTATGATCACTTGAGTGACATGATTCTAAAAAATGTTCATTTAAGTGATGTAACATCGATCACTCATAGTTTTTAAAAAATATTCACCACACGTGCCAATCAAATGAGAACAGTACAAAGTTATGGTACTCAAGTGATAAAAAATAAAATAAAATGTTATAGCACTTCATTGAGTGTCATACGAAAGTTAGGGCACTCGTTTATCATTTTCTTAAATATAGGATTATATTAATAGGGATGAAAGGGAACTATGAACTTAAGAGCGATGAATTTATGTTCGCTTAAATCGAAGTAGTTTGGGTGATGAAGGCTAATCTAGGCATTCAATTGGATTGTTGATATATAACTCATTGAGTAATTTAAACGTAACCTGTAAATTACCATTCTAAACTAAGAAATTAATCCTAAATTCAATGCCTTCAAGCTTTTAGAAAGGTTTGATATTAGTCGTTATTTTTCGTTTTCTTACATAAATTATGTCTAACCTTTTCTTTATTGAACCTCTAATCACTTTTGGATTTCATGAAGATAATGCAGCAGTTGCCTAAAATTAAAGGCAAAAGACCAACTATTTCAAGCTAATGAATGATGTAGTTATCGGTAAAGTTCCCAATTGGTCATTGTTGTTCTATCTAGACATAGATCTAAGTAACCAAAACCAAATAAATATAAGAGGTAATTGCACAAAACTATCTCGAACTTTGAGGATAGTACACGTTTGCCCCTACAACTATTACATATTACCCCTCGGACTTTGATTTTGTAACAATTGTTAATCCTCCGTTAAATATGTAGTTTAGAGTGTACAGTGCACATGATTGTTAAGGGGTAAACCTATATATTTATCTCATTTTCTGACGGTAATCTCTCTTTACAATAAATATCAATAATCATGTTTAAAAAAAATATAATTATTGGTATATTAATAGAACTGAAAAGATATTTAAAAGAAAAGAAAGACACCTAAGGAAAAAGGAAAAAAAAGGCATTAATAACAATAAGATCAAATAACAAAAAATGGACACTTATTATGCACTTAAATAATTAATTAAATATAAAAAATAATTGATCAATGGAAATGTATAAAATATCACCTTAATTTTGGTCAATTAGTTCCTTATGTGAGTTGAGGACATCAGTTACTTTAAATTCCTTTAAATATTTTTATCAATCAATCATTGTCAAGTTAATTAACCCTTTAAATGTGCATAAGGAGTAACTAATTTATTGGCATTTGACCTTTTTATTATTGTGGAATTTTCCCTTTTTACTTACTGTGTGTTTATTCTTTTTAAAAAAATATGTTAATATGGTTTATTAAAGCATCTGTATTTATCAAGTTTTTACAAATTATTGGCTGGTATTTTATTGCTACTTATTTTTCTATTATTAGTATTTTACTTAATCTATTTTTTTTTTCTCATTTCTACTTTTTTTATACAGTAAATAACAGTGATGTGTATTGCACATGCCAACGAAAAAAAATGGAGATTAACGGTTGTGACAAAATAAAAGTCCAACGGGTTACTATATAATAGTTGCAAGTTCGGGGGGAAATGTGTTTAACACTCTCAAAGCTCGCGCGGGTTTCCTATAAAAACCGCTAAATACACTGTTTTATTTTTTAGGTTTTCCTCTTTTACTAGATTCATAAAATTTCTCATAGTACTCGTTTAACGAGTTCGATAAATTCTTAATTAAAAAAAAATTCAAAATAAAGCGGACGGATGATGAGAGCTTCTCCCTCGATCGTCAGAATCCCATCACCCAAACGTAATACAACTACACTTCTATTTAGGCAGCGCCTCGCTTACCAGTTTATACACTTATGTCAATGCTATTACAGGTAAAACAACAATAAGTTCATGATTTGAATTCTTGCATTAAAATGGCTTTTTTTTTTCTTTGCTTGGGTCAACTTTGGATCAACAATGTCAAAATAATGAAGTAGTCTGCAGAGAATTATTCTTACTTTAAGAACGTATCCTCATAGTGGTTTGACTCTCTGAAGTTCCATCTCTGGAGCACGCGGAGGGATTAGTCTCATCTTTTCCTATAACTCATTCTAAACTCAAACGTAATTTTCCAGTTTAAGAAAATACACAATTCAGTTAAAGGGCATAAACTATGAATTTAAAGCGACGAATTTACGTTTGGTAATATCGGGATATCTAATGTATAAGCCATCCTAAATTAAGATCTCAATCCTAAATCCAACGCCCTAATACTTTTACCAATGTTCGATTCTAGTCACCGTTTATTTATGTTATTTTTACATTGATAATGTCTAATCTTTTGTAAGTTGTGCAATTATAGAAAAGTTTAGAATTAATTTGGCATACATACAATAAATTATATAATTGATATGACAATTTCTTCGGATGTAGTTGAGGGTTCTTTTCCAAGAAATTTCCTTCCACATGGACCAAGTCAAAACGGGCCCGACTGATTAGGTCAAGCAGTGATGATGAGGGTGTTTAATTTGCAAAAGGCCAGCTTTTAGTGAATTCATCGCTTGATTTTGTTTTCCTTTGCTACGACCCACGAGACTATACTTTTCTTACATGTTGTCCTGATCTTCATTCGCTTTTTGTTGACTTGATCTTGATTAGAAAATTCTTTCCGAGACTGACACAAGTTTGGCTTATTTTGGGTCGTGGAATTTCAAATGGTGGGCGCAGTACTTGGTAGCCCAACTTAGTCGTTCCTGCTTCTTTCTTTGATCGCACAACGAGGAGAACCATTTGCTATGGATTGTGATCCTCAAAATTTAGAAAATAATTGCACATCACCTACTAGGAATGTTGAGAGATTTGGATTTAATCTTCTTCTTCTTCTTCTTCTTTGTCTAATCCTATTCTATATAAATTTTGCAAGCCACTATGAGTATTATGTTCGTCTGTAGGTTGTGAAATCTTGCTTCCTTAATCATGTATCTCCACGCCAATCTCTCAAGAAGATAAGAAATCAAACTAAGGTAGCCGTCAGTGGTTGACTTATTCTTTTTCACCATTCCCATTTCTGCCTTTTTTTCCCATTTCTTTTGCTTTGCTTGTCTATTCGAGCACGATCACCTGTGACCCTTACCGCACCAGTAGCAGCAACTCTCTCTCTCTCTCTCTCTCTCTCTCTCTCTCTCTCTCTCTCTCTCTATATATATATATATATATATATATATATATATATTAATGTTAGGTGTAATGTGTTAAGTCCAGATGATCCCAGATCAGAGGTAAGGTAAAGTTGGGTTGCCGTTTGAGGTGGTCACAAGGTGGTTACCATTGCATTCCTATGTCTTGTAAGCCACAAAAACAGCACCCAAAATCTCCATAAGTCAAATAAAAAGCACATATAATCGAGTTTGCATCTGTTTTGGAATCCATCATTCTTGATGCGGAATAATGATGATCCAAAGTTCAAGTGTTTCTCCTTAGTTACCCTCTATGTCATTAGCTCAATGAGACTTCTCTTCACCCTCAACGTTTAGTTACACTCCTTATGTGAGGATATTTGTGTATTAGGATTAGAGGAGACTCCCACCTATGAAGAACTCCACTAACCTTATAGACTAAATAAGATACCAATCTGAATTTGGTGGCTGGCCAAAATATGCAATGTTTTCATTTAGTGGTATGGTTATCAAACCTATGCCAAGTAAATAATTCACAGAGTGTCTAAATGGTATAGCAGTGATGTGTTGTAACTGTAGCTATGTCGCCTTGTTGCTATGCTAAGAAGTATTGTAACAAGTGTATTTGGTAATTTAAGTTTTTAAAGTTGCAACACCTTAAAACTGGTCGAATTAGCTTCCTAAAAGTTAATTGAGAGAACTGCAGCTATGAGAAATTTGTCAAACACCTTATACAAGTTGCAAAATTTCTTTTCACAGCTATAATTGCTATGAAAAAGCTGTACAGAACATACTCAAAAGTTTGGATCGTAAACACTAAGCCAAAAACATAGGGTTCTTGACCTATTTGTTTCTTTCCATACCCCTCTTAAGTTGTTGGTTTTCAATGTTGAGCATAAGGGTACATCACATTCATAAGTGTACATCATAAAAAATGGCGCATTTAGGTATCTGATTCTAAAGGCAAGTGAGATGGATTTGTTTAATAGTTGGTTAACTAGAGGGAAAATTATCTAAAAAGTTTTAAATATTTTAATTATATTAATTCAGTCCTAAACATTTTCACTTCTTACCAATTGAGTCTATTTAGCCAATTTTGATAGAAAATCGCTATATGTGGACACCAACAGTGTCATATAGGACCACTAGCGCTGACATGGATAATTTTTAATAACGTTTAATGTTTTTTTATTATTTTTATTATTTTTGATTTTTTTGATTTTTTCCTTTTTGCTTTCTTCTTTCCCTATTGCCAATGGCCAACCACCAGCCATAGGCGATGACCAACCACCAACCATGATTGACCAGCTAGCCTCACTTGCCAAATGTGAGGCTTGACAAGGTGAGGGTGAGCCCCGGTGAGGGTCGGCCTCACCTAGGCTAGATCTGGCGAGGCCAACCCTCACCCAAACCAAGGTGGCCTCGCTAGATCTAGCATGGGCAAGGCTAATGCTCACCTAGGTGAGCCCCGGCGAGGGCTCCCTTGCCAAATTTGGCAAGGCCAGCCTCGCCAAGGCCAAAGCAATCTCGCCCACCGATGCGTGCAGGTGAGGCCGCCTAGCCGGCCTCACCTAGTCCGGGCGAAGGTCGGTCTTGCATGGCTTGGTTGAGGCCGGCCCTCTAAGCTAGGGTGGCCACCAGCAATAGGAAAAGAAAGCAAAAAGAAAAGAAAGAAAAAAATCAGAAAAATAATAAAAAATTAAAAAATACTAAAATATTATTAAAATTGTCCTGGTTACATATTCACTTCATGTTCCACTGCTGTACGCGGATCTTTCTTGGAGAGACCCGCTCAAAAACAAGAAAGGAAGGAGTTGACTCTTAACAGTGAAAACACATTATCTCCGTCTCACACCAACCCAATCTATTCATGAAGAAAAAAAGGTCCATTTGGCCGTTTTCCACTACCAGTTTTCATTTTAAAGCTCAAACATAAAAAAATTCCACTAAGTTATTACTCCTATATAAAGCCCATCAGACATTCTTTGAATGCACCAACCAGTTCCCCAACATCTGAAGATTTGTACTTGTCTAGTTCCTTAATCACCCTCCAAACGATGGCAATGGCTATGAAATTTGGAAGAGCGATGGTGCTTGTCGTGATAGCTTCAGTGATGATGGGAGCTTCACTGGCCTATCCAGGGTGGAACAACAACAATGGCTACGCTTGGCCTCCGAAGCAAGACAATGGTCCCACCGAGGTCCCTCCGACGAAGGTTGTCGTTGGAGGGTCCGAGAATTGGCATTTCGGATTCGATTACAGCACCTGGGCTAACAAGAACGGCCCCTTTTACGTCAACGACACTCTTGGTAAGTCACTACTATAGCTTACCACTATTCATATCTGGATTCAGTATCTATCATGCCCCAATTTTTGTCTGCGTAAGTTTGTTCTTAATTTTCATTTTAACAGTTGATATGGGTGATTGATCGATGATGGTATTAGAATTGATACGAGTTCGTCCTCGCACAACGTTTTTGTCTAGACATTCAGTCATGATGGGACTTTTATATAATGCAATCTTATGCATAAGAAGTAGAAGTAGAGTGCTAATGTTTTTCGAATTACTTGCTTAAAATAAATGCTTTGCGAGGATAATTAAGAAGCAGAATCGCCTTATTAACCCTCCTCAAACAAAAAATGAGTAGTCTAAGTAGCATTGTAGGTTTTGTAGAAAAGTGATCCGTGGCACTATTTAAGCGACCAGACAAGGAAGGAAAAATTGCAGCTAGCGATCCTTGTGTATGCACGATCAATACTTCGAAAAACAAATACTTCTTTGTCAAGCATGCTCAACAAGTGTTTCTGGATCATTCATTGTGATATACTATTTTAAACAACATTGATTCCGGTACTTGCAGTGTTCAAGTACGACCCACCAAGCGACAGTAACACGCATCCGCACAGCGTCTACATGTTCCCAAGCTTCTGGAGCTACATGAGGTGTGACCTCAAGAGGGCAACCATGGTGGCCAACGTGTCGGATGGGGCGGGAGATGGCTTCGAGTTCACATTGAGCCAGAAGTGGAAGTTTTACTTCTTTGCATGCGGGGAGAGCGGCGGCTTCCACTGCTCCACGGGGAAGATGCGGTTCTCCGTCGTGTCACTTCCTCGCCCGTGGAAGTGGCACGGCTGATCGGCCCCGATAAGCTACGGAAGAGGCAGTGCCAATGCTTGTTATGTTACTGAAGTCATTCTTTTCTTCTCTTTCTTCTATTTTCCTTTTCGAGTTTGTTCATGCTATGATTATCTGTCTCTGTTGAAGTTATATTGGGTTGTTCTTATACTAGAAAACAATAAGTTATTTCAGGTCTGGAATAATTTTGTGACTGATTCCTCGTAAACGAAATAAAGAAATGTGTTTCCCTTTCATATGTTCTTGACTTTAACTTTCACATTTCTAATTCATAGTTACCACATGTTTACTTGAAAACCCAATTCTTATACTTTCATCTTAGTTGCGGACTCGCTGGGTCAACTACAAAGTATAGTGCACTCAGGCAAAGTCCACCCTTAGGATGAACGAGTATCTCACAGATTTATTTCTTTCCTTTTTTTTTTTTAATTCTCTTTAGTAATAGGCCCAGAGTGTATGTGTGAATCATGACAAGTATATACCAAAAATAGCTGCTTTCAAATTGTTGACACCAAAAGATGACCAACTCTTAATAATCGAGTAGAGGACTCTGTCAACGAGAACGAGATTTGGTCAGAAAAGAAATCTTCACTAAACAAGACAGCCAACAACCTGTAAGCTTGTTGACAATGAAGGAGATTGGCAAATCAAAGTGCAAGGGTTATTGACGCAAGCCTTCACTGAGACTAACGAAAGATTGATTGACAAAATCATTGACAGCAAGCCACCTTAGATTTTGGTCAAATGTTGAGGTAATGCAATAAATAGATAGAACAAAAGACTGGTGCCACGTCAATTGAAGACAGACAGAAGGTCCACACAAGCAAATAATTGCTAGGAGGTGATAGAAAATTGTATCTAGTATTTGAAACTTCTTCTTACTGCCGATCAGATTAGGAAGCTTATTCTGGATTCCAAATCCACGACCTATGCAGTAACAATTGTTAGTAGGATATGAAAACCTACATTGTAATCTTTGGAACGATTACTCACGCAATCAATGACAAAATGTCTATTTATCTTTAATACCATCATTAATTTTCTTTAAATTTCATGCTATTTATTTTCTTGTCCAAAATCAATAGAGTACTCTTTCACAATTTTTATCAATTCAATATAACTCATCCTCTTTTTTTTTTTTTTTTTTTTTGGGGGAACCAAAAACCATCTTTTCCAAATACTCAGGTGCACTGAACTTGAATGCATTTCAGGCTTTCTTTATTTACAATAACACTCTCATGCTTTGTAATATCAATTGTTATTTGCTACCACAATTTTGAAACAGGTCTTGTTATTGAGTATCCCAACACTTGTTAATCATACTGCTAAAAAACCTATTGTTATGTTGAAACAAGACAGTGCTATGCTCGGGATGATGAAATGCCATATTGACCAGAGATATAGAAGGATTGGTTACAATGACGCGTTTCACAATACAAGCCATTGGAGCAATCCTTAGAAAGAAAGGCTAGCTGGATTAATTGGCTCACCAAGTGCTTTACAATCCCATGATCGAGGCCTATCGGCTCATTTTGTGACAAATGGTATCAGAATAAGGTTTCTAAATTGTATGTGTGAATACCATTTGTTACCATATTTCCATAGAGATCAAACCCTTCATTGGTCTTGAGTATGACTCACAGGAAAAACCGAAGATGGGTACTTGTTGGGCAAGCATAGGCCATTGACATGAAGCTTAGGGAAAGGCAGTGATCATGCGGGAGAAAGGATACAACAACGAGTTATACATTTTTGTTGGCAAGCATTAGCCACTCATGTAAGCCCTTGGTAGATGTAGTGATGGTCTAAGAAGCATCGACACTCTCCAAAAGCTTTCGTGTCGTGTCGGACACTTCGACACGTGTCCGACATTCTCCGACGCTCGGTCAACACGTGTTGGAAATCCGACACTTGGTTAACTTTCTCGACACTCTCCGACACTTGAGTCAGAATTCTGACATACAAGTTTTCAACACGTAATTCCAATATCGAGGTCAATTTTAAAAATTCAATAAATGAGAGGTTAAAATATATATATATATATATATATATATATATATATATGAAAAAACAAAATAAAATAATAAAAATAATGAATGGAAAAAGAAGAAAAACCTAGTCTTCTATTCTCTTATGAATCCCACTTCTCGTAATACACAATTCACCCCTTAAGTTTTTTTTTATTTTTCTCTCATTTTCAAACATATCTAACATGCGAGTCTAGAATATGGATCGCTTATTTTTTTTCTCTAAATTTTATGAATTATTGAAATAGAGTTGAATTTATCAAATTGAAATAATGAATGATATTAATAAATTGCTGATTAATGTTTTTAGTGTAAATTCATTCTAGGTTATTTATTTATTTATTTATTTATGAATTTGATTGAAATAATTATAAAAATGATAATTTATTATGTATATATAAAAATATATTTTTAATATACAACGTGTCCCAACATATCAGAATTCTTTGTTTTTTGAGAAGCGACGTGTTGGCGTGTCGTGTTGTATCGTATCGCGTGTTGCGTGTCAGTGTCAGTGTTACTTAGGTGATGGTTCGGAGAAGTCAAGGATATGGATAATAGCTCACAACGAGGGCATTCTGAAAAGTCATGTAGGAAGAATGTCTTGTGACTTTTCCTCAATCTATGAAGGGAAGGGAATGAACTCTGTAATATGAGAGAAACATGAGGCATTGTTATGACTGATATAACTAGATGATGGGAGTGATGAAATGAACTTCATATGAAAAATGTTTGATGGTGAGATTGGCTACCCAAGTAAAATCTTATTGGGAGCTGATGCCATTCTATTGGTAATGTCCACAATAAGCCAAAGCAAATTGTTGTGTTGAATCAAGACACATACCTTGCTCGAGATGGTGAGATACCCAAGTTGATGGGAGACATGGAACAATTTATCATAACAAGACATTTCACAATGGTAGCCCAGTCATTCATCCTTAAAATGGAATGCCAACTTGCTAGGCATTGTACACCTTAGTGAATGGACTTGCTAGGCATTGTACACCCCCTTGACCATGGCCAATCGGCCCAAATCATGGTAGTTAGCCAGCATTTCCCACCTTTTTTATTTACAAAATAAAAAAGTAAAAAAAGTTTGTCGACATTTTAGATCATCTCTTTGGATCATTATCATGCACTCTCTAACTTTCGTATATAACGCAATTTGATGATATGATTTTATGGGATGAGAGTGTGCTTATCATCATAGTTTTTGCTTTATTATTCTAATTTGCTGCTTGGGATATACTTTGCTTTGAACATCTCATAAATATCTTGAAAGTTTGAAATATGAATGAAATATTTACTTTTGACAAAAAAAAAAAAAATTCTCTATCAATTTCCATTGCTTACAAAAATTGAGGGTAAGAAAGAGATTTCCTAGAAAATTGTTGACATAAAATTACATTTATGCCCCTCGGAAGTCATGTGCAGTACGCATGTTAACAAAAAAAATAAAAGAGGTTTAACGGCCGTAACAAAGTGAAAGTTCAATATGGGCATCACATATCAGTTAGAAGTTAATTGCAAACGTGTATTACTGCCAAAATTCATGTGTGTTTATGTAGTTTTCCTTAATATATTTATTATGGTTTTTAAGGTTTTTCTCTTACATTTAATTGATTCGTGAAATTTCATATGGTAAGAACTTCTTCCTGGAATGTCATAATCCTATCACCCAAACATAACGCAACTGGACTTCAAATTACGACGCAACGATTTCGCTTTCCCACTTCGGTCAATGCTATACATGTAGGCTCTTTACTTAAAATTCTTGGTTATAATTTCTTCTTCTTTTTCTTTATTTTTTAGTTATTTTGCTCGGGTCAACTTTGGATCAATACTCTCAAAATGATGGCATATTCTTCAGAGATAACAAGAACATATTCAGATACTGTGTTCACTCTCCGAAGTTCCAAGTCTTAAGAGCACGCGGAGGGACTTTGGTTCATCTTTTTCCGAGAACACGCCTTCAATTGGGTCACTGCTATGTCCTAAATCTAGAATATCTCAATCCTAAATTCGATACCCTCAAGCTTAGAAATGTTCAATTTTAGTCATTATTCTTATATATATATAAAAGTCTAACAAGTTTCAAGTAGTGCAATTGTAGAAAGACCATTAATCCATTATATTCTTTGATTATATAATTGGAGAAAAGCGAAGAAGTATCTTCGCCAACCTACCTCTACTGATTGTGTTTGAGAGGAATTCATCCTCTTTGAAAAAAGTGTAAAAGGTGTAGAGGTTCAGCTACCAAAGGATGCAATTAGATTTTCGTAAAAATAATATAGTTGTATAATTCCATTCTGTATTTAGTAGGGGTGTGCAATCAAATCAGGTATACCTGGGAATTAGACCAACCCACCTAGAAAATAGGATCAAGAGCCGGTTCCCGTTGAAACCGGTTCAGAAACCGATTCCCAAAATTCGGAACCAGTTTCAACTGGTCCAGGAATTGGTTCCGATTAAATACACATCCGGGAACTAGATCGACCAAACCGGTTTGGTAACCGGTTTGTAAGTCCAAAACCCAAAACGAACACACTTACCGAAGGTGCGAGGTGTTCTCGTGCATTTTCTTAGGAACATATGTTATAATAATCTGGCTCTATAGGGTAAAAAGATCTCAAAATTAGATCAATTGAGTTCACACTTCATGATTCGTATTTTTTATTATTTTCTTTGTTTATTACCCATTTCCTCAGGTTACTTGCTTGTGCATATTGCCAAAACGAGGAAGTTGTAGACATCATTAAAAATTATAACTCTTGCTAATTTATCATCATAACTTTGTGGATCCTTAGTTTTTTTGTTTACTCAAAAAGTTCATGTACTTATTGATTATAAGTGCTTAATATTTCAATACAAATTAGGAGGATTACATGATTTTCCTACGTATTAATGTAAAATTCAAAGCTGTATAGGATATCAAGCAGTTGCAAAATAGATATTTATATTTGGCTTGATTGCTCATCATCATGACCAAAATGGATTCATTTTGCCACCAAATATCATGGTACTTGCTTCCACAAGATTTTACCTATAAATTCCTTTCGAGCAACCATGTTAGCTAGGCCACAAAACCCATTTGAGTAAATTCATAAATAAATAAAAATTGTTGTCCATGTCAAAATTAAGGGTATTACGATCTCCAACGTGGATCCTTGAAAAACTTCACCCACCCTTGAAAAATGTTACTCACAAGAATGTGATATGACGATGGTATCTTAGTCAATTACCTTAAAATGGATGTTTAAAGTCAAAAGAAGTGTGGACAAAGTCTACTAATAACGTATCATTACAAGTAAATAAAAAGTTATTAACCAAATTTAATTGCACGTGTGGTCAATTAATTTTCATTAAAAATATTTTTCATTCACTATGAGAAGTATTTTTTTTTTTTTTGGTAATTCAATCTGGTAACTAAGTTCTCTTCTACAAGTTATCTATGCTTTTATCTAAATTCATTTTAAATTCCCATAGTTAAAAGTAATCTCGGTGCAATCTTACAATAATTAATAACATCAATAGATGTTTATAAACGTGTTAGTAGACGACTAAACTGGAATATACGTAATAAATTTAAGGAGAGAAATTACACAAAACTTTATGAACTTTTAAAATGAAGAAATTACACAGAACTCCATGAACTTTTAAAATGGCACTCTTTACGAAACACTTTAGACCTAGAACCCCTCATGAAATTTCATTTGTTTCAATGGTCAATTCTCTGTCTATTTCTTAATTTGCACGTTATTAACATGAGTGAAATTGTATTTGTTCTTGGATCTTTAGTCAAATCACCCTTTTTTAACTCAAGTACATAAGAATTAATTAAAATGCATAGAATAATTAGAGAAAAATGGGAAAATATGGTATGATCAAGATAATAATAATAAAATATTAATAAGAAGAAAATTTCTAGACTTTTACGAGTACAAAATTAAGTTTGCTCCTTTGAGAAATTATTAATTTTCTAGACTTTTCAGTAAGTTACTAACTTTATAGCAGTGTAAATTCATCCGAAGTTAGTTACTAACCTATGAATATCCTAAGTAAATTGGACTACATGATAAGAAGCAAATTTCTCACATGAATATGTATTCTCTCTTTAATGATTAGTAAGTAAATTTGGCAAGTAGTCAAGATGTAATTTGCAGTTACCAGTGAAGTTCCTAATGTTTAATAATTTCTCAACACTGGATATAACTTCCATATAATTAACTTCCAGTAACTTTGCACTTTTTAATAAATCTTACTCAAAATGCATAATATCCAACAGTGTTTATTGCTTCCTTGAAAATGAACGGTGGAGACGACCCCGCTTGTGAATTTTTATGAAAGAGCCCACGAAAATGTAGCACTTGCCCAAGACTAAAGTGAAAATTCCAACTATTTGAGCTAATGGATAATTTAGTTACCTTTAAAGTTCCTAATTGTCATTCTATCTTGACGGAGATCTAAGTGACCAAAACGAAATGAATACATGGGGAAATTACTCGGGACTTCACCTAAATTTTGGAAGTAGTACAATTTTGCCCATAAACTTTTAATTATTATACATTATCCATGAAAATTAACCATCTCCTGTATTTTCTGTTAGCATGCTACACATTTCCAGTGTAATTATGTACTCTATCTCACTTTTAAAAGGAGATCTCTATCTTCCCTTGATATTTGTGAAAATTTAAAAACTAACGAAATGGATTTTTAATTAACTAAAATATTCATATCATAAAAAATAGATATCATTAATAATACTAAAAAATTAAAAATTTGTGGTATATTTTAGATAAAATAAACACAATTAAGTGAAAAATAAAAATGTCTCAGAATAAAAAATGATCAAATACCAAAGATTACACGCTCATTATGCATATTAAATGGTTAGGTAATTGAAAAAAATTAAAAACCATCTTAATTTTAGTTAATCATTTTTTAATGAATTGAGAACCTTATTTTCTTTTATAATTTTTTTATTTTTTATTAATCGAATAACTTTTAACATTAATTAACTTTTTAAATACATTTAATGAGTAACTAATTTTCCATTTGACCTTTCTACTCTTGAGGCATTTTCCTTTTTAATCTAATTTGTATTTATTCATTTTCTTAATATAGCTTACTCGGTTCTTTTAACATGGTTATATTTATCAAATTTTAACAAATTTTTTGGTCAAATTTTAAGAAAGAGATTCCCTTAAGATAAAATTGAGATAAAAATATACTTTTCTCCTTAAAAGTCACATGCATCTACTTTAGCTCCTTAAAAGTCACACGCATTGCACATGCTAAGAAAAGATGAAAGTTGAAGGGGAAATTATATAACAATCGGAAGTTCGGGGGCAAACGTGTACCACCTTCAAGTTGAGGAGGGTTTAGTACAATTTCCCTAAACACATGGTTTAAGTTTTTTGGTTTTTCTCTTATATATACTCAATGTAGGAAATTTGACATAGTACTCATTTAACCAGTTCCATAAATATTTTCTTTCATCAAAATTCAAAATAAAGCCGATTCGAATATAGCTTCTTCCTTACTCGTCAGTGTGACATCCTGATTTTTAACCCTGCTTTCGACTAAATGAATTGGGCTTTTCATTGATGCACCTATGACATTTTTCTCTAAGTTGGCCACTCACAAGATAACTAGTCTATCAGGTGAAGCCATTAAGGAATCTAAATGCGGCCGACTTGAGAATTTGATTAGAAATCGATTGCTCGACTGTGCTAATCTACAAGGGTCAACACGGCATCTTTAAAATCGATTAGAGACCAGAGATAGGTCGATTTGACAAAGGCATGTAATTAAAGTGTGGGTGATTCCACCTAATTGCAAAATTCGTGTCGAACGACACTAAATCGATTTTTCTGTCAATTCTATACCTGTGCCTATAATTGAAACCTCGAGATTTTCACGACAACCGAGAGTCGCCTACGAGTCGGAGATGCACAATGTGGATAAAAAATAACCGACCACGGGTCAATTGCGCTAAAAATTCTTAAAAACTACCCGGTAGATTAGGTCACGCTAAAATCGCGTACGGTTGAAACTAACCAAGAAATTGAACTCGATTTCAGGAATCGAAAGTTTCAGTATATCACAATTTATTTTAAGAACATCAACTCATCCTTTGAAGAATTTTTGGCAAGTCCGGATCTTTTTCAGAAAATCAATTTTTGGCAAGTTGATTAAAAGAAATTCGAATGGGAGAGAGATTTGCCATTTTTGCTATCCAAGATTAGTTATTTGTGGGAATTTTTATGCAAAATAGATTTTGGGTGACCAAGAGATGAGCATGAAGACTTAGGGGACCAAGCATTGATGAAGATGGATATTTTTGTTTGACTTTTTGCCCCCCTTCTTCAGCTTCTCATGCACGCCAGCCCAGCTGCTTCCCCCTTCGCGGTTTCTGCTTTCTTTTCATTTTCCTCCTCTCTTCTTCTTCATGTGAATTTCCCTCTCAATTTCTCCTCTGCTTCAGCCCAGCCCAGCGACGACAATCGCATGCCCATTCCCCTCATGACGCCAACACTTCAACTGGTCCGTCCCCCACTTCGCTGCCGCATGCCCACACAGAATTTCATCAAGCGCCACCTACACGCCATCAACGATCCAGCCCCCATCTCCCGCGTCCCCAACCACCACAAATTTTCCCCGGTGCTTCACCGCCACTCTATCTCTCCTCTGCCATCACGCCACTAGCTAAACCCCCCATCCTGCCAACTCGTTGGCCCACCGTTCATCAAAGTCGCTCCCTTGACGTCATGCCCATATCCTTGCTATAGCCCACACGTTCCAACCCAACATCCATCGACCCAACTCCACTCAATCTCACCCCTGTTTCACCATCTTCAGCCTAGTCCCGAGCCACCAACCAGCCCACAACCTCCGATCCAGCGTCCATTCTGCAGCCAAGCCAAGCCCGCGACCAGTCCTTGAGCAAAATCGATTTTTCAGATCAAGTAGGTAGTTTGTTGGCTATTTTTAGCTCAGTCCGAGCTTCCTTTGGCGTCGCCATAGGCTCGAGTCTCGCTCACCTCTGCGTCGCCGTCGCCATGAACTCATCAACTTGTTAAACTGGTGAGTTTACTTTCTAAACCTTAATTAAGAGGTTAATTATGCTTAGGGGAGGTTTAGATTAGTCTAAGTGAGATCAATGTATTTATTTAGCTTGTTTAGTTAATTAAATTAGTTAGATAGGTCAATTAGGTGGTTAGTTATTGTAATTAGTTACTTTAGTAGGTTATTTTGTAGCTAGGTTGGTTAGAGTAATTTAATTAGTTCGATTAAGTGGTTAGATTAGCCTAGGTAGATTAATTAGTGATTTATGTAATTATTTTGCATTTATTTAATTATTTTGTAATTTATTTAATTATTTATTATTTTCTATAAATTATATTGGGATATTCGATCATTAGAATTTTGTGCTGATTGTCGTGGTGTAATTAGTTTGTACAATTGAGTGTTAAATTGTGCAATTGGATGCTGATTGGTGATTCTGGATTATTATTTCAAAATTATGGATTTTTGGTATTTTAATTAGAAAAATACCGGGTGTCGGTTTTTGACGTCAAAAATGTTTTAAAGTACTATATCAAATAGCGAGACTTTTAAAAGAGAAGATATCACTTTTTATGGCTCAATCTGATCGTGTACCCACACACGATTATTTTACCGGGTGTTTTTAATATGAAGAAAATAGGCCAAGCACATTATTTAAATTGAGGCATTTGAGTGCAAAGCACAATGTCCTTGATC
The DNA here is from genome assembly GCF_016545825.1 of Eucalyptus grandis. Taxonomy (NCBI): domain Eukaryota; kingdom Viridiplantae; phylum Streptophyta; class Magnoliopsida; order Myrtales; family Myrtaceae; genus Eucalyptus; species Eucalyptus grandis. Next base: position 28,773,948 of record NC_052618.1, on the reverse strand, counting down.
GAAATTGGATTTGCGTGTGAATGTTATGAGAACCCATCACGAGTGTTTATGTCGGATGATGCTCATATATGAAATGTCCCACATCAACGGATGTCGGATCGCAGTAGAGGCCGGATCGATGCTCCTTCGGGATTGCCATCTAAAGGTAGGCGTTGCCGTGCTCGCTGGAAGACCGCTGACTGTTGAGTCAACCGTGCCCATGGGGCCGTAACTAATTGGAACGCCTGAATGATTGAGATGATCACGCCTAATTATTGGACAAAATTGTGTTGCACGGAATGGAACGTGTCACAACGATTTGGTCTTATAATCAGGATCCCATGTGATTGATTGATTTATTAAAGTGAGGCATTTCAATTATCGAATACATTGGATGTATGCATATGTTATATGAGCTATGCTGATGTGCAAAGAGGAGCTAAGGTGAGGTAAGTCTTCTATGATGTGTGTATAGGCTGCCTCAAGGTGTATTATCTTCCAAATCGAGGTTTAGGGTGTAGACTCTTTGAGATTTTTATCTCACCCCATTGTGGGTTACCAATTTAAGGGCATAGTGTGGAGGATCCAAAGTCGAGACTGAAGGGTCTAGATGTAGATGGCCTAGAGGTTTCTTTTTTAGTCAGACCTTCTGTGTGTTGACACCTAAATTTTGGCGACCCATTTAGACATTTATCGTATTAAAAAATTATGGGTTAATTTTATCCCTGAAAAAATAAAATCACATGGCATATAGTTTAGGAAACATTTTTGTTTATTTTATTGGACCGACGGCGAGTGCAAAATTTTTCACATATTCCGTTAGGATTTTCATATATATTAGGCAATATACACCGAGTGATGTATATTTGATGGAAAGGAAATTCTCGAATGAAATATTGGAAAAAAACACAAAATATTGCGCGTGGTGGGATGATATATTCAATAGTATTTTGCACGAGCAAAGTTGGCAATGAAATATACCACGGAGATACAATTTTTTGGTGTATAAAAGGAGCCGCGTACGGTGGGGAGCAAAGGAGGCCACACGTATTGAATACACGGCCACGTCAAAGGGGGGTTTCTTTTTCGTAAAAGGAGCACAAAAAGCAAAAAGTGCAGCAGAGAAGGCGTGCGACAGGTGAGTAAAAAAAAAGAAAAAAAAAGGAAAAGGAAAAGAAAAGAAAAGAAAAGAGGGGAACTGTGCATCGTCTTCTTCTCGTTTCCCCTCGTCGTTCCGCCCTGTGTCGGTCTCTACTGCGCCTACTACCAGTCACTGTTGCAAACACCCTGCCGGACACCGTGCGACCCGACGCCTGAGACGCCCCTGTCACCATCGCTCCGCCTCTGCCCTGTTGCTGCCGGAGCACCGTTCGTTCACATCCAGCGCAGATCCAACGATTCAACGTCCCTGCTCGCCGCACCGACGCCGCCTGGAGCCGAAGCCCACCGCGATTTCGCCCTGTTGCTTCACCGCTCAGCCACTCCGTTTCTCCGCTGCTCGAGATCCGCCCGTGATGCTGCTACTGTGCCGATCCGAATTTCACTTGAGCGACTACCCAAGCTGCTTCCACCACTCCAAATCCGGACGCCCACCCAACGTCGCACCACCTTGCAGCAGCCTCCGCCCGACGACCCAACGCCATCCCTCGCTGACGCTGGTTGAAGCCGTGCCGATCCTTGCCACCCTCACCAGTCGCTGCAACCTGACAACGCTCCACCAGCCCGACGAAGCCGCCGCTGTGCCGATCCGCACCATCGCACCGACACCACTGCTCAACCGTTGATCTTGCAGCCCGAAGCTTTGCCTCATCCGCGACCAGCTGCCCCTGCCGGACCTCCGACTAGCTGCTCTTGGTTGAGTACCCACGGGCTGCCGAGCCTATTTTGGAAGAAAATCAAAATCCAATTAGGTAGTTTTCATTTATTTATTTTATCTATTTTAGTGTTCATTATTATTTTACTTATTTTGTCTTTTAGTGGAATTAGTCCTTAAGGTATGATTGAGAGTTCCCGGCATGAAATTGCCTGTGAAATTTGTGATTGACAGTCCGATTTTCGCGCCCGAAATCTGACTCGCAATTGCTTAAAGAAATCGCTAATCCAATCTTCCGCCCGAGATCCGATTCGTGATTTATGTAAAATTGGCCAACCCGATCTCATGCGCTAGATATGGTTCGTCAATTTAGGTATGAATATTGCTTGATTTGCTATGGTGTTACTTAGATTAGTTTTCTTTAAAACAAAAATGTAGTTTTAGGGTTTGCATGCTCATAATAGGAATTTTATTTCGAATTTTCAAAAAAAAAAAAAAAATCAAATCAATTAATTTAGGTTGCTAGTTCTTTTTCTTTTTTTAATTTGGATTGCATGTTTAATTATTTGGCAATTATTAATTTCGAAATTAAAAAAAAAGAGGAAAAATGGAAAAACACAAAAAAGGTCATTATGCATATGTAAAATTAAGGCATCTTTTGCACGTCATTGCATATTAGGGTGAATTGCATTTAGTTTAATTTTAGATGATGTTTTTTCTTAATTTATTATAGGTTTAAGTATTTCATCAAATAGATTGCATTTTAGGATTATTTAGGTTAAGATAATATTTTAGTTTAAATTAGGATTTGGCTCAACCTAATTCCTAATATAAATTAAATAGGATCTTAATCTAATTAGGTAATTTTCACATTTCACCTAATTTCGAATTTCTTGAAAACTACAAAAAATGTTATAGGTTAAATTAGTTTTATTATTTAGGATAAAGTGCATTCTTTTAGGAAAAAGGAAAAAATTGTCATATGCACGTCATTAGGGTTAGATTCATTGAGATGCATGTCATTTAGTATTTTCGTTAGGCCCATTTAATTAGAAATTACATGTCATTGGAATTAGGTCATTTAGTTAATATTACATTGCATATTGCATGATTTTCATTAATTAAGTGAAAAAAAAAAATTGCATGTCAATTAGAAACCATATCTAGGGTTGTTGATGTGGATTTTAATTTAATATTTGTAGATGCTTTCGTTGTTATAAGGTAAGTCATGCAATTTATTCATTTGCTTTCTTGAGTGTTAAATTGGTGAATTGCGCACCCGCATTATCGCCTCACATGTTAGGAAAATAGATTTAAAATCAATTTAAGCTGCCTGCAAAAACATTTTTGAAATTAAAAGAATGGTACCGAAAGGGCATTAGAGAAATCTAGTGTAACCAAGTCCTCGTACCCATAATCTCTGGTTCGTAGGAGTAAAGTAAATCTCCCGTTACTTTACTTGGGTTTCTAATCAACCCACCAAAAATAGATTAGTGGCGACTCCTAATTGAAAAATCAATTGTATGCTAAGAACTTGAACCTAAGTCGCGAATTGGTATGGGCTTGGGAGAGCCCGAGTTAAGTCTAGGCTTAACAATCCATTAGCCAAAACCCTAGGTGGTTCACACCCGAAAAATTGGTCGCGATAGCTTGGCGACTCCACTGGGGCTTGAGTTAAAACTCTTAGTGGACTTAGGCCAATTTTTCTTTTCTTTTGAAAAATGTTTTTGTTTGGCAACAAGGATCTCAGGTACGTCCCTAACATTTAGGTGTTAAATGTTCTTGAAGATTGGGAGGTATAAGGGGAGAAGTCATTGCTAACCCTTATCTTGCAGGTTGGAGTTAGGGATGTATGATTTATTTTTTATTGAAGTGTTGTTTGATTTAAACTGCTGTGCGTGCTTTGCATTTATCACTACATTTTGCACACACAACCCGCCGCCGGACCTGGGCCGCATAGGATCACCTAGGATGGTATTGAGATGTTTGCCACTTCGACCGCATGCTCGCGGTACGAGTCGCTCATCTCAATCCCGAAGTTTCTTTCATGGTGTCAAGAGTACCCACCTTGGTCCGCATGCTCGCGACCCAGGTCATCTCTTTGACCAAGTCGGAGTCATGAGGACCCGACATAGTCCACAAGCCCGTGGCTAGTCCGATCATCCTTGTGGCTCCACCTTGATAAGCCTTATAGATTAGAAATCGAGCCACTTACCATGCGCATGTCTATGTGATTGCCATTGATTCTCCTTGGTGAAGTAAGTCTTCTTTCCCTATACCATGCAATTTATTTTGTCGTGCTTTTGGTCTGTCCATGACAATCTAGGTTAGTCGTTTAATCTAATTCATTTGTCAATTATAAATGAAATGAGGAAATTGCCATGCAATGAATCATTTGCCAAAAAAAAAAAACTTTTAAGAATTTGTTTTCAATTTATCTCTAGGAAATTTGGTTTTGTTAGGGTGTGTATCTTTATTTTCTTAGTCTATTTTTAGGAAATGCCTTTCTTGTACGAACTTTTCATGAATAAATGAAAAAAAATGGAAAACTCAACTAGATCATTGTCATGGATTGACTTTTTATTTACCCTCATACTTACATGTTCCCATTCATTTGAATTAGGTAATTATGGAGCGATCCCGCTCACCCATTCGTTCATGATTGAGAGCTAAAATGGCAGATCAAAAAGAGCTAATCTCGTCAAGCAAAAGTACTACAATCTATCTTTGATGAGAAATTGCGACTCCAATGAGAGAGCCAAGAAATTTTTTTGAACCGTCTCATTTTCTGAGATAGCCGAATTTGATAAGACTGGTTACATATCTAGAAGAAAAAATATCTCACCTGAAGGGTTCATATCACAAGATCAAGGAGGGTGAAGAATTCAAGTACACATGATTCATGATCCTAAGTAGTTCGATTTCCTCATTTAATTAGGGGCATGCACCTTCCCCTGCGTGGGAATTCTCATCGCTTTTTAGGGATTGATTTCAATTTCTTCTGTGCTTGAGCATCACATTCCAATAAATGTAATTTGATTGATGAATATCAATAGAATTACAAGTTTTGTTTTGAGGACATGATGGGGAACACCAAACTAGCCCGGTGACGATATCCAACAATGAAAAGAAAATATCATCCAAGGAGAATTCTGAGGACTAGGCTTCTTCATGCTTCCTCATCCAAAAAAAAGAAGAAGCAAAAGAACAAAAAAAAAAAGATCATTTTTCAAGCCATTTCCAAAAAAGCATGCATTAGATTAGCCTTGTTTAATTTTCTAACTCATTTACTTCATGTTTCAGAGCATTACTTTTTTGACCCAATAAAAAAGCATCTGAAAAAGGCACATCATGTTGCAATTGGTTCAATTGTTACTCAACAAGTTTCTAAAGAGTTAATGTCGGTCACATGTCGATACTACTTGAATATCCATCTTGAAGGGCCAAACAAAGTGTGTTCCATTTCCATGCTTGACGGAATTTTCATTCTTGCCCATTAAATGAGGGGCAAGTTAAAAGATGATCATCCATCTTTGGTAAAAGAGGTACATCTCGTTTTTTAACACAAATAATTTTGGGAGATGACGCTTTGTTCTTTTCCTTGCAGATGACGAATTGGGGGCACTACAGATTCTAGTAGTGACATGACTGAGACAAAATCTCAATCCGAGCCAAAATGGTTGTGCAATTTGAATTTACTTTGATGTTGCATAGTATTCACGCACGTTGTTTTGTGCAGGGGCAAAAGCAAGATTTCATCAAATCAAAGATCGAATTTTCATCATCGATTGATCAATTTGTGTGTTTATTCCCTTTCGATAGAGGCAATCTAGGGACATCCATTGCTGAGACAATCTCTTCATGGGACAATTCTTGAATGAATGCTTGAAATCTTGTTTGAGTGTAGTAAATTGTTTGTTTTGAGGTCACAAATGCTTTTTATGCTTAAAGTTGCTGAACTCTTTTGAAAAGAAAATTTTCATATTGATTTAGCTCACCAATTTCATGTGGAGATTTGTCAAGATAGACAATTTAATGGAGTGACATCAATGCTTAAGAATGCTGAATGAGACGTGTCAGTATGATGAAAGGCAAGCCTTATCCTATACACAATCCCCTACTTATACACTTGTGAGATGAGTGTAGGAAGTTCCATATCTACAAGGTAAAGAGTTCTCTCGCAAAAGATATGATGACTGAAATGATGAGGGGCAGTTTATTTCTCTATCCCAAACACTACAAGTGATACATTGCTTAACCCATTTGAGCCCCATACACTTGTGAAAATTCTTTCAAATTACCCCTGTCAAGGACCACCCCACATTGGGGCAAGTTGGAGGTAAGACAGCACCATAAAGTGAAGAAAATGGATTGAAATTTTCTTGCTTTCACTTGCATCAATTTTCAGGTCGTGCTATTACATTGAATTCATATGGTAATTTAAGTGCCTTAGGATGACGAAGAGCATTTCTTTCTCTATCCTACATACTTATATCCTTTGCATAGCCCACTTGAGCCTGCAATTTCATTTCTTTTAAACCCGGTTAGTGATCATCCCCCACACTGGGGCAAGGCAAGAGACATATGAAGACCTTTGAAAGTTTGAATGTCATAAAGTGTAATTGCTTGACACATGCATACAAATATAGAATTAAGGGGCATGAAAAAGCAGTGTGCCTGGTAAAAGCAAGGCCAATGCCCATGAAAAAAAAGTGAAGAAAAAATGAACAAGAACTAGGGGCATGAAAAAGTGGTGTGCCTAGTAAAAGCAAGGCCAATGCCCATAAATGAAAAAAGAGAGTCAAGATAGATGACTGTCAATTGCTAGAATTAAATCCCAATGGAGCAATACTCAAAGAACTCAAATGCTGAGTTTTCATAATCAATGGGGCACTTCATGAAGACAATCCTCGATGGTGAAAAAAAAACTGGTGGCAATGCCAAGATGATCATCAGCTCTCACTCTTTACACATATTTTGAACCTGCATATCCTTCCATTTCTCAACCCATGAACCTAGCCTATGTTACGTCCCTTACAAAGTCACTTCAGATTATGGCACTTGAATTAACATAGGAGTTCACATGTTTTATGCATCGCTCGAAAAAGTGCGAGCAAGATTATTTCTTTCTCATTTTGCAGGGTTCTTGATTTGTAAACCCGGAGATGATTAAAGAGTTGTTCTTTCAATAGCTTTGACTCGAAGAGTCCCTTTGTTAAGCCGTTGACCGAGCCCACATTACAGTCCCTATTAAAGACCTCTCAGATTGGTAAGGTCGTATCGCTTGCGAGAAAACTCGGACCCTTGTTAGTATGATGACAGTGAGATGGAGTGATTCTCATAAAATAGCCTCTAAATGAGAGTGAGTGAAAGTCCTTTCTAACTGAAGGTCTTTCATTTGGTATTCTTAGGAAATCCATGTTATGAGTGAAGATTGTCTTGAATGATAATTCTCTCCAATGGAAATTTGGGTGATGCAAAGGTCATTATGCATGAACCCCGATTGAGTTGAAGAAAACCTCACTAAATTTTGAAATGTGCATTCTAGAGTAGCTCAAATTGTCTATCTCTTTGATGAATGCATATCAGTTTTGCTCTAAATCATGTCTGACGGGTAATTCAAGTTCCTTTCAGAATGTTTCATGATATTAGGAGATGAGAAACCTCCACCATGAGGTGAAAGACCTCCACAGGATATCTAAATTTCAAAAGACATATCCCCAAGAATCAGAGATGTCACCAGGTAAGTATATCTCTACCATACTCTAAAATACTTGTCATTGTGCAAGTATTCTCTCTCAAGTGCATCAACACTTGACTTGGTCAAGCTGTCCAGTTATATCGACCTGGCGTGCTTTCGTACCCCAGAGTCATTTTCATCAACTCGGCGTGCTTCCGTAGCCCGATGTCTCTTTCTTGACCTGGCGTGCTTTCGTAGCCCATAGTCCATTTTATCGAACCGGCGTGCTTCCGTAGCCCGGATTTCTTTTATCGACCCGGCGTGCTTTTGTAGCCCAGAGTCCTTTACACCGACACTCATTAGAGTTGTCCCCCAAAGATTTTTCCTTTAGATTCAATCTGATTAAGGCGACCGAAGAATGGTTTGGGTCCTGGTCGGATGATTTCTATCGCAAGGCTAGGCGACCGAAGAATGGTTCGAGTCCTAGCCAAGCAAAACCTCAGTCTAGGCGATCGTAGAATGGTACGGGTCCTAGACAACATTTATTGCTCTAACAGGTAACTGTAGAATGGTACGGGTCTTGGAAAAGTAATTTCCCCATTCAGGCGACCGTAGAATGGTACGGGTCCTAGACAACACCTATTTCCTCATTCAGGCGATCGTAGAATGGTACGGGTCCTGGAAAATGAATTCCCGTTTAGGCGACCGTAGAATGGTATGGGTCCTAGACAAAACCTTTCTGCCGTATTGGGCGACCGTAGAATGGTACGGGTCTTGGGAAAGCAGTTCTTTACAAAACTTTTATGCTGTACTGGGCGACCGTAGAATAGTACGGGTCCTGAGAAAGCAGCTCCTTTTTGCCATACTGGGCGACCGTAGAATGGTACGGGTCCTGGGAAAACAGCATCTTCACAAAGTCATGTTACTATTCTAGGCGATCGTAGAATGGTACGGGTCCTGGACAGGTAACACTCACTACCTCGAATTACTCTATCATCCTCGAAGGTAAGTTATTCCAGGTAGGTTCATCTATCATTTGCATTAGCATTTTCATGCATCATACAAATTGCATTAAAAAATGGAATTCATGTTCTGACAAAAAAAAGCACTCACTGCATGTGCATGGTCAAAATTTAGGTCTCAATTTGTCTTTGAAGGCAACCTCTACGAGCTCACCTTAAAAGAGGGGCAGTTGTTGATACCTAAATTTTGGCGACCCATTTAGACATTTATCGTATTAAAAAATTATGGGTTAATTTTATCCCTGAAAATATAGTTTAGGAAACATTTTTGTTTATTTTATTGGACCAACGACGAGTGCAAAATTTTTCACATATTCCGTTAGGATTTTCATATATTTAGGCAATATACACCGAGTGATATATTTTTGATGGGAACGAAATTCTCGAATGAAATATTGGAAAAAAAACACAAAATATTGCGCGTGGTGGGATGATATATTCAATAGTATTTTGCACGAGCAAAATTGGCAATGAAATATACCATGGAGATACAATTTTTTGGTGTATAAAAGGAGTCGCGTACGGTGGGGAGCAAAGGAGGCCACACGTATTGAATACACGGCCACGTCAAAGGGGGGTTTTTTTTCGTAAAAGGAGCACAAAAAGCAAAAAGTGCAGCAGAGAAGGCGTGTGACAGGTGAGTAAAAAAAAAAGAAAAAAAAAGGAAAAGGAAAAGAAAAGAAAAGAAAAGAGGGGAACTGTGCATCGTCTTCTTCGCGTTTCCCCTCGTCGTTCCGCCTTGTGTCGGTCTTTACCGCGTCTACTACCAGTCCACTGTCGCAAACCCCCTGTCGGATGCCGCGCGACCCGACGCTGAGACGCCCCTGTCACCATCGCTCCGCCTCTGCCTTGTTGCTGCCGAAGCACCGTTCGTTCACATCCAGCGATTCAACGTCTCTGCTCGCCGCACCGACGCCGCCCGGAGCCGAAGCCCACCGCGATTTCGCCCTGCTGCTTCGCCGCTCAGCCACTCTGTTTCTCCGCTGCTCGAGATCCGCCCGTGATGCTTCTGCTGTGCCGATCTGAATCTCACCTGAGCGACTACCCAAGCTGCTTCCACCACTCTAGATCCGGACGCCCACCCAGCGTCGCACCACCTTGCAGCAGCCTCCGCCCGACAACCCGACGCCATCCCTCGCCGACGCTTGCTAAAGCCGCGCCGATCCTTGCCACCCTCACCAGTCGCTGCAACCCGACGGCGCTCCACCAGCCCGACGAAGCCGCCGCTGTGCCGATCCGCGCCACTGCACCGACGCCGCTGCTCAGCCGTTGATCTTGCAGCCCGAAGCTCTGGCTCATTCGCGACCAGCTGCCCTGCCGGACCTCCGACCAGCTGCTCTTGGTTGAGTACCCACGGGCTGCCGAGCCCTATTTTGGAAGAAAATCAAAATCCAATTAGGTAGTTTTCATTTATTTATTTTATCTATTTTAGTGTTCATTATTATTTTACTTATTTTGTCTTTTAGTGGAATTAGTCCTTAAGGTATGATTGAGAGTTCCCGGCATGAAATTGCCTGTGAAATTTGTGATTGACAGTCCGATTTTCGCGCCCGAAATCTGACTCGCAATTGCTTAAAAAAATCGCTAATCCAATCTTCCGCCCGAGATCCGATTCGTGATTTATGTAAAATTGGCCAACCCGATCTCATGCGCGAGATATGGTTCGTCAATTTAGGTATGAATATTGCTTGATTTGCTATGGTGTTACTTAGATTAGTTTTCTTTTAAAAAAAAATAAAAAAAAATGTAGTTTTAGGGTTTGCATGCTCATAATAGGAATTTTATTTCGAATTTTCAAAAAATAAAAAAAAATCAAATCAATTAATTTAGGTTGCTAGTTCTTTTTTTTTAAAAAATTTGGATTGCATGTTTAATTATTTGGCAATTATTAATTTCGAAATTAAAAAAAAAAAGAGGAAAAAGGAAAAACACAAAAAAAGTCATTATGCATATGTAAAATTAAGGCATCTTTTGCACGTCATTGCATATTAGGGTGAATTGCATTTAGTTTAATTTTAGATGATGTTTTTTCTTAATTTATTATAGGTTTAAGTATTTCATCAAATAGATTGCATTTTAGGATTATTTAGGTTAAGATAATATTTTAGTTTAAATTAGGATTTGGCTCAACCTAATTCCTAATATAAATTAAATAGGATCTTAATCTAATTAGGTAATTTTCACATTTCACCTAATTTCGAATTTCTTGAAAAATACAAAAAATGTTATAGGTTAAATTAGTTTTATTATTTAGGATAAAGTGCATTCTTTTAGGAAAAAGGAAAAATTGTCATATGCACGTCCTTAGGGTTAGATTCATTGAGATGCATGTCATTTAGTATTTTCGTTAGGCCCATTTAATTAGAAATTACATGTCATTGGAATTAGGTCATTTAGTTAATATTACATTGCATATTGCATGATTTTCATTAATTAAGTGAAAAAAAAAAAAAAAATGCATGTCAATTAGAAACCATATCTAGGGTTGTTGATGTGGATTTTAATTTAATATTTGCAGATGCTTTCGTTGTTATAAGGTAAGTCCTGCAATTTATTCATTTGCTTTCTTGAGTGTTAAATTGGTGAATTGCGCACCCGCATTATCGCCTCACATGTTAGGAAAATAGATTTAAAATCAATTTTAGCTGCCTGCAAAAACATTTTTGAAATTAAAAGAATGGTACCGAAAGGGCATTAGAGAAATCTAGTGTAACCAAGTCCCTGTACCCATAATCTCTGGTTCGTAGGAGTAAAGTAAATCTCCCGTTACTTTACTTGGGTTTCTAATCGACCCACCAAAAATAGATTAGTGGCGACTTCTAATTGAAAAATCAATTGCATGCTAAGAACTTGAATTTAAGTCGTGAATTGGTATGGGCTTGGGAGAGCCCGAGTTAAGTCTAGGCTTAACAATCCATTAGCCAAAACCCTAGGTGGTTCACACCCGAAAAATAGGTCGCGATACTGTGTGTAAACCGAATGTATTTATAAAGTGTGTTTGGTGAAAGTGGGTTGTCCTGCTTTGCTATCCCATGTTTGATTGTTGTCTAAGGATTGTTTATTTCGGTTACGCATGTGCATGGATCGTTTGGGTCGGCGACGCGTCCTAGGAACGTTGCAATTTAGTCGACTATCAAAGGATGTGCGCGCTCGAGGTTCAGGGCGTGATAGTCAGAATCCCATCAACCCAACGTAATACAGCTAGACTTGTAATTACGAAGCGTCTTGCTTTCACACTTTGGCCAATGTTATGACAATTTAAACAACAATAGGTTTCTTACTTGAACTTTTGAGTTGAAATTTCTTTTCTTTTCTTTTTGCTTTGGTCAACTTTCGATCAACTATCTCAACATGATGACGTACTTTGCTAGGGATTTCTTTCTTTGAAGAACATATTCAGATAGTGGTCCACTCTGTGAAATTCCAAGACTCCGACCTAATTTTATGTCTAAGAAAATAAATGGAATAAGGATACCATAAGTGTCATAACTTTCATACGCGGCTCACATGAATGTTGTAACTTTTTTATGATCAATTGAGTGACATGATTCTGAAAAATATTCATTTAAGTGATGTAACTATTAATCGATCACTAAATATTCACCACACATGCCAATCAAATGAGGATAGTATAAAGTTATGGTACTTGAGTGATTAAAAAAAATGTCACAGCACCTCATTGAGTGTCATATGAAAGTTAGGGCACTTGTTTATCATTTTCTTAAATATAGGATTATATTAATAGAGATGACAGGGAACTATGAACTTTAGAGCGATGAATTTATGTTTGGTTGAATCAAGGTAGTTTGGGTGATGAAGGTTAATCTAGGCATTCAATTGGGTTGTTGATATATAACCTAGGTTGCACGGACACGTTATATGTGCCTCTGTGTCGTGTCCGACACGTGTCGGAGCATGTCGGACACGTTGACACGCTCGGACACGCGTTGACCGCGTGTTGGATTTGTCGACACGGGGTCAATTTTTGTTGACACGTTTGGACACGCATGTCCGAGGGTGAGGGAGGAGGGACGAAGCTGCGAGCTGAGCAAAGGCGAGCCCGCGATGGTGAGAGACGGCCAGAGAGAGAGTAGAGACTGAGGCGAGGGCCGTGAGGAGGAACTTCACAAGGGAGGCGTGCGTGGGGAGGGCGGCATCGTGGAGCGGGGCGGCAGCGGCGGCGGCAAGGGGGAGGAGCAGGAGTTCACGGCGGTTTGCAGCCTCTCGGCGCACAGGGACCACGCGTTCCATCCCTGGCAAGTAGAAATCGAGAGGAAGAGGAGAGGAAATGTGTCATGCGGGGAGGAGGAGGAGAAGAAGCGTTGCTAGGGTTTTGAGAATAAAAGAATAAAAAGAGGGATTTGGGTGTTGGAGGGAGGGGAAGTGACAGGAGGGAGGGGGAAGTGACGGTGTCAGGTGGAGGGAAAAAAGTGAAAAAAAATTGGAGGTGGGAAAGAAACGAGGGAAAAGGGAGTTTGGGCATGCGGGAGGGTGTGGGGGCTTTTTATTTAATCGTAAAAATTGTTAAATAAAATTAAAAAATAATTTTGAAAAATAAAAATACTATATGTTGAATTATTAGTGTAAATTCATTGTAGGCTTTTTTTTTTAAAATTAATTAAAAATAAAAATATTCATTTAATATATAACGTGTCGGAACGTGTTGAAATTTTTTACTTTTGAGAAATGACGTGTCAGCGTATCGTGTCGTGTTGTGTCGCATGTCGCGTGTCCGTGTCGGTGCAACCTAGTATATAACTCATTGAATAAGATAAACGTAACCTGTAAATTACCATTCTAAACTAAGAAATTAATCCTAAATTCAATGCCTTCAAGCTTTTAGAAAGGTTTGATATTAGTCGTTATTTTTCGTTTTTTTACGCAAATGGTCTCTACCCTTTTCTTTATTAAATCTATAATCACTTTTGGATTTCATGAAGATAATTCAGCAGTTGGCTAAAAATTAAAGGCAAAAGACCAACTATTTCAAGCTAATGAATGATGTAGTTATTAGTAAAGTTCCCAATTGATCATCGTTGTTCTATCTAGACGTAGATCTAAGTAACCAAAACCAAATAAATATAAGAGGTAATTTCACAAAACTATCTCAAACTTTGAGGATAGTACACCTTTGCCCCTACAACTATTACATATTACCCCTCAGACTTCGATTTTATAACAGCTGTTAATCCTCCGTTGAATATTTAGTTTAGAGTGTACAGTGCACATGATTGTTAAGGGGTAAACCTATATATTTATCTCATTTTTTGATGGTAGTCTCTCTTTTACAATAAATATCTATAATAATGTTCAAAAATAAAAAAGAATCTAATTATTGGTATGTTAATAGAACTGAAATGATATTTAAAAGAAAAGAAAGACACTTAAGGAAAAAGCAAAAAGGCATTAATAGCAATAAGATCAAATAACAAAAAATGGACACTTATTATGCACTTAAATGGTTAATTAAATATAAAAAAATAATTGATCAATAGAAATGTATAAAATATCACCTTAATTTTAGTCAATTAGTTCCTTATGTGAGTTGAGGACATCAGTTACTTTGCATTCTTTTAAATATTTTATCAATCAATCATTGTTAAGGTAATTAACCCTTTAAATGTGCATAAGGAGTGTCACACTCCTGCCCCACCTCTAGTAGGAGAGCATGACTTGGTAGGTCAGCAACGACATCCAGGCACGCCAATTGTCCCAAAAATATTTTATTTTTGATTAAGCACATGCGAAAACGAATTAAAAAATAATCCCCGTATACAAACAAACATGGAAGTCAGGCAACATATATACAAGCCAAGCAAACAAAAGCAACATATATTCATACATATATACACATATCAAAAGTTATTATGATTACATGCCCATCTTATTCCTGGGCTACTTATCTTTATTACCACACATCAATGATTAAAAGGCTGTGGTAGCCTAGCTCCTCTATCGAGTTCCTTCAAAAATGGCCCCTATCCTAGACCCTTATTCTATGATGCTCCCGTAAAATCCACCAGAAGGATGAGGCCTTGGATGGGATCTAAAATGTCCCCATAAAAAATGAGGCACCAAGCCTCCTACACATGGGGAACCAAGGTGCCTACCCTTTATTGGACCCATATAGTGGGAATATACTTCCTATAAGTGACGTCCTCTTCTAAGTCTACTATATTCGTCACGATAGTAACCAAATCAATCAGAAGACTGGGATGGACGGACGGTAGGGTTGGTTCACCCATCCCACACCTGAAATGATGAAAACAACAAAAGTGAGTCAATGACTCAATAAGTAAAAATCCGTAATTCTCTTATAGGAGGATGTCTCGCCATCGATCCTCAAATACAAGATCACTACCCATTTGTCGATAGCAAATCAATAGTAAGGTTCGTGCCTTGCATTGCCTATGCATATGAATGGACTCTCAATAAGCTATGTGCTTTCAAGCATCAAAGATAAGGAGTTAGTGCATAAAAACAAGTCCTCCAAAGATCCATGGCTTATGGTCATTCCAGTCACAAAGAGGGGTGTGTGCATCACATAAAACTCATTCAAGCATTAAGTGACCTGATGCAAACATATGCTCAAATTTATACAAGGACTCAACAATACATATCAAACAAATCCAGCTTTTGCAAGCCTCAATTCCAGTATCGGTGCAAGCATCAATTCCAGCATCACACATGCATCATCAATCATGGACCACATGTGGACTTCCAGTTTATTTCAATTAGTTCAGTTAATCGAAATCCATCCACTTTTCCGGTATCAACTGGGTATTGGTCCCCCCTTGGCAATCGGGATCGTCTCGATCTCATTATCAGGATGGCATCCAAGGTGACCCCTAGGCATCGGCCTTACCTAGGCTAACATTTTCTACGATCTCAATATCAGGACGGTATTCGAGTTTTTACCCTTGGCAACGACCCGTCATACCCCAGCGTCGGTAGTAAAAGTCCATCATGTATCCATGCATTCAAACATCAATCAATCCATTTTTATCTTTTATTATTAGCCGAATGAAAGGCCTGAAGGCACGTCATACAAATTGAATCAATGACTTTGTGTCCTATTACTAGATTCATGCTAGATGCGATTCAAGCTCGTGGTCTTGACTAGGAATCATTCGCCTTGGCTTTGGTATCGACCCGATGCTTGTCCCAAGTAACAACACGCTTTAATGTTGTCCCGAGATCAAGTGTGGGCCGTGCACCCACCTCGGCACATGTCCAATTTGCCGAGACCTTTCCTCGCCATCCGGGTGTGCTCAACATCCATGCGAGACCATGAATTTACTTGATGTAACAACAAACAAATAGAAACACAACAAGCATAACAATACAAAACCAACACAAGCAAAGAATGACATGATCCTAAAATTGATATGTGTAGCACATCGCCCTATCAAAGAGTTAGGAAAGTCTACTTATAACTTTTTGGACCTAGCTTCAAGATGCTCCTTTGTTGATCGAATGGCTCCTAAGGCGGCTTGGTGAGGAAGGTGTGGAAGAGAGGAGAGAAAGGGAGAGGAAAGGAGAGAATGACTTATCCTTAAAATGTGATGACGTCTTCTCCTATTTATAGGCCTCTTCCTCTTAGATTTTTATGCAAACTCATTATTATGCCTAAATGACGAGTTAGCCTACCTATCTTCTCGAGTTGGTGACTAGGTCCTTTGGTGTCGGTTTGTGATTGTTCCACCTATTTGCTTACTCTCCAAGGCTCATTCTAGGCTCATTATTGCCTATGGCGCTTAAGGGAAATATAAGCCCCTTTAATGCCTAAGTTTTCTTCTACTTGGTTGGTTATTGTCTTGTTCACCAAGGCTACAATCTAGGGCCATCATAGCCTAAGATTCACCTAAGATTCCGGGGGACACCTAATGTGACATCCCAAATTTTTTATTCTATTTTCAATTAAATAAGTTGAGCTTTTCATCGACGCGCCTATAGTTCTATTTTCCGAGCTGATCACTCACGAGATAACTAATTTATCAGGTGAAGTCATTAAGGAATTTAAACGCAATAGACTTGGGAATTTGACCATGAATTGGCTACTCGACCGTGCTAGTCTGCAAAGATCATTACAACATTGTCAGAATCAAACAAAGATCAGAGATATGTTGATTTGACTGAGATATGTGATTGGGGTGTGGGTGATTTCACCTTATTGCAATATTCTCGTCGATCAGCATTAGACCGATTTTTCTGTCGTTTTGGGTGCCCTGTGTCTTTATTTGAAATCTCAACATTTTCACGATAACCGAGAGTCTATGTGTCGAAGATTTATGTCGTGACTTGAAAATAATCAACCACAGATCAATTGCACTAAAATTTCTAAAATCTACCCAGTAAATTAGATCGCTCTCAAATCGCGCTAGATTGAAATTAAGCTCGAATTTAAATCTAATTTCAGAAATTAAAAGTTTTGACATGTCATAATTCATTTTAGGAATGTCGACTTATCCTAAGAAGATTTTTCTGTAAACCGAGATTTTTGGCGAAATTTCAAAGTAAGGCCGTTTTTTATCGGGAAAGTCAGAGGGCCATTTTTTATTGCATCTTTGGCCATCAAGTTGGATAAATTGATGGGAAAAAATCATAACAGGGACAAGGACACCTTGGCTGAATTGTTTGGGCTTCAATTGGTTTGATTTGAAGAGGATTGGAAGAGGAATTGAATGAGATTGAAGGGGAAATGTCACAAATTCGTAACGCCCATGGTGTACAACATTTTTGGACCATTTGGCAAGCTTCTTGAGAAAACCATGGCTAGTGGGGACATGTGTGAGGAGAATTGGACAAGTGTTGAAGCTTGGAAGCCACCTTGGGATCCTCTTGCTTCAGCTAGCTTCTTCTCCCTCAACCAGCCACTTTTCTCCATTGTTGTTGTCCATCTTGAGCTTCAAAGAACTAGAGAAAACCGTAGCTCCTTCCCCTCCACCGTCGCATGCCCACTGGAGCCATCGTCGGCCTCTTTTCCCCCTCTATTTTCTATTCTTCCAGTTTCTACTCCAGCTAACCTTTCTCCAAAAACCCGAGTTAAAAGTTGCTTTCCCGGACGAATCAACTCATGTGCCACCCACCATCGTCTTCAGGACATCCAAATCGTACGGGAGGACCCCGCCGTTTTCCAAAAGGAGCCGCCAGCCGACCTGCACACCGATGAGAAGAAACGGCTTGCTAGACCACCTAGAAGCCCACCCAAGTGCACTGTTTCCCATTTCGACCCTTCCTCCACCCGTTCCAACCACCAGCAAGTCCCCTTTAACCCCAAGAGCCGCTGGTTGCCAACCACCCACTCGTTGAAGCTCCAATTAGCCCCTCCTCACCCGATCAAGCTGCTAGTTCCCTTTCTGAGTTCAACCAAGAACATAAGCCAAACCAGCAAGGGTCTTTAGGCTTCGTGGCCCATTTCTGGGCCTTTCCCGACCTTGGTTGGTGTTGCCACTTCGGAGTTTATCGCCTGCCTTGGCGTTGTTGTCGCTGTAGACTCACCGGAATGCTAAATCGATGAGATGCTTAAAGGGTGTTTAGATTAGGCTAAGCATGTTTAGGTGGTTAGATTAGCTTAGTTAAATGTTAATTAGATTAGATAAATTATTAGTTTAGTGGATGGATTAATTAGTCTAATTATGCAATTAGATTAGTGTAAGCATGATTAGACTTTTAATTAATTATGTTGTTTATTTAATTATTTATTTAATTATTTATTTAAATTAAATATTATTTAATTATATTATTTTATATATTTAAATTAATTTAAATTTTCGAAATTTAATTAATTAATTAATATTTTCCGAAAATTATGCTAGGATGGCTGGTCGTTAGAATTTCACACTGATCGTAACAGTGTGGTTAGTTTGTACAAATTGATTGTTGAATGGTGTAATTGTGTGATAATTGTGAAATATAGGTATTTTAATAAGAAAATACTGGGTGTTGGATTTTGACACCAAGAGTGGTTTTCAAGTACCATAGCAATTTGTGTGAGCATCATTACTAGCTTGTGTGAGCATCATGTCAGCTTATGTGAGCATTGTATATTAGCTTGTGAGAGCAACAATCAATTTATTAGCTTGTGCGAGCTATCATTTATCTTTCAGTTTGTGTGAGCTACCATCTATACATATATCAGCCTGTGAGAGCATTGCATCCATTTCAGCTTATGTGAGCATTGATTGAATTAATGGATGAATATATGGTATGATTTAATAAATAGTGTTGATCGAATAATATCGATTGGATTGAATTGAATTGATGAACCAGTGTGTGTCAGTAGTTTCAGCTTGTGTGGGCGTGGGTTGAATGTGAATTGTACTGACTTGCAGGAAGGAACCGAGGCCAGGTAAGTCTTCTAACTTGTGTGGGTAGGCCTTTAGGCATATTTCCTTCCTAATTGGAGTTTAGTGGGTGAATTTGCTGAGACATTGTCTCACCCTGTAGTGGGCTTAACAATTTCAGGTCCGTAGATGGCGATCCTTCCAGAACGTTATGGTCAACTAATGAGGATTATTGAGTGGGTTTTTAATTACCCTGATCTCGGAAGTCACTAGGTCTACGAACTTGTGTTGACCACCGTCTAGGTCGAAGAGGACATCTTTCATACAGTGCCTCATCGATTCAAAGCATGATTTCGCTTCGGACCCAATGGATTCAAGGTGGGTCCCCTTAGGGGTTTTGATATTCCCATTATGGTAGTTGATGCCATCCTAGTGGAGAGTACAGCTGATCCTCCTAATGAAAGGGTGGAGGACCCGACGCTCTCGGAGCTTGTGGAGTTCAAAGGATCAGCGAACGTGTTTGGCTAGTTAGTCATAGGACAGTTCCCTTTTTGTTAAGCTAGTCTTTTGTAAATGACCTAGTATTGTATATAAACATGTGTGTTTATAAAAATGTTTGTTTTGGTTGTGAATGGGTGCCTGCTTTTATATCCCAAGTTGTATGTTGTTAGGGGTATTGTTTTGCTTCCGCATGTGTATTAGAACGAATAGGTCGGTGACATGTCCTAGGATGTTGCAAATTTTATTAACCATCGAGGGATGCACGCGCACTCGAGATTCGGGGTGTGACACCTAAGTAGGTGACTCATTCTTATCCTTTAGGAATTAAGATCTAAAATCATTAAATGAAGCCTAGATATTTTTCCCAACTACTTAGCATGCAAGTTTTCTCCTTCTTCACAAATGACATGTGGCATGTGACATCCCAAATTTTCAGTCCTATTTTCTATTGAATAAATCAGGCATTTCATCGACGCGCCTATAGGGCTATTCTCAGAGTTGATCACTCTTGAGATAACTAGACTATCTAGGGAAGCCATTAAGAAATTCTAAGGTAATAGACTTGAGAATTCGACTAGGAATTGACATCTCAATCGTGCTCATCTTTAGAGGCCATTACTACACAGTATAAAATCAATGTGAAATCAAAAATAACTTTGTTCGACTGAGATGTGTGGCTAATCGTGGGTAACGCCAGTAAATTGGAAAATTCTCGTCGATCAACCCTAAACTAATTCTTTTATAGTTTGGGTATCCTGTGTCCGTATTTGAATTATCCAGATTTTCACGATAAACGAGAGTCGCCAATATGTCGAGTGGGTTCATTGTCACTCGAAGAAAATTGACCATGGGTCATTTGCGCTAAAAATCTCTGAAAACTACCCGGTAGCCTAGGTTACGCTAAAAACGCGTGTGAGTGAAATTAACCGTGAAATTGAGTCCGATTTCAGAAATTGAAGATTTATTCATGTCACAATAAATTCTAAGAACGTCGACTCAGTCTCAGAAGATTTTTCTGCAACCTGAGACTTTTTAGGAAAAAGTCGGCATAGGTCCATTTTTGCTTAGAAAAAGGCCGGGATCGTTTTTTATCGCGAAATTAGGATGCACGATGGATCTAATGGCGAGGAAAAATATCAATTAGACTAAGGACTCAACAATGAGATTGTTGAGGCTAAATGGGATTAAATTGTGTAGGAAATCAAGTCCAATTGAAGCCATTCCCTTGCAAATTCGTAACTCCCCCCATCCACCACCATTTTGGACCAATTCAAGAGTCATTGGGAGTGCTTTGGTGGCTCATTGACAACCAAGGAGCAGCTGGTGGCTGTGGTGGGTCAAGGGGACAAAGACTGGAAAAAAATTGGCATGTGGCTCCCTTTATCCCTCTCTTTCTCTCCAAGGCAGCGTCCACCGCCTCTCTCCCCTCGGTTTTGTGATGTTCAATGCCTCAACCAGCAGGAGAGAAGTTACCGTTAACCCAGCAAGCCGCTAGAAGTAGCCACGCCACCACCGGAGTCGCACATTGTTGCTCGCAACCACCGCTCACCCGTGTGCGTCCCCTCTGTTCTTCCCATGTTCAGCCATGGTTCTCATCGTCCAGCAGCCTTGTCTACCTCTGTCCGTGTGTTCCAGCCACCGGTCGAGTCAAGCCGGAGCTCGTTCGGCTGCCGGTTACCTCACCAAGCCATCCACCGGTCCACCGTCGCCATTCCCTCGCCAAACTGCTTTATTTTCCCTATTTTTCCAGCTTAGGACATAGAACAGAAAGTGGGTTTCCAACAAGCTTTCAAGCCTGTTTTGAGGTGTTTCTAGGCCTTGAAACCTAGGCTCGCTTTGAAGAAAAGCGAGCCCCTCGACGTTCCCATCGGTCTGATCCAACCCGTTCATTAATTAAGTGAGTTTTGCTCACTAAACCTTGCTTAGTATGCTAATGATGCTTAAGGGTTGATTAGATTTAATTAAGTGCAATGAAATGAATAGATTATATTAGAGTAGTTAAATTAGAGACTTATCAATGCATGTTAAGCAAATGGTTAGTGTAGTTAGCAAGGAAATTGGTCATAGTATTTATTGAACGAATCTCGAAAATTTGCTGGATCCGTTTTGGCGTCTAATTAAGCATTACGAGCTTAAATTGAATTTATTGCATTTATTTAATAATTTCTATAATTATTTATTTATTTATTTATTTATTTTCCGGAAAATGAGGCTAGGATAGCCGACGACCAAAATTTTATGCTGATCATTGTGGTGTAGTCCGTTTATTTATTTGAGCTTTAAATTATGTTGAATTAAATTAATGATGATTTTAGGATTTTATTCCTAAATTAATTAATGGGAAAATTACCAGGTGGTGGTTTATAGCTCCAAAAATATGTAATGGGCTGTTGAAACTGGTGGGATGTTCAAAAATGTGAAATTACTATATTTTGGCGAAGGCCGACCGTGTACCCACACACGGCTATTTTATCAAGAATGATAAAAAGATGGAATTGATTGTATGGTTAAAGTGGTATACTATATCAACCTATGGGCGATATGTCAGCTTAGCAGAGAGCGGTATACCTTGTTAGTTTTGATGGAATATGTCGGTATATTATATCAGCCTAAAGGCGATATGGCAGCTTAATAGAGAACAGTATACCTTATCAGCTTAGATTAAGCACTGTCGGTATACTATATAAGCTTACGGGCGATATGGTAGCTTAGCAGAGAGCAATATACCCGACCATCTCAAAAGTGAGCTATACTATTTATTTATCTGCTTAGCAATGAGCGGTCCTGATATGAACGGACTTTATAGATAGTATGAGATAAGCCAATCAAGAAAGAGTCGAGATAACATGTAATCAACTAGGTTGATTGATTAATGATTTGATCTGATGTTATTAATTGATTGATTGATGTATAACATTGGTTTGTAGGATGGAACTGAGACCAAGGTAAGTCTTCTAACCTGTGTTGTGCTTAAGTAGCCTTTAGGGCATATTGGCTCTCTAATCGGGTTTTAAGGGGTAGAACTCACTGAGATGTTGTCTCACTGATTATTGTATAACCATTTTCAGGTCTTTAGATGGCATTGGTAAAGGACCAGAGGCCCAAAGAGTAGAAGGTGAAGCCTGAAGAATTGACAATCATGTCTAACTAGTTAGTCATAGGACAATTCTCTTTTGGTGGAAGTTGATTCCTTTCTGCAGACTTGTTTTATGAACTTGTGGTTTAAAACCTAACGTAACAATTCGCCTTGTATATATTTGCACTATAATTTGCAATGTATATAAGTGTGGTTGCTTTTAAAGTGTAAAAATTTGAAATCTTACTTTATTATCCCATTGTTTTATTGTCTAGGGATTATTTTATTTGCTTCCGCATGCATATATTAAAATGAATGGGTCGATGATGCGTCCTGAGACATCGCTATTAATCGACCAGTTGAGGGATGGGTGCATGCTCAAGGATCAGGGCGTGACATGGCACATAATGGATAAGGATGGACTAGGTCAAAAAGCTATGGAAGATTCTAGAACCCTAATCACCTTTTGACACTTATCGAATGATTCATCCCTGCATTAATTAATTCATTTCTAAAATTCATCTAAGGCATTCATAAGACTAACATAGGGTGTTGCTTAATTGGAGAAGTCATTCACATTTGTACACGATCGATGGTTCTATGAGAATTGAGGTTCATGCCAAAATTTACTAAACTTTAATCAAATGAGTGTGACTAAGTCGATAGCCTTCTTAAACTTATCCATGACCATTTTCAATTAGAATTGGTCCACTGGATGTCTTAAAATAAACTTCATGGTTAGTCTTGGTTATTTGCCCTAATCTGGTCTCGGTCAGGTGGATGGTCCATGGCCGAACATGCCATGCCCTGGTCCATCCAAGATTTATGCCATTAATTCCCATGATCGACCCTTATTTCTTATTCTCACGGCTTGGGATTCGAGGATGTTACAAGGAGTAACTAATTTTTTGTCATTTGACCTTTTTATTATTGTGGAATTTTCCTTTTTTACTTATTGTGTGTTTATTCTTTTTTTTTTTTAATGTTAATATGGTTTATCAAAGCGTTTATATTTATCAATTTTTTAAAAAAATTATTGGCTAATATTTTATTGCTACTTATTTTTCTATTATTAGTATTTTAGTTAATCTATTTTTTTTTTCTCATTTTCTACTTTTTTTATACAGTAAATAACAGTGATGCGTATTGCACATGCCAACGGAAAAAAAAATTAAGATTAAAGTACATTTTTGTTATGTACATTTTTACCCTTCCCTTGTAAGTCATGTGTGTATTGCACACACAATAGTTGCAAGTTCGGGGGGAAATGTGTTTAACACTCTATAATAGTTGTGACAAAATAAAAGTCCAACGGGTTACTATATAATAGTTGCAAGTTCGGGGGGAAATGTGTTTAACACTCTCAAAGCTCACGCGGGTTTCCTTAAAAAACCGCTAAATACACTGTTTTATGTTTTAGGTTTTCCTCTTACTTTTACTAGATTCATAAAATTTCTCATAATACTCGTTTAACGAGTTCGATAAATTCTTAATTTAAAAAAAATTCAAAATAAAGCGGACGGATGAATAGAGCTTCTCCCTTGATCGTCAGAATCCCATCACCCAAACGTAATACAACTACACTTCTATATAGGCAGCGCCTCGCTTCCCAGTTTCCACACTTCTGTCAATGCTATTACAGGAAAAACAACAAAAGTTCATGATTTGAATCTTGCATTAAAATGGCATTTTTTTCTTTGCTTGGGTCAACTTTGGATCAATACTGTCTAAATAATGAAGTAGTCTGCAGAGAATTATTCTTACTTTAAGAACGTATTCTCATTGTGGTTTGACTCTCTGAAGTTCCATGTCTGGAGCATGCGGAGGGATTAGTCTCATCTTTTCCTAAAACCCATTCTAACCTCAAACGTAATTTTCCAGTTTAAGAATATACACAATTCAGTTAAAGGGCATAAACTATGAATTTAGAGCGATGAATTTACGTTTGGTAATATGGGGATATCTAATGTATAAGCCATCCTAAATTAAGATCTCAATCCTAAATCCAATGCCCTTACGCTTTTACCAATGTTCGATTCTAGATCACCGTTTATTTATGTTATTTTTACATTAATAGTGTCTAATCTTTTGTAAGTCATGCAATTATAGAAAAGTTTAGAATTAATTTAGCATGCGTACAATAAATTATATTATTGATATGACAATTTCTTCGGATGTTGTTGAGGGGTTCTTTTCCAAGAAATTTCCTTCCACATGGACCAAGTCAAAACGGCCCGATTGATTAGGTCAAGTGGTGATGATGATGGTGTTTAATTGGCAAAAGGCCAGCTTTTAGTGAATGCATCGCTTGATTTTGCTTTCCTTTGCTACGACCCACGAGACTATACTTTTCTTACATGCTGTCGTGATCTTTATTCGGTTTTTGTTGACTTGATCTTGATTAGAAACTTCTGTCCGAGACCGACACAAGTTTGGCTTATTTTGGGTCGTGGAATTTCAAATGGTGAGCGCAGTACTTGGTAGCCCAACTTAGTCGTTCCTGCTTCTTTGTTTGATCGCACAACGAGGAGAACCATTTGCTATGGATTGAGATCCTCAAAATTTAGAAAATAATTGCACATCACTTACTAGGAATGTTGAAAGGTTTGGATTTTTTTTTTTTTTGTCTATTCCTATTCTATATATATTTTGCAAGCCACTAGGAGTATTATGTACTGTCTGTAGGTTGTGAAATCTTGCTTCCTTACTCATGTATCTCCACCCCAATCTCTCAAGAAGATAAGAAATCAAATTCAGGTAGCCGTCAGTG
Source organism: Eucalyptus grandis (assembly GCF_016545825.1). Lineage (NCBI taxonomy): Eukaryota > Viridiplantae > Streptophyta > Magnoliopsida > Myrtales > Myrtaceae > Eucalyptus > Eucalyptus grandis. The sequence continues at coordinate 28,748,821 of NC_052618.1, read as the reverse complement.
GTTGATAAATTCTTTTTCACCATTCCCATTTCTGCCTTTTTTCCCTTTTCTTTTGCTTTGCTTGTCTATTCGAGCACGACCACCTGTGACACTTACCGCACCAGTAGCAGCAACTCTCTCTCTCTCTCTCTCTCTCTCTCTCTCTCTCTCTCTCTCTATATATATATATATATATATATCTAGGCTCGTAATGTTAGGTGTAATGTGTTAAGTCCAGATGACCCCAGCTCAGAGGTAAGGTAAGGTTGGGTCGCCGTTTGAGGTGGTCACAAGGTGGTTACCATTGCATTCCTATGTCTTGTAAGCCACAAAAACGGCACCCAAGATCTTCATAAGTCGAATAAAAAACACATATAATCGAGTATGCACCTATTTTGGAATCCATCATTTTTTATGTAAAATAATGACAATTCAAAGTTCAAGTGTTTCTCTTTAGTTACCCTCTATATCACTGGCTTAATGAGACTTCTCTTCACCCTCAACATTTAGTTACACTCCTTATGTGAGGATATTTGTGTATTAGGATTAGAGGAGACTCCCACCTATGAAGAACTCCACTAACCTTATAGACTAAATAAGATATCAATCCGAATTTGGTGGCTGGCCAAACTATGTGATGTTTTCATTTAGTAGTATGGTTATCAAACCTATGTCAAGAAAATAATTCACAGAGTGTCTAAATGGTATAGCAGTGATGTGTTGTAACTATAGATATGTTGCCTTGTTGCTATGCTATGAAGTATTGTAACAAGTGTATTTGGTAATTTAAGTTTTTAAAGTTGCAACCCCTTAAAACTGGTTAAATTAGCTTCCTAAAAGTTAATTGAGAGAGCTGCAGCTATGAGAAATTTGTCAAACACCTTACACATGTTGCAAAATTTCTTTTCACAGCTATAATTGCTATGAAAAAACTGTACATAACATACTCAAAATTTTGTATCGTAAATACTGAAAGTGCTAGTATGAACACCTAGAGAGGGGTGAATAGGTGTAAAAATAGATTTTGTAAAATACAGTGAAAACATTTACTTTTAACCTGAGTCTGAATAACAACAGACTTTTGATCCCCATAGCTAAAGTATGAGTTACGGTGCCAAATTCTTGTTCATTTGTCCAAAGCTTAATATATATTCTTACTTTTACCCCAAAAAAAAAAAAAAAAAAAAACAGACTTTTGAGATTGAGTCTGAAGAGCAGTAGACTTTGAGCGAGATTAGACTTTAGCATTTAAATAGAACTACGAACAAAATAAAGAGATTCAAGAAAGAGAATAAGAATACAAGGTTTATAGTGGTTTGGCTTAATCTAAATCTACGTCCACTCTCCCATGCTAACAGCCTTCTTGGCTGAATTCCACTATGTAATCAACAAGAGATTACAACTTTGAGTGCAAACACTTAGGAGTAGATCACACCATCTCACTAAGTCACTCTTTTAGTATTTCTCTCACAATCACAAATGTTTAAGCTCACAAGAGACAAGTGTATGATCGAAGGTCGCTCAGACTTTGGAATTATAAATTATATGCTTCGTCTTTTACTTGCTCATCGGTCTTTCATCTCCTTAAATATTCCTCCACTTCCAAACTAGCCGTTGGACAATATCTCAATGATCGTCTTCCAATCTACCCATTGGACAGATCTGTATGGAAGATTTGGTAGCTGTTGAGTGATAGAAGTAAAATCCAAAATTGATTCTGATCGCTCATACAAACAGAATCTTGGTTTCCATAAGTAGAGCTTCTTTGTATAGAAAGTTCTTGTCTTCAATATCCAATTGTCATTCAATTAGATTGAATTAATCAAATCTATCTTGATGTAGAATCCAAATCAAATCACTAGCCGTTATATGATTGGGGCTTGTGTTACGTTCTATCGAATTTGGATGTAAAGTCTGAGTTCAATAGACTTTACAATCTGAGTCTGAGTACAATAGACTTTACAATTTGGGTCTGAACATATTTTGCTTATGAACAGATTTAGCTTTAAGGTCTGAACACAGTATGAATAAGTTCAACTTCAGCATAGAGTTTGTCTTCTGGTTCTTCATTCACGTTCAGTCTGGAATTTGTCAGAGTGAGTAGACTTCTAATGTAGAACAAACTTTGACACTAAAGTCTGGCAGTCTTTAGACTTTGACACAGAAATCTGGAAATCTTCAAAATATACTTCGAACATGTGTTACGTTCAGTCTTCTGGCCGTCTTCAGACTTTGACAATATCCTTAACATGTTCTATCATTTGCATAGTCTATTACTTAACCATTAAACACGTTAGTAGCATTTAATTTATTTTGTCATCTTCAAAACATCATAAGGGATTTCCCTAACAAACACTAATCCAAAAACATAGGGTTCTTGACCTATTTGTTTCTTTCCATACCCCTCTTAAATTGGTGGTTCAATGTTGAGCATAAGGGTACATCACATTCATAAGTGTACATCATAAAAAATTGCGCATTTAGGTATATGATTCTAAAGGCAAGTGAGATGGATTTGTTTAATAGTTGGTTAACTAGAGAGAAAATTGTTTAAAAAGTTCTAAATCTTTTAATTATGTTAATTCAGTCCTAAACATTTTCACTTCATACCAATTGAGTTTATTTAGCCAATTTTGATTCTAAATTGTCAATGTGGACACCGGCAGTGCCATATAGGACCGCTAGCACTGGCATGGATAATTTTTAATATTGTTCTAATGTTTTTTTTTTCTTTTGATTTTTTATTATTTTTCTGATTTATTTATTTTTCTTTCTTTTTTTGCTTTCTTCTTTCCCTATTGCCAATGGCTAACCACCGACCACAGGCAATGACCCGGCGAGGGCCGACCTCACCTAGGCTAGATTTGGCGAGGCCAACCCTCACCCAAACCAAGGTGGCCTCGCTAGATCTGGCCTAGGCAAGGCTAATGCTCACCTAGATGAGGCCAAAGCAATCTCGCCCGACCGATGCCTGGCGAGGCCGCCCTAGCCTGGAGGGCTGGCCTCACCTAGTCTGGGTGAAGATCGGTCTTGCATGGCTTGGCTGAGGCCAGCCCTCTAGGCTAGGCGGCCATCGGCAATAGGAAAAGAAGAAAGCAAAAAGAAAACAAAGAAAAAAATCAGAAAAATAATAAAATTTAAAAAAATACTAAAATATTATGTTGTCCTCGTTAGCGTCGGTGGTCCTACGTGGCACCATCAATGTCCACATAAGTAATTTTCGGCCCAAATTGGCCAGATGGATTCAATTGACAAGAAGTGAACAAATTTAGGACTAAATTGACAAAATTAAAAGGTTAGCTAAAGTGCAATAGAACTTTTTGGACAATTTTCCTATTAACTAGATGTGCAGTCTAGCAAATAGGTGAGGCAAAACTTGTAGTTAAGAGACAGAGACAAAGAAGTATACACAGCGTAGAACACCAAATTTAAAAGACTGCTCAACTCATAGAACCGCAGTATCAAATTCAAAAGCCGCCTATCGGCAGGGAAGAATTCCCATGTTGCTTGCCGCGGGCAATATGGATCTGTTTGGCTGTCCGTATAGTTCGTCGACGCCTTCTTACTCATCGTCCACTTTCTCCGAGGAAGCATGTATTCGTACCCATGATACGGTTGTGATACGATAAAATAAGTACTGGTGACATATTCACTTCGTGTTCCATTGCTGTACGCGGATCTTTCTTGGAGAGACCCGCTCAAAAACAAGAAAGGAAGGAGTTGACTCTTAACAATGAAAACGCATTATCTCCGTCTCACAACAACCCAATCTATTCATGAAGAAAAAAAGGTCCATTTGGCCGTTTTCCACTACCAGTTTTCATTTTAAAGCTCAAACATAAAAATTCCACTAAGTTATTACTCCTATATAAAGCCCATCAGACATTCTTTGAATGCACCAACCAGTTCCCCAACATCTGAAGATTTGTACTAGTCTAGTTCCTTAATCACCCTCCAAACGATGGCAATGGCTATGAAATTTGGAAGAGCGATGGTGCTTGTCGTGATAGCTTCAGTGATGATGGGAGCTTCACTGGCCTATCCAGGGTGGAACAACAACAATGGCTACGCTTGGCCTCCGAAGCAAGACAATGGTCCCACCGAGGTCCCTCCGACGAAGGTTGTCGTTGGAGGGTCCGAGAATTGGCATTTCGGATTCGATTACAGCACCTGGGCTAACAAGAACGGCCCCTTTTACGTCAACGACACTCTTGGTAAGCCACTACTATAGCTTACCACTATTCATACCTGGATTCAGTATCTATCATGCCCCAATTTTTGTTTGGGTAAGTTTGTTCTTAATTTTCATTTTAACAGTTGATATGGGGGATTGATCGATGATGGGATTAGAATTGATACGAGTTCGTCCTCGCACAACGTTTTTGTCTAGACATTCAGTCATGATGGGACTTTTATATAATGCAATCTTATGCATAAGAAGTAGAAGTAGAGTGCTAATGTTTTTCGAAGAAAATTACTTGCTTAAAATAAATGCTTTGCGAGGATAATTAAGAAGCAGAATCGCCTTATTAACCCTCCTCAAACAAAAAATGAGTAGTCTAAGTAGCATTGTAGGTTTTGTAGAAAAGTGATCCGTGGCACTATTTAAGCGACCAGACAAGGAAGGAAAAATTGCAGCTAGCGATCCTTGTGTATGCACGATCAATACTTCGAAAAACAAATACTTCTTTGTCAAGCATGCTCAACAAGTGTTTCTGGATCATTCATTGTGATATACTATTTTAAACAACATTGATTCCGGTACTTGCAGTGTTCAAGTACGACCCACCAAGCGACAGTAACACGCATCCGCACAGCGTCTACATGTTCCCAAGCTTCTGGAGCTACATGAGGTGTGACCTCAAGAGGGCAACCATGGTGGCCAACGTGTCGGATGGGGCGGGAGACGGCTTCGAGTTCAAATTGAGCCAGAAGTGGAAATTTTACTTCTTTGCATGCGGGGAGAGCGGCGGCTTCCACTGCTCCACGGGGAAGATGCGGTTCTCCGTCGTGTCACTTCCTCGCCCCTGGAAGTGGCACGGCTGATCGGCCCCGATAAGCTACGGAAGAGGCAGTGCCGATGCTTGTTATGTTACTGAAGTTATTCTTTTCTTTTCTTTCTTCTATTTTCCTTTTCGAGTTTGTTCATGCTATGATTATTTGTCTCTGTTGAAGTTATATTGGGTTGTTCTTATACTAGAAAACAATAAGTTATTTCAGGTCTGGAATAATTTTGTGACTGATTCCTCGTAAACGAAATAAAGAAATGTGTTTCCCTTTCATATGGAAACTATTCTTGACTTTAACTTTCACATTTCCAATTCATATTTACCACATGTTTACTTGAAAACCCAATTCTTATACTTTCATCTTAGTTGCGGACTCGCTGGGTCAACTACAAAGTATAGTGCACTCAGGCAAAGTCCACCCTTAGGATGAACGAGTATCTCACAGATATATTTCTTTCCTTGTTTTTTTTTTTTTTAATTCTCTTTAGTAATAGGCCGAGAGTGTATGTGTGAATCATGACAAGTATATACCAAAAACAGTTGCTTTCGACTTGTTGACACCAAAAGATGACCAACTCTTAATAATCAATGAGTAGAGGGCTCTGTCAACGAGAACGAGATTTAGTCAGAAAAGAAATCATCATGAAACAAGATAGTCAACAACCTGTAAGCTTGTTGACAATGAAGGAGATTGGCAATTCGAAGTGCAAGGGTTATTGACGCAAGCCTTCGCTAAGACTAACGAAAGATTGATTGACGAAATCATTGACAGCAAGCCAACTTAGATTTTGGTCAGAGGCAATGCAATATATAGATAGAACAAAAGGCTGGTGCCACGTCAATTGAAGAACAAAAGGCTGGTGCACAAAAGCAAATAATTGCTAGGTGGTGATGTCAATATTCTTGGGATTTGTAACTTTTGGTATATTATCATTACTAGATAATAGAAAATTGTATCTAGTATTGGAAACTTCTTCTTACTGCCGATCAGATTAGGAAGCTAATTCTGGATTCAAAATCCACCATCTATGCAATAACAATTGTTAGTAGGATATGAAAACCTACATTGTAATCTTTGGAACGATTACTCACGCATTCAATGATAGAATGTCTATTTATCTTTAATACCATCATAATTATTCTTTAAATTTCATGCTATTTATTTTCTAGTCCAAAATCAATACAGTACTCTTTCACAATCTTCATCAATTCAATATAACTCATCCTCTTTTTCTTTTCTTTTTTTTTTTGGGGTGGGGGGGGACCAAAACCATTTTTTCCAAATACTCAGGTGCACTGAACTTGAATCATTATTTACAATAACACTCTCATGCTTTGTAATATCAATTGTTATTTGCTACCACAATTTTGAAACAGGTCTTGTTATTGAGTATCCCAACACTTGTTAATCATACTGCTAAAAACCTATTGTTATGTTGAAACAAGACAGTGCTCTGCTCGGGATGATGAAATGCCATATTGACCAAAGATCTAGAAGGATTGATTACAATGAGGCGTTTCACAATACGAGCCATCGGAACAATCATTAGAAAGAATGGCTAGCTGAGTTAATTGGCTCACAAAGTGCTGCACAGTCCCATGATTGAGGCCTATCGGCTCATGTTGTGACAAATGGTATCAGAATAAGGTTACCGTTTGTTACCATATTTCCATAGAGATCAAACCCTTCATTGGTGTTGAGTATGACTTATAGGAAAGACGGAAGATGGGTAATTGTTGGGCGAGCATAGGCCATTCACATGAAGCTTAGGGAAAAGCAGTGATCATGCGGGACAAAGGATACAACAATGAGTTATACATTTTCGTTGGCAAGCATTAGCCACTCATGTAAGCCCTTGGTAGATGTAGTGATGGTTCGGAGAAGTCAAGGATATGGAGAATAGCTCCCACGTGGGCATTTTGAAAAATCATGTGGGAAGAATGTCATGATCTGACTTTTAGCTCCCACGTGGGCATTTTGAAAAATCATGTGGGAAGAATGTCATGATCTGACTTTTCCTCAATCCATGAAGGGAAGGAAATGAACTTTGTAATATGAGAGAAACATGAGGCATTGATATGACTGATATAACTAGATGATGGGAGTGTATAATTAAGTTTGTGCTAGGAATCAAGTGATGAAATGAACTTCATATGAAAAACGTCTGATGGTGGGATTGGCTACCCAAGTAAAATCTTCTTGGGAGCTGATGATGTTCTATTGGTAATGTCCAGGATAAGCCAAAGCAAATTGTTATGTTGAATCAAGACACTAACTTGCTCGGATGCTGAGATACCCAAGTTGATGGGAGACATGGAACAATTTATCATAACAAGACATTTCCCAAAGGTAGCCCAGTCATTGATCCTTAAAATGGAATGCCAACTTAGTGAATGGACTTGCTAGGCATTGTACACTCCCTTGACTATAGCCATTCGGCCCGAATCATGGCAGTTGGCTAGCATTTCCCACCTTTTTTACATACAAAATAAAAAAGTAAAAAAGGTTCGTCATCATTGCAGATCATCTTTCTGGATCACTATCATGCACTCTCTAACTTTCGTATATAACGCAATTTGATGATATGGTTTTATGGGATGAGAGTGTGCTTATCACCATAGTTTTTGCTTTATTATTGTAATTTGCTGCTTGGGATATCCTTTGCTTTGAACATCTCATAAATATCTTGAAATTTTGAAATATGAATGAAATATTTACTTTTGACAACAACAAAATTTATTCTCTAATAATTTCCACTGTTTACAAAAATTGAGGGTAAGAAAGAGATTTCCTAGAAAAATGTTGACATAAAACTACACTTATGCCCCTCGGGAGTCATGTGCAGTATCCATGTTAACAAAAAAAAAAAAAAAAGAAGAGGTTTAACGGCCGTAACAAAGTGAAAGTTCAATATGGGCATCATATATCAGTTAGAAGTTCATTGCAAACGTGTATTACTCCCAAAATTCATGTGTGTTTATGTAGTTTTCCTTAATAAATTTATTATGTTTTTTAAGGTTTTTCTCTTACATTTAATTGATTCGTGAAATTTCATATGGTGAGAACTTCTTCCTGGAATGTCATAATCCCGTCACCCAAACATAACGCAACTGGACTTCTAATTACTACGCAACGATTTCGCTTTCCCACTTCAGTCAATGCTATAACATGGAAAACAACACTAGGCTCTTTACTTAAAATTCTTGGTTATAATTTCTTCTTTTTCTTTATTTTTTAGTTATTTTGCTCAGGTCAACTTTGGATCAATACTCTCAAAATGAAGGAAATTCTTCAGAGATAACAAGAACATATTCAGATACTGTGTTGACTCTCCGAAGTTCCAAGTCTTAAGAGCACGCGGAGGGACTTTGGTTCATCTTTTCCCGAAAACACGCCTTCAATTGGGTCACTGATATGTCACTCATTGAATAAGATATTCGAGTTGTAAAGATATCATCCTAAATCTAGAATATCTCAATCCTAAATTCGATACCCTCAAGCTTTTAGAAATGTTCAATTTTAGTCATTATTCTTTTTATATATATATATATATATATATATATATATATATTAATAGATCTCTAACAATTTTCAAGTAGTGCAATTGTAGAAAGACCATTAATCCATCACAATTTTTTTATTAATTAATTGGAGAAAAGCGAACAAGTAAGTTCCTAAAGTAGCAGTTGCCTAAAATTAAAGGCAAAAGACCAACTATTTCAAGCTAATGAATGATGTAGTTATCGGTAAAGTTCCCAATTGATCATTGTTGTTCTATCTAGACGTAGATCTAAGTAACAAAACCAAATAAATATAAGAGGTAATTTCGCAAAACTATCTCGAATTTTGAGGATAGTACACATTTGCCCCTACAACTATTACATATTATCCCTCGGACTTCGATTTTGTAACAGCCGTTAATCCTCCGTTGAATATTTAGTTTAGAGTGTACAATGCACATGATTGTTAAGGGGTAAACCTATATATTTATCTCATTTTCTGATGGCAATCTCTCTTTTACAATAAATATCTATAATAATGTTCAAAAATAAAAAAAAGGAATCTAATTATTGGTAAATTAATAGAACCGAAAAGATATTTAAAAGAAAAGAAAGACACTTAAGGAAAAAGCAAAAAGTCATTAATAGCAATAAGATCAAATAACATAAAAACAGACACTTATTATGCACTTAAATGGTTAATTAAATATAAAAAACAATTGATCAATAGAAATGTATAAAATATCACCTTAATTTTGGTCAATTAGTTCATTATGTGAGTTGAGGACATCAGTTACTATGCATTCTTTTAAATATTTTTACCAATCAATCATTGTTAAGTTAATTAACCCTTTAAATGTGCATAAAGAGTGTCACACTCCTGCCCCACCTATGGTAGGAAAGCATGACTTGGTAGGTCAGCATCAATGTCCAGGCAAGTCGATTGTCCCAAAAATATTTTATTTTTGATTAAGCACATGTGAAAACGAATTAAAAAATAATCCCCGTATACAAACAAATGAGAGAAGTACACTATCGGTGCCATAAGTTGTGTACGGCGCTCACTTTGGTGCAAAAAGTTTTTGTCGGATCACTTAGGTGCCAAATCAAAGAAAAAACGATCACTTTGGTGCCGTTGGCGAGAGATTCTGGCCAGATTAATTATGTGCTTTTATATTAAAAAAAAAGTCGTAGTGGCTTTAAAACGGCGTCGTTTTCCATCCTCTTCAAGAAACGACATCATTTTGCCATTATACGTGAACATCCTCACAGAATCGACACCGTATAGCTCATGGGGATTGAAATTAGGGTTTTGGGGATTGAAATTAGAGTTTCCGCTGCTCATCGCTCGGCCACCATCATTTGCCCATCATCACTCGGCCACTGTCACTTCACCACCATTGTAGTTGCTCAACCAGATGAGCAATGAGAGATTGAGATTGTTGCTCAAGCAAGAAGTAGCAGGAAGAATAGGAAGTGAGGGCGAAGGAGGAGGAGGAAAAAGAGGGGTTGAAGGTGTTGCTAGTGCGCTGCTGGTGGTGGAGGTGGTGCCGATGCCGATGCTGGTGCCGTTACTAGTGCTGGTGTTGGTGCTGGTGTTGGAGCCATTGCTGGTGCCGTTGCTGGCATAGGTCTTCGAGGAAGAAGAAGAAGACGACGTTCCTTCTCTCTCTCTCTCTCTCTCTCTCTCTCTCTCTTTCTCAATTTGGGGATTTAGGGTTTCTAAGTTGGGGGAAGACGCGAAATGACATTATTTCGTTGTTTGGATGGCTGACCGTACTCTTCGATGAGTCACGTTGGCTTCAAAAATAAATAAATAAAGTGTCACATCGGATTTTCGGCCAATTTCATCGGCATTAACACTAAAATGATCATTTTTCAAATTTGTTGACACTTAAGTGATCCGACGGAAATTTTTGGCTCCAAAGTGAGCGCCGTACACAACTTATGGCACTGATAGTGTACTTCTCCCCAAACAAGCATGGAAGTTAGGTAACATGTATACAAGCCAAGCAAACAAAAGCAATATATATTCATACATATATACACATGTCAAAAGTTATTATGATTACCCATCTTATTCCTGCTCTACTTATCTTTATTATCACACATCGATGATTAAAAGGCTGTGGTATCCTAGCTCCTCTATCGAGTTCCTCCAAAAATGGCCCCTATCCTAGACCCTTCTTCTATGATGCTCCCGTAAAATCCACCAGAAGGATGAGGCCTTGGATGAGACCTAAAATGTCCCCATTAAAAATGAGGCACCAAGCCTCCTATACATGGGGAACCAAGGTGCCTACCCTTTATTGGACCCATACAGTGGCAATATACTTCCGGTAAGTGACGTCCTCTTCTAAATCTACAATATTCATCACGATAGTAACCATATCAATCAGAAGATTGGGATGGACGGACACTAGGGTTGGTTCACCCATCCCACACCTGAAATGATGAAAATAACAAAAGTGAGTTAATGACTCAATAAGTAAAAATCCATGATTCTCTTATGGGAGGATGTCTTGCCATCGATCCTCGAACACAAGATCACTGCCTATTTGTCGATGGCAAATTAATAGTAAGGTTTGTGCCTTGCATTGCTTATGCATAAGAATGTGCTCTCAATCAGCTATGTACTTTCAAGCATCAAAGACAAGGAGTTAATGCATAAAAACAAGTCCTCCAAAGATCCGTGGCTTCTGATCATTCCAGTCACAAAGAGGGGTGTGTGCATCACATAAAACTCATTCAAGCACTAAGTGACCTGATGCAAACATATGCTCAAATTTACACAAGAACTCAACAATACATATCAAACAAATCCAGCTTTTGTAAGCCTCAATTCCAATATCGGTGCAAGCATCAAATCCAGCATCACACATGCATCAATCATGGACCACACGTGGACTTCCAGTTTATTTTAGTCAGTTCAGTTAGTTGAAATCCATCGACTATTCCGGTATCAACTAGGTATTGGTCCCCCCCTTGGCAATCGACATTGTCCCGATCTCATTATCAGGATGTCATCCAATGCGACCCCCAGGCATCGGCCTTACCTAGGCCGACATTGTGCATGATTTGAATATTGGGATGACATTCAAGTTTTTACCCCAGACAACTACCCGTCATACCCCAGCATCAGCGGTAAAAGTCCATCGTGTATCCATGCATTCAAACATCAATTAATCCATTTTTATCTTATATTATTAGCCGAATGAAAGGCCTAAAGGCGTGTCATACAAAGTGAATAAATGACTTTTGTGTCCTATTACTAGATTCATGTTGGATGCGATTCAAGCTCATGCTCTTGACTTGGAATCATTCACCTTGTCTTCAGTATCGACTAGATGCTTGTCCCAAGTAATAACGCACTTTAATGTTGTCTCTGATATAGCTAGTAATAGCACCTAGAGGGGCTGAATAGGTGTTTAAATAATTTCTCGAGATATGAAAGCAATACTAGACAAATCAAAAAGGAAGCTCTCCTTTAGTTAACAAATCGAACTACGATTGAAGTAAAGCAGAGAGTAGGGAAGAGAAAATTGAACACAAGGTTTATAGTGGTTCGGCTTATTCCAAGCCTACGTCCACTCTTCTGCACTGACAGCCCACCGGCTGGATTTCACTATGAACAAAAGAGATGTTATAGCACTGCTTTCCCTCGATTCCACAGTGTAGATATTCTATCACACTTCCTCAAGGTATCTCAAAATATAAACTCTCTTTTGCGTACAAGATTTCGCTCAGCAAATGAATTGACTAAGAATCAAAGAGCTTCAGACTTTGGAATTCTTCTATCGTGCACACCTTGAACAACTGGAACGTCTTCCTTTTATACTCCTTTGTGCCATCATACCCGTTGGCACTTACCAAAGGAATTCTTCCAATCCTCCCGTTGGACAGAATCAATTAGGAAGATCATTCGAGCTATTAAAGGAACATATCGATAGCCCATCAATCCTGCTCGCCCATACAATCAGGATCTTGGTTTCCATAAGTAGAAGCTTCCAAGAATACTTCGCCAATCATCGGATCTTTAATCATTCTTGATTTGAATAAAGGAATCTGTTATATGATATCCAGCCAAGAGATCTTCTCCAGTCGATAAGGCCAAATCCTTAATGAAGTAGTTCTGGATAGCCTTTCTTCAACGGATTAGAAACTGTCAATGAGAATAGACTTTGAGTCTTGAGTCTGGTAGTCCGGAGGTCTTCAGACTTTAATAGAAGAGTCTGCAAATCTTCAGACTAGACTGATAGAAACGTTTTGTCAGCTTCAAAACATTTCATAGGGATTTCTCCAACAATCTCCCCCTTTTTGATGGTGACAAATCTTTCCTGCAGATTTGAATAACTTTGACCTGGAAAATATTACTCAAGCAAATATGGATATCTCATAAAGATTAATGGCTTAATGATAACACTAGAATATGCAACCACAGAAAATAGGTTAGTCTTGAATAAGAGTAAAGCCATTCATAAGACATCAATAGAACTTAATATAAGTAGCAGTCAAATCCAAATCCACATTCAGTCAATCCTCATCCAGACACAGACACACAAGTCACACATCAAAACAAACTAAAAATTTAACAAGTTTAAGTTCAAAGATTTCAAATCTCGCATCTCTCCCCCTTTTTGTCATCATAAAAAAGGTTGAGATGGGAATAGAATGGAGTCAAGTTTGCTTGGGAATGCGAACAAGCTGGAAATCTCCTATGGACTGAATAATGCCTTCAAGCTTTTTCAATTCTTTCTTCAGTTGATCCACCTCTTCACCTTTAGCATTGGCTTGAATATGAAGAGCAAGGGCTTGGATTTGATCAGACAATGAAACGGAAGAAGCTTGTCCTGCATTTTTCAAGTTCTGAACTTCGCTTTCCAAAGCATATATCTGACTCCGCAATTCCAAAAGAACATCAATGATTCTGCGAAAATCTGCTAAGTTATCAGTCTGCGTACTGGCTTCGACACGATCTGATGGAGTAAAGGCAGACGATGGTATATCAGCATAATCACGCAGATTTGGCGATGAAGCACCATGTCCCTCCTCAGGAAATTGAGAGGCATGAATGTCTTCTGGATCTGCTGGAGAGCGGTTGACTCCTTCACTGTTAACTGGATATGAGGACATTCCTCTGTTCTCACCACCTCCCCCTGTTTCCATGGCTTCAGGTGGAGAAGAAAGTTCCTCATGCTCTCCTTCCTGTTGATTTTCTCTGTCTTCTTCTTCTTCAAACCTTTCCTTCTCTGCTTCTCTTTCTTTAGCTTCTCTCTCCTCTTCTTCCTTCTCCTCTACTTCTTGCTTCTCTGTTTCTGCTTCTTCGTCTTCTTTCTCCTGTCGTTCCATTGATTCTAGAACAAAACAACTCAGCTTCTTCAATGCTATAGCAGAAATTGTGAGGTCATCCTCATCATCTTCATCAGTAATGAGAGCTTTTCTCTTTTTGGATGGAGCAACCATGGGCTCCTTCCCTTTTCTTTTCACTGCAGAAGAGACTTGATGAGATTTGACTGGGGTTTTCTCCTTAAATTTCTCCAACGCCTTGTCGAGTTCTTTCAGACGCATTTTGGACACCATTTTCAGTCCTACCACCATTTTGTCACATGGTCGAACGCAGAGAATTTGTGGAGGCTGAATATTCAAATGTCTGAATATCTTCAACACAAGACTTGGATAAGGAAGTTGGCCCTTGTCCTTCACCACTGCTCTATACATGTGAAACAGAATAGTGTGAGGAAGAGAAAACTTTTTCCAAAGCATTGATGGCGTACATCAGCTTTGCCTCGAGTTAGAAACATCGGTCTTGGAAGTTGATTTCGGTCTGAGGCAATTAATCACAATCTTGTGAAGCAGAATGTTGAACGCATGCATCCTTGAGTAGGAAATCCTTCCCTCTGTCATTCTGTCTTTAACAAGTTCCAATGTGGCACGAGCTATAGAAACACTGATGGGTTGATATCTCCCTCTCTCAACTCCAATCACATCTGCCAACATATCCACATCCACTACAAAGTCCTGATCTCGGACACTGAAAGAGATTCTATTCGCATCCAAGAAACTAAGATTTGAATAGAAATATGCAGTTAATTGAGCATAGGCTTCTGTGGTGTCGGAACAAAACTGTTCAAGTTGAAGAAAACTGAACTTTTCCCTCAAATTTACATTCACAGCATCAAAGAAATCAAAATCCACACTCCTAGGGTTTATCACCCCACGCTCCAACAATTTGGAGTATAGATCCTTCTGTTCATTCGATTTAAACAACTATGTTCTTTTTCCTCGAATTTTCGCCGCAACACCCATCCTTGGTTGAAATTCTCTGTACAATCTGTCATCATCATTTCCATCTATCGGATTAAATCCCCCAACATGCGGATCACTTGGGATATTTGCAAGGGTTTTTTCTACCAACCCCTTAGGAGCAATTTCCAAACTCTCCATTTTTCGCAAAAAGATGTACTCATTCCCATATCCCTTGTCCTTAAGAAACTCATCGATGTAGTTCAATGGAGTACCAATGCTCTTTAAAGCACGGTAAAGCTTATAAATAAAAGAGGGCTTTTGAACTCTTACAGGATCTGCGTCTTCAATGATTTCTTCCTCTTGTTGATGATCAGTATCCTATGGACTAGATGGTGGAGAATGACGCTGCTGAGAATGTTGTGGGCTCTGCTGCTGACTTGGTAACTCCTCTTCCTCGGTGAGATCAAAGTGAGTAGGCCTCTCACTCATTCGTCGTGGTCCCCTGCTTGCGATCCTCGAAGACTTTCTTGAAGACGACATCTTTCTCAATCTTCGAAAGATTCTTTGCTTGACTTTCCCAAGAAAGATGACAACTTTTTCAAAGATTAAGCAAGAGAGGAAGACAGGAATGGAGGATCGATGCCTTTTTAGGGTTTTGGAGTTAAGTGAAAAGGAACCGACTGTATATTACTCAATCGAAATGGGGAAATGCTAAACGTCGTAAAGGAAGGTTAAAAGATGCCTTTTAAAAAAAATAACTGCCTTTTTTTCAAAAATAGATAACTGCCATTAACTCTTTTTGAAAAGGAAAAAATTGCACTTTTCACGTAAATTAAAGATAGCATAAATCAATTATGAATGGATAAATGATCGTACCTTTTCGAGATTTAATATAAGAGAAAATAAAATAACTTATAGTCAAGAACCATGATTGTCTGAGACTGAGAGTCTCTAGACTTTAACTTCTTCAAGCTACAAAATGTTGAGTCTGGAACAGATGATTTCAAATTGAATTTTCTCCAAAGGCTTTGTAAATATATCCGCCAGTTGATTCTTTGAGTCAACAAACTGAATTGAAACTTCTCCATTTTGAACATGATCTCTAATGAAGTGATGTCGAATTTCTATATGCTTTGCTCTTGAGTAAAGAATATGATTTTTGGTAAGATTGATTGCACTGGTGTTGTCACAGTTGATCTCCGTGCATGAATCTTCAATTCCAAAATCTCTTAGCTATTGTTTTATCCACAGAATTTGTGAACAACAACTTCCAAGAGCTACATACTCTGCTTCTGCTGTAAAAAGAGCTACTGTATTTTGCTTCCTTGAAAACCAAGACACTGTCCTACTTCCAAGTAACTGACAGGTACCCGAGGTGCTCTTTCTATCAACTCTGCAATCGGCTAGATCTGCGTCTGAGTATCCAAGGAGAGTAAAATCTCCCTTTTTGGGATACCAAAGGCCGATGCTTGAGGTTGAAGCAATGTATTTAATAATACGCTTTGCGACACTTAGATGAGATTCTTTAGGGTCTGCTTGAAATCTGGCACAAATGCAAACACTAAACAAAATGTCAGGTCTAGAAGCAGTAAGATAAAGAAGTGAACCGATGATACTCATGTATAGCTTCTAGTCAACTTTCTTTCCTCCTTCATTTTTGCCTATCTTCAAGGAACTTGACATTGGTATATCAGTCTTTTTGCAATTTTCCAGTCCAAACTTTTTGACAAGATCATTAGCATATTTTTCTTGATGAATAAAAGTCCATTCCTTCAATTGTTTCACTTGAAGTCCAAGAAAGAAGGTTAGTTCACCCATCATGCTCATTTCAAATTTATCCTGCATAGACTTGGAGAATTTCTTGCACAAATTTTC
The DNA here is from genome assembly GCF_016545825.1 of Eucalyptus grandis. Classification (NCBI taxonomy): domain Eukaryota; kingdom Viridiplantae; phylum Streptophyta; class Magnoliopsida; order Myrtales; family Myrtaceae; genus Eucalyptus; species Eucalyptus grandis. The sequence continues at coordinate 28,732,211 of NC_052618.1, read as the reverse complement.
ATTAGATGATCCAAAAATGATATCATCAACATATATTTAAACAAGCATAAAACTTTTGCTTTCTCTTTTGATAAACAGAGTAGTGTCTACTTTACCTTTCAAAGCCATTTTGAATTAAAAATTTACTTGGCCTTTCATACCAAGCTCGAGGTGCTTGCTTTAATCCATACAAGGCTTTTTTTCAGTCTGAATACTAAGTCTGGCTTCCTTGGGTCTTCAAACCCAGGTGGTTGTTCCACATAAACTTCCTCATGGATAAATCCATTTAGGAAAGCACTTTTGACGTCCATTTGGAATAACCTAAAATTCTTATAACAAGTAAAAGCAAGTAATAATCGAATTGCTTCTAACCTTGCTACTGGTGCGTAAGTCTCGTCATAGTCTATCCCTTCTTCTTGCGTATATCCCTTGGCCACGAGTCTTGCTTTGTTTCTTACGACTTTACCTTTTTCATTCATCTTGTTCTTGAAAACCCATTTAGCTCCAATAATAGATTTACCTTTTGGTTTAGGAGTCGACTCCCAGACATCATTAATACTGAATTGTCTGAGTTCTTCTTGCATAGCTTCAATCCAGCTTTCATCAAATAAAGCTCCATCTATGCTTTTTGGTTCTATTTCAAAAATAAGAGCCACAGCACTAGACTCTTCGCGCATTTTGGATCTTGTGTGAATTCCTTCATTAATGTCGCCAATAATGAGGTCTTTGGGATGACTGGACTTATGCTTCCAGTTAATGGTTGATTTGTCAGGTTGATGATCACTTTCTTCATTTGAATTTTCAATAACCATTTGTTGCTGGTCTTTCAAAGTCTGAGTTGCTTCTTGAGATTTAGACTTTGTAGAGTCTGGAGCAGGTTCAAATTCTTCAAGATGAGTCTGAGCATATTCATTCTGCATAGAATCCTGGAATTTTACATTCATTGATTCCTCCACAGATTGACTCTTCTTGTTATAGACTCTGTAGGCTTTGCTTGAGGTAGAATATCCAAGAAAGATGCCTTCGTCTGATTTTTCTTCAAACTTACCAACTCTATCATTTGCATTTTTCAATATAAAGCATTTGCATCCAAACACATGAAAATATGAAACAATAGGCTTCTTTCCTTTGAATATCTCATAGGGTTTTTTCCAGAATAGGCCTTAGAAAAACTCTATTTATAATGTAACATGCTGTTGAAACTGCTTCAGCCCAAAAACGTGAAGAGATGTTACTTTCAATTAAAAGAGTTCTAGCCATTTCTTGAAGCGATATGTTCTTTCTTTCCACAACTCCATTTTGCTCTGGAGTATATGGAGAGGAGAACACATGCTGAAAACCAGATTTATCACAGAATTTTGTAAAATCTTGATTTTCAAATTCACCTCCATGGTCTGTTCCTATACTCGAGATAACATACCCTTTTTCATTTTGCACTTTTTTAGCAAACTTTTCAAAGTAAGAGAAGGTTTCAGACTTACTTGTCAGGAAATATACCCAAGTAAATCGTGAGTAATCATCCACAATTACTAGGCAATATTTCTTACCTCCAATGCTTTGACTTCTGGTTGGTCCAAAAAGATCCATATGCAAAAGCTGCAGTACACGATTAGTGGAAACTTGATTTATTGGTTTAAAGGTATTTCTTACCTGCTTTCTCAATACGCATGGTGTACATAGATCAGACTTTTGGTATGATAATTTGGGTAGACCACGAACAAGCTTCTTTGCTGAAATTTTGGCTATCTGCTTCATATTGATGTGCCAAAGCTTTCTGTGCCATAAACTCGCTTCATCTTGAATTGAGATTAGACATTGTGATTCATCTGGTTTCACATCCAAGAGGTAGTTAGTTCCATGTCTTCGGCCCATGAATGACTGAGTAGAGTCTTTATTGGTTCTTGAACATATTCCTCTTGAAAATTGATTTTGAAACCAGTATCACATAGCTGACTGATACTGAGCAGATTGTAATTGAGTCCTTCCACTAGGGAAACATTGCTTATTGTTAGGTTTCCAATCTTTACAGTTCCAAATCCCACAATTATTCCTTTGGTGTTTCCTCCAAATGAAACTTTTCCACCATTTACTTGAACGAGCTTTATGAAGCAATTTGAATCTCCTGTCATATGTCTTGAGCATCCACTATCTAGATACCATTTTACCTTTTTCTTGATAGTGACCTGCATTTAAAAAGACTTAAGCTTTTTTTGGTACCTATATTTTCTTGGGTCCGTTGGTGTTAGTATGATATGCGGTTTTTGCCAATACTTTCTTAACAGGTTTCCAAACCATAGGATACTCTTTTTCAAAATGATATGTACTATTGTACTTTGAACATCTGTGAGCATTTCGACCTACTGGTTTTACAAACACTTTTTGAAAATGATTTTTGTAAAATTTCTTTGGAGGTCTTTGCTTAATTCTTTCCTTTACTTTAGGAAAATCAATTAAATGAATGGTTTCTGCTGTCATTCCTAAACCAGATTTAATGAAATAAGGTCTTTGGACTGAAAGAATCTTTTCAAGTTTCTCAGATCCTATTGAAAATCTTTTTGAGATATTTGATAAGTCATTTTTTAAAAAAGCATTTTCTTTCAAGAGATTGACTTCGCTTTCTTTAAGAGTAGAAACATTCATGTCTAAACATTTCAACTTTTCTTTCAAAATATTTTCCTGTTGTTTTAGTGCAGAGTTTTCCTTTTTAAGTTTGGAAATCCTTTTAAGAGAAGTCGTAAGACTAAAACACAGCTCATCAATGTATTTGGAAACTTTAACATGGATTTTAAAGTTACTTACCTCAAATTCACTGTCTGAATCTGAGTCTGTCTCGGAGTTTGATTCAGAATCCGATTGTGCCATTAGACATATATTGGCATAATCATCATCACTTTCTTCACACTCTGTATCACTCCAGGTTTCTGCTTTAAGAGCCTTTCGATACTTTTCAGCTTTTCCTTTCTTCTTTTTTAGAAGAGGACAGTTGGGTCTGATGTGTCCATTTTTCTTACATTCAAAGCAGACTACATCTTTGTTTGATTCATCATCATCAATAGACTTGGTCTGTTGCTTTTGAAAACTCTGTTTCTTTGGATTGAATCTTCTTCATTTTCTGTTTAGCTTTCTAAATCTTCTTATCATGAGAGCAAGCTCCTCATCATCCATATCGTCTTGAGAATCTGTGACATCGAATCATCATTGGATTTTAATGCAATGGATTTCTTACCTTTAGGATCTTCATCTTCATTGATTCGTTCCACTTCATAAAACTGAAGAGTTCCAACCAACTCATCGACAGATAGTGGCATGATTCTTTGTGTCTCTCTTATTGAGGTCTTTATGTGATTCCCATCCTTGGAGAGTCCACGCAGTAACTTGTTTACCTTCATACGATCAGAAATTGGTTGACCTTGATTTTGAAGACCATTCATGATTTCTGTAAAACGACTAAACATGCTAGTTATAGATTCTTCTTATTTCATTTTGAAGGCTTCATATTGACCGAGGAGAATGTTGATTATGGTTTCTTTCACTCGATCAATTCCTTCATAGGTGATATGTAATCTATCCCAGACTTCTTTTGCTGTATCACAAGAAGATATTCTGTTATATTCAATAGGTGATAAAGCACAATATACAGAAAAAATTGCTTTTGCATCAAGAGCTTATCTCTTGATTATCTCTTCCTGAGTCATTCACTTGACTCAACAGTTTCTTTTCCTCTTTCTGTGATAGATGCAGCTTTAGGAGTGATTCCTTTTTCTACAACGTCCCATTCTAGAGGATCCTTCGATCGTAGGAACGCTTTCATTTTGTTTTTCCAGATGTTGTAATCATTTCCATCAAAGTAAGGTGGTATGGTATTGCTCTACCCTTCCACCAGCCTTGGAGCTAGCATACTAGCCATGGATCTTTAACTCAGAAGTAAAACACTTCAAACAAAGTGAGTACACAAGCTCTGATACCAATTGATATAGCTAGTAATAACACCTAGAGGGGGGGTGTATAGGTGTTTAAATAATTTCTCGAGATATGAAAGCAATACTAGACAAATCATAAAAGAAGCTCTCCTTTAGTTAACAAATCGAACTACGATTGAAGTAAAGTAGAGAGTAGGGAAGAGAAAATTGAACACAAGGTTTATAGTGGTTCATCTTATTCCAAGCCTACGTCCACTCTTCGCACCGCCCCCACCGGCTGGATTTCACTATGAACAAAAGAGATGTTACAAAGATTGCTTTCCCTCGATTCCATAGTGTAGATATTCTATCACACTTCCTCAAGGTATCTCAAAATATAGACTCTCTTTTGCGTACAAGATTTCGCTTAGCAAATGAATTGACTAAGAATCAAAGAGCTTCAGACTTTGGAATTCTTCTATTGTGCACACCTTGAACAACTGGAACGTCTTCCTTTTATACTCCTTTGTGCCATCATACCCGTTGGCACTTACCAAAGGAATTCTTCCAATCCTCCCGTTGGACATAATCAATTAGGAAGATCATTCGAGCTATTAAAGGAACATATCGATAGCCCATCAATCCTGCTCGCCCATACAATCAGGATCTTGGTTTCCATAAGTAGAACCTTCCAAGAATACTTCGCCAATCATCGAATCTTTAATCATTCTTGATTTGAATAAAGGAATCCGTTATATCATATCCAACCAAGAGATTTTCTCCAGTCGATAAGGCCAAATCCTTAATGAAGTAGTTATAGATAGCCTTTCTTCAATGGATTAGAAACTGTCAATGAGAATAAACTTTGAGTCTTGAGTCTGGTAGTCCGGAGGTCTTTAGACTTTAATAGAAGAGTCTGCAAATCTTCAAACTAGACTGATAGAAACGTTTTGTCAGCTTCAAAACATTCTAGAAGGATTTCTCCAACAGTCTTGAGATCAAGTGTGGGCCGTGCACCCACCTTAGCACATGTCTAATATGCCGAGACCTTTCCTCGCCATCCAGGTGTGCTCGACATCCATGCAAGACCATGAATTTACTTGATGTAATAACAAACAAATAGAAGCACAACAAGCATAACAATACAAAGCCAACACAAGTAAACGATGATATGATCCTAAAATTGATATGTGTAGCACATCGCCCTATCAGAGAGTTAGGAAAGTCTACTTACAACTTTTTGGACCTTGCTTCAAGATGCTCACTTGTTGACCGGACGGCTCCTAAGGCGGCTTGATGAGGAAGGCATGGAAGAGAGGAGAGAAAGGGAGAGGAAAGGAGAGAGACTTATCCTTAAAATGTGATGACACCTTCTCCTATTTATAGGCCTCTTCTTCTTAGATTTTTATGCAAACTCGTTATTATGCCTAAATGACGAGTTAGCCTACCTATCTTCTCGAGTTGGTGACTAGGTCCTTTGGTGTTGGCTTGTGATTGTTCCACCTATTTGCTTCTTCTCCAAAGCTCACTCTCCAAAGCTCACTTTAGGCTCATTATTGCCTATGGTGCCTAAGGGACATATAAGCCCATTTAATACCTAATGTTTTCTTCTAATTGGTTGGTCATTGTCTTGTTCACCAAGGTTACAATCTAGGGCCATCATAAACTAAGATTCACCTAAGATTATGAGGGACACCTAATGTGACATCCCAAATTTCCGATTCTGTTTTCAATTAAATAAGTCGGGTTTTTCATTGATGTGCCTATAGTTCTATTATCTGAGCTGATTATTCATGAGATAACTAGTCTATTAGGTGAAGTCGTTAAGGAATCTAAACGCAATAGACTTGAGAATTCAATCATGAATCGGCTGCTCGACCATACTAGTCTGCAAGTATCATTACGACATTGTCAGAATCGAGCAAAAATTAGAGATAGGTTGATTCAACTTAAATATGTGATTGGGGTGCAGGTGATTTCACCTGATTGCAATATTCTCGTCGATCGGCACTAGACCGATTTTTCTATCATTTTAGGTACCCTTTGTCCGTATTTGAAATCTCGAGATTTTCACGACAATCGAGAGTTGTCAATGTGTCGAATATTTATGTCGTGGCTTGAAAATAATCAATCACGGGTCAATTGCACCAAAATTTTTAAAAGCTATCTGGTAGATTTGATCACGCTCAAATCGCGCCAGATTGAAATTAAGCACGAATTTAAACCCGATTTTAGAAATTAAAATTTCCTCATCTCACAATTCATTTTAGGAACGTCGGCTCATCTTCAGAAGATTTTTTACAAACTGAGATTTTTGGCGAAATTTCAAAGTAAGGCCATTTTTTATCGGGAAGGTCAGAGGGCCGTTTTTTATCGCATCTTTGGCCGTCAAATTGGATCAATTGACAGGGAAAAATAATAATAGGGACAAGGACACCTTGGCTGAATTTTTTGGGCTTCAATTGGTTTGATTTGAAGAGGATTGGAAGATGAATTAAATGAGATTGAAGGGGAAATGTCACAAATTCGTAGCCCCCATGGTGTACAACCTTTTGGACCATTTGGTAAGCTTCTTGAGGAAGCCAAGGAGAGGAAAATGGCTGAGGGTGAGGACCATGGCTGGTGGGGGCATGTGTGAGGAGAATTGGACAAGTGTTGAAGCTTGGAAGCCACCTTGGGGTCTCCTTGCTTCAACTGGCTTCTTCTCCCTCAACCAGCCACCTTTCTCCATTGTTATTGTCCATCTTGAGCTTCAAAGAACCAAAGAAAACCCCAGCTCCTTCCCCTCCACCATCGCACACCTGCTGGAGCCACCATTGGCCTCTTTTCCCCCTTTATTTTCTCTTCTTCCAACTTCTGCTCCAAATGACCTTTCTCCAAAAACTTGAGTTAAAAGTTGCCTTCCTGGACGAATTAGCTCACATGCCACCCACTATCATCTTCAGGACATCCAAACCGTACGAGAGGACCTCGCCGTTTGCTAGAAGGAACCGCCAGCCAACTTGCACACTGGCGAGAAGAAATGACTTGCCGGACCACTTGGAAGCCCCCCGAGTGCACTGTTTCATGTTTTTAGCATTTTTTTCTTCCATTCCGACCCTTCCTCTGCCTATTCCAACCACTAGCAAGTCCCCCTTGACCCCTAAGAGCTGCTGGTTGCTGGCCACCCCCTTGCCGAAGCTTCGATCAGCTCGTCCTCACCAGTTCAGCCCGAAGCAACCGTTGGTTCCCTTTCTCAGTTCAGCCAAGAACATAAGCCGAACCAGCAAGGGTCTTCAAGCTTCGTGGCCCGTTTCTCGGCCTTTCCCAACCTTGGTTGGTGTCGCCACTTCGGAGTTTATCGCTCGCCTTGGCATTGCTGTCGCTGTGGACTCACCGAAATGCTAAACCGGTGAGTTTACTCGCTAAACTCTACTTAGGGAGTTAATGATGCTTAAGAGGTATTTAGATTATGCTAAGCATGTTTAGGTTGTTAGATTAACTTAGTTAAATGTTAATTAGATTAGATGAATGATTAGTTTGGGGGATGGATTAATTAGTCTAATTATGCAATTAGATTAGTGTAAGCATGATCTATGAAGCACGGACACGTTCTGTGCTTCTTTGTCGTGTCCGACATATGTCAAAGCATGTTGGACACATCGACATGCGTCGGACACGCTCGGACACGCGGTCAACGCGTGTTGGAAATCTAACACGTGGTCAACCTTTGCCTGACACGTTTGGACACGCGTGTCTGGCAGACGATGGAGGGTGGAAGTGATGGCGAGGGAGCAGAGACAAATTGATGGCGAGCCCGCAACGGCGAGAGATGGCTAGAGAAAGAGTAGCGAGGAAGGGGGTCGTGTGCGGCGAGTAGCGAGGACATGGCTAAGTGCTGCACTTGCAAACCAAGAGACATACAGAGATGGGTTTGAGGGTACTAGCGGCATTGTCAAGTGTGTCGTCTCCGGAAGTCTCAACCAAATCACTTCACTAGTTACACGACTCCTCACCATGGTCCACCCATCTTCTGGCTCCAACTCCGACGGCGGTGGAGCAGCAATTTCACCAAGGTGGAGGACACGATTGCAGCAGTGCCCGATCACAGGACGTGCCAGTTCGTGATCTACGTGAAAAAGGGCGTGTACCGGGAGAACGTGGAGATCAAGAAGAAGTGGGTTGTGCGGCGAGTGGCGAGCGGCAAGCGACGAGGAAGGAGACAGATCTAGAGGAGGAGAAGAGGAAGGGTTGTGCAGTGAGCGGCAAAGGAGAATGAGGTAAAGTAAAGCTAGGGTTTTGGATAGGATGGCCATCACGTATTTGGGGGGGGGACTGATAGGACAGCTTGTCTGTCAATGAATAAAGTGGGGGAAAATGGACAACGTGGGGAGGGAAAAAAAGTGAAAAAAAAAAAATTGGGGGAAAAAAGACGAGGGAAGTTTGGGCGCTGGGGGGGGGGTGTTGTGGTTTCAAAAATAAAAGAAAATTTGGGGGAGGGGGATTTCCAAAAATAAATGACGTGTCGTGTCATATCGCATGTCCGTGTCACTATGTCCGTGCTACATAGAGCATGATTAGATTTTTAATTAATTACATTATTTATTTAATTATTTATTTAAATTAAAAATTATTTAATTATATTATTTTATATATTAAATTTTCAAAATTTTAGTTAATTAATTAATTAATTAATTTTTCGGAAATTATGTCGGGATGGCGGGTCGTTAGAATTTCACATTGATTGCAATAGTGTAGTTAGTTTGTACAAATTGATTGTTGAATGGTGTAATTGTGTGATGATTGTGAAATATAGGCATTTCAATAAGAAAATATCGGGTATAAGATTTTAACATGGAGAGTGGTTTTTAAGTATTATAGCAGCTTGTGTGAGCATCGTTACCAGCTTGTGTGAGCACCATGTCATCTTGTGTGAGCATTTTATGTCGGCTTGCGGGAGCAATGAGCGTTTATCAGCTTGTGAGAGCAACAATCCATTTATCAGCTTGTTCGAGATATCATCTATCTATCTATTTGTGTGAGCTACCATATATATATAAGCTTGTGAGAGCATTGCATCCATTTCAACTTGTGTGAGCATTGATTGAATTGATGGATGAATAGATGGTATGATTTGATAGATGGTGTTGATCGAATAGTATCGATTGGATTGAATTGAATTGATGAACCGATGTGTGTCGGTAGTTTCAGCTTGTGTGAGCGTGGGTTGAATATGAATTGTACTGACTTGCAGGAAGAAACCGAGGCCAAGTGAGTCTTCTGACTTGTGTGGTTAGGCCTCTAGACATATTTCCTTCCTAATTGGAGTTTATGGCGTAAACTTGCTGAAACATTGTCTCACCCCGTAGTGGGCTTAACAATATCAAGTCCGTGGATGGCGATCCCTCCAGAATGTTATGGTCGACTGATGAGGATTACCGAGTGAGTTTTTAATTACTCCGATCTTAGAAGTCACCGAGTCTACAAACTTGTGTTGACCACCGTCTGGGTCGAAGAGGACATCTTTCATACAGTGCCTCATCACTTCAAAACGTGGTTTGGCTTCGGACCCAATGGATTCAGGGTGGGTCCCCTTAGAGGTTTTGATATTCCCGTTGTGGTAGTTGATGCCATCTTAAGGGAGAGAACAACTGATCATCCCGATGGAAGGGTGGAGGACCCGACGCCCCCAAAGCCTATGGAGTCCGATGGATCAGCAAACGTGTCTGGCTAATTAGTCATATGACAATTCCCTTTTTGTTAAGCCGGTCTTTTGTAAACGGCCTAGTCTTGTATATAAATATGTGTGTTTATAAAAAAAGATTTGTTTTGGTTGTGAATGGGTGTCTGCTTTTCTATCCTAAGTTGTATGTTGTCACGTGTATTGTTTTGCTTCCGCATGTGTATTAAAATGAATAGGTCGGTGGCATGTCCTAGGATGTCGCAAATTTTATCGACCACCGAGGATGTGTGCACGCTCGAGGTTTTTGGCGTGACACCTAAGTAGGTGACTCATTCTTATCATTTAGGAATTAAGATCTAAAATCATTAAATAAAACCTAGATATTTTTCCCAACTACTTGGCATGCAAGTTTTCTCCTTCCTCGCAAATGACATGTGGCATGTGACATCTCAGATTCTCAGTCCTGTTTTCTATTGAATAAATCGGACATTTCATCGACACGCCTATAAGGCTGTTCTCAGAGCTGATCACTCTCGAGATAACTAAACTATCCAGGAAAGCCATTAAGAAATTTTAAGGCAATATACTTGAGAATTCGACTAGGAATTGACATCTCGACCGTGCTCATCTTTAGAGACCATTACGGCACAGTATAAAATCGATTTGAAATCAGAGATAAGTCTGTTCGACTGAGATGTGTGGCTAATCGTGGGTGACGCCACTAAATTGGAAAATTCTCGTCAACCGACCCTAGACTAATTCTTCTGTCATTTTGGTATCTTGTGTCCGTATTTGAATTCTTGAGATTTTCATGATAAATGAGAGTTGTCAATATGTCGAGTGAGTTCATTGTGGCTCGAAGAAAATCAACCACGGATCATTTGCGATAAAAATCTCCAAAAACTACCCGGTAGCCTAAGTCACGCTAAAAACGTGTCTGAGTGAAATTAACTATGAAATTGGGTTCGACTTCAGAAATTGAAGATTCTATCATGTCACAATAAATTCTAGGAACGTCAACTCAATCTCAAAAAAAAATTCTGCAACCCGAGACTTTTTGGGAAAATGTCGACATAGGACTGTTTTTGCTCAGAAAAAGGCTGGGATCTTTTTTATTGCGAAATTGGGATGCCGATGGATCTTTTGGCGAGGAAAAATATTGATTAGATCAAGGACTCAACAACGGGATTTGTTGAGGCTAAATGGGATTAAATTGTGTAGGAAATCAAGTCCAGTTGAAGCCATTTCCTTGCAAATTCGTAACTCCCCCCATCCATCACCATTTTGGACCAATTCAAGAGTCATTAGGAGTGCTTTGGTGGCTCATTAACAGCCAAGGAGAAGCTCGTGGCTGTGGTGGGTCAAGGGGACAAAGACTTGGAAAAAATTGGCATGTCGCCCACTTCATCCCTCTCTTCCTCTCCAAGGCAGCGTCCACCGCCTCAACCAGCAGGAGAGAAGTTGCTATTAACCCAGCAAGCCGCCGGAAGCAGCCACGCCACCACCAGAGTTGCACACCGTCACTCGTAGCCATTGCTCGCCCACGTGCCTCCCCTCTATTCTTGCTGTGTTCAGCCGTGGTTCTCACCGTCCAACAGCCTTGTCTGCCTCTGTCTGTGTGTTCTAGCCACCGATCGAGCCAAGCTGGAGCTCGTTTGGCCGCCGATTACCTCGCCAAGCCATCCATTGATCCACTATCGCCATTCCCATGCCAAACCGCTTTGTTTTCCTTGTTTTTGCAGCTCAGGATAGAAAATAGAAAGTGGGTTTCCAGCAAGCTTCCAAGCCTGTTTTGAGGTGTTTTTGGGCCTCAAAACCTAGGCTCGCTTTGGAGAAAAGCGAGCCCCTCGTTGTTCTTGTCGGTTTGATCCGACCCATTCGTTAATCAAGTGAGTTATGCTCATTAAACCTTGCTTAGTATGCTAATGATACTTAGGGGTTAATTAGATTTAATTAAGTGCAATTAAGTGGATATATTAGATTAGAGTTATTAAATTAGAGACTTATCAATGCATGTTAAGCAAATGGTTAGTGTAATTAGCAAGAAAATAGGTCATAGTATTTATTGAACAAATTTGGGAAATTTTCCGGATTCGTTTTGGCGTCCAATTAGGCATTACGAGGCTAAATTGGATTTTTTGCATTTATTTAATAATTTATGTAATTAATTAATTAATTAATTAATTTCTAAAAATCATTTGGGATAGCCGACAACTAAAATTTTATGCTGATCATTGTGGTGCAGTCCGTTTATTTATTTGAGCTTTAAATTGTGCTAAATTGAATTAATGATTATTTTAGGATTTTATTTCTAAATTAATTAATTTTGATAATTAATGGGAAGATTATCGGGCGTCGATTTACAACGCTAAAAATATATAATGGGTTGTTGAAACTAGTGGGATGTTCAAAAATGTGAAATTACTATATTTTGGCTAAGGCTAACTATGTACCCACACACGGCTATTTTATTGAGAATGATAAAAAGATGGAATTGATTGTATGGTTGGGATGGTATTCTATATCGACCTATGGGCAATTTGTCAACTTAGCAGCAGTATACCAGTATACTATATCGACTTACGGGCGATATGTCAACTTAACAGAGAGTAGTATACCTTATTTGTTTTGATAGAATATGTCGGTATATTATATTAGCCTAAGGGCGATATGACAGCTTAGCAGAGAGCAATATAACTTATTAGCTTAGATTGAGTATTGTTGGTATAATATATCAGTCTATAGGCAATATGGCAACTTAGCAGAGAGCAGTATACCCGCCCATCTCAGAAGCGAGCTATACTATTTATTTATCAGCTTAGCAATGAGCAGTCCTGATATGAACGGACTTTATAGATAGTATGAGATGAACTGACCAAAAAAGGGTCGAGATGACATGTAATCGACTAGGTCGATAGATCAATGATTTGATTTGATGTTATGAATTGATTGATTGATGTGATATAAGGCATCTGTAAATAACGTTGGTTTGCAAGATGGAACCGATGCTAATGTAAGTCCTCTGACCCATGTTATACTTAGGTAGCCTTTAGAACATATTGGCTTCCTAATTGGGTCTTAAGGGGTAGAATTCATTGAGACGTTGTCTCACTGGTTATTGTATAACCATTTTCAGGTCCTTAGATGGCATTGGTAAAGGACCGGAGGCCGGCAAAGTAGAAGGTGAAGCCTGAAGAATTGCCTGTCCTGTTTGACTAATTAGTCATAGGACAATTCTCTTTTGGTGGAAGTTGATTCCTTTCTACATACTTGTTTTATGAACTTGTGGTTTAAAACTTGACTTAACAATTTGCCTTGTATATATTTGCACTATGATTTGCAATATATATATAAGTGTGGTTGTTTTTAAAGTGTGACAATTTGAAGTCCTACTTTTCTATTCACATTGTTTTATTGTATGGGGATTATTTTATTTACTTCCGTATGCATATATTAAAATAAATGGGTCGGCGATGCGTCCTGGGACATCGCTATTAATCGACCAATTGAGGGATGGGTGCGTGCTTGAGGATCGGGGTGTGACATGGCACATATTGGATAAGGATGGACTAGGTCAAAAAGCTATGGAAGATTCTAGAACCCTAATCACCTCTTGACACTTGTCCAATGATTCATCCCAGCATTAATTAATTCATGTCCAAAATTCATCTAAGGCATTCATAAGACTAACATAGGGTGTTGCTTAATTGGAGAAGTCATTTACATTTGTACACGATCGACGGTTCTATGAAAATCAAGGTTCATGCCAAAATTTACTAAACTTTAATCAAATGAGTGTGACTAAGTCAGTAGCCTTCTTAAACTTGTCGATGACAATTTTCAATTAGAATTGGTCCATTGGATGTCTTAAAATAAACTTCATGGTTAGTCTTGGTTATTTGCCCTAATCGGGTCTCGGTCAGGCGGACTAGGTCCATGGCCGAACATGCCATGCCTTGGTCCATTCAAGATTTATGCCATTAATTCCCATGATCGACCCTTATATCTTATTCTCACAGCTTGGAATTCGAGGATGTTACAAGGAGTAACTAATTTTTTGTCATTTGACCTTTTTATTATTGCGGAATTTTCCTTTTTTACTTAGTGTGTGTTTATTCTTTTTTTTTTAAATGTTAATATGGTTTATCAAAGCGTCTATATTTATCGAATTTTTTTAAAATAATATTGGCTAATATTTTATTGCTACTTATTTTTCTATTATTAGTATTTTAGTTAATCTATTTTTTTCTCATTTTCTACTTTTTTAGACAGTAAATAACAGTGATGCGTATTGCACATGCCAACGGAAAAAAGTTAAGATTAAAGTACATTTTTGTTATGTACATTTTTACCCTTCCCATATTAGTCATGTGTGTATTGCACATGCCAACGAAAAAAATGGAGATCAACGGTTGTGACAAAATAAAAGTCCAACGGGTTACTATATAATAGTTGCAAGTTCGGGGGGAAATGTGTTTAACACTATCAAAGCTCACGCGGGTTTCCTTAAAAAAACCGCTAAATACACTGTTTTATGGTTTAGGTTTTCCTCTTACTTTTACTAGATTCATAAAATTTCTCATGGTACTCGTTTAACAAGTTCGATAAATTCTTAATTTTAAAAAATTCAAAATAAAGCGGACAGATGAATAGAGCTTCTCCCTTGATCGTCAGAATCCCATCACCCAAACGTAATACAACTACACTTCTATATAGGCAACGCCTCGCTTTCCAGTTTCCACACTTCTGTCAATGCTATTACAGGAAAAACAACAATAAGTTCATGATTTGAATCTTGCATTAAAATGGCTTTTTTTTCTTTGCTTGGGTCAACTTTGGATCAAAACTGTCAAAATAATGAAGTAGTCAGCAGAGAATTATTCTTACTTTCAGAACGTATTCTCATAGTGGTTTGACTCTCTGAAGTTCCATGTCTGAAGCACGTGGAGGGATTAGTCTCATCTTTTCCTAAAACCCATTCTAACCTCAAACGTAATTTTCCAGTTTAAGAATATACACGATTCAGTTAAAGGGCATAAACTATGAATTTAGAGTGATGAATTTACGTTTGGTAATATCGGGATATCCAATGTATAAGCCATCCTAAATTAAGATCTCAATCCTAAATCCAATGCCCTTATGCTTTTACCAATGTTCGATTCTAGTCACCGTTTATTTATGTTATGTTTACATTAATAGTGTCTAATCTTTTGTAAGTCGTGTAATTATAGAAAAGTTTAGAATTAATTTGGCATGCATACAATAAATTATTTAATTGATATGACAATTTCTTCAGATGTCGTTGAGGGTTCTTTTCCAAGAAATTTCCTTCCACATGGACCAAGTCAAAACGGGCCCGATTGATTAGGTCAAGTGGTGATGATGAGGGTGTTTAATTGGCAAAAGGCCAGTTTTTAGTGAATGCATCGCTTGAATTTGTTTTCCTTTGCTACGACCCACGAGACTATACCTTTCTTACATGCTGTCGTGATCTTCATTCGGTTTTTGTTGACTTGATCTTGATTAGAAACTTCTGTCCGAGACCGACACAAGTTTGGCCTATTTTGGGTCGTGGAATTTCAAATGGTGGGCGCAGTGCTTGGTAGCCCAACTTAGTCGTTCCTGCTTCTTTGTTTGATCGCACAACGAGGAGAACCATTTGCTATGGATTGAGCTCCTCAAAATTTATTACTTACTAGGAATGTTGAAAGGTTTGGATTTATTCTTCTTCTTCTTCTTTCTATTCCTATTTTATATATATTTTGCAAGCCACTAGGAGTATTATATACTGTCTGTAGGTTGTGAAATCTTGCTTCCTTACTCATGTATCTCCACCCCAATCTCTCAGGAAGATAAGAAATCAAACTCAGGTAGCCGTCAGTGGTTGATAAATTCTTTTCACCATTCCCATTTCTGCCTTTTTTCCCTTTTCTTTTGCTTTGCTTGCCTATTCGAGCACGACCACCTATGACACTTACCGCACCAGTAGCAGCAACTCTCTCTCTCTCTCTCTCTCTCTCTCTCTATATATATATCTCTCTATATATATATATATATATATCTAGGCTGTATGTATGCTAGGCTAGGCTCGTAATGTTAGGTGTAATGTGTTAACTCCAGATGACCCCAGATCAGAGGTAAGGTAAGGTTGGGTCGCCGTTTGAGGTGGTCACAAGGTGGCTACCATTGCATTCCTATGTCTTGTAAGCCACGAAAATGGCACCCAAGATCTCCATAAGTCGAATAAAAAACACATATAATCGAGTATGCACCTGTTTTGGAATCCATCATTCTTGATGCGAAATAATAACGATCCAAAGTTCAAGTGTTTCTCCTTAGTTACCCTATATATCACTGACTCAATGAGACTTCTCTTCACCCTCAACGTTCAGTTACACTCCTTATGTGAGGATATTTGTGTATTGGGATTAGAGGATACTCCCACCTATTAAGAACTCCACTAATTTTATAGACTAAATAAGATACCAATCCGAATTTGGTGGCTGGCCAAAATATGTGATGTTTTCATTTAGTAGTATGGTTATCAAACCTATGTCAAGTAAATAATTCACAAAGTGTCTAAATGGTATAGCAGTGATGTGTTGCAACTATAGATATGTCGCCTTGTTGCTATGCTATGAAGTATTGTAACAAGTGTATTTGGTAATTTAAGTTTTTAAAGTTGCAACACTTTAAAACTGGTTAAATTATCTTCTTTAAAGTTAATTGAGAGAGCTGCAGCTATGAGAAATTTGTCAAACACCTTATACAAGTTGCAAAATTTCTTTTCACAGCTATAATTGCTATGAAAAAGCTGTACAGAACATACTCAAAAGTTTGTATCGTAAACACTAATTCAAAAACATGGGGTTCTTGACCTATTTGTTTCTTTCCATACCCCTCTTAAGTTGTTGGTTCAATGTTGAGCATAAGGGTACATCACATTCATAAGTGTACATCATAAAAAATTGCGCATTTAGGTATATGATTCTAAAGGCAAGTGAAATGGATTTGTTTAATAGTTGGTTAACTAGAGGGAAAATTGTTTAAAAAGTTCTAAACCTTTTAATTATGTTAATTCAATCCTAAACATTTTCACTTCTTGCTAATTGAGTTTATCTAGCCAATTTTGATACTAAATCGCCAATGTGGACACCGGCAGTACCATATAGGACCGCTAGCGCTGACATGGACAATTTTTAATAGTGTTTTAATGTTTTTTTTTTTTTCTTTCTTTCCTTTTTGCTTTCTTCTTTCCCTATTGCCAATGGCCAGCCACCGGCCACAGGCGATGACCAACCACCAGCCATGACCAACTAGCTAGCCTTGCTCGCCAAATGCGAGGCTCAACAAGGTGAGGGTGAGCCCCGGCGAGGGCCGACCTCACCTAGGCTAGATTTGGCGAGGCCAATCCTCACCCAAACCAAGGTGGCCTCGCTAGATCTGGCCTGGGCAAGGCTAACACTCATCTAGGTGAGGCCAAAGAAATCTCACCTGACCAATGCCTAGCAAGTCCGCCCTAGCCTGGAGGGCCGGCCTCATCTAGTCCGGGCGAAGGTCGGTCTTGCATGGCTTGGCTGAGGCCAGCCCTCTAGGCTAGGGCAGCTATTAGCAATAGGAAAATAAGAAAGCAAAAAGAAAAGAACGAAAAAAAAATCAGAAAAATAATAAAAATTCAAAAAATACTAAAATATTATGTTGTCCTCGTTAGCGTCAGTGGTCCCACGTGGCACCATCGGCGTCCACGTAAGTAATTTTCTGCCAAAATTGGCCAGATGGATTCAATTGACAAGAAGTGAAAAAATTTAGGACTAAATTGGCAAAATTAAAAGGTTAGCAAAAGTGCAATAGAACTTTTTGGACAATTTTCCTGTTAACTAGATATACAGTCTAGTGAATAGGTGAGACAAAACTTGTAGTTAAGAGACAGAGACAAGGAAGTATACACAGCGTGGAACACCAAATTTAAAAGACTGCTCGACTCATAGAACCGCAGTATCAAATTCAAAAGCCGCCAATAGGCAGGGAAGAATTCCCGTGTTGCTTGCCGCAGGCAATATGGATCTGTTTGGCTGTCCGTATAGTTCGTCGACGCCTTCTTACTCGTCGTCCACTTTCTCCAAGGAAGCATGTTGTGATACGATAAAATAAGTACTGGTTACATATTCACTTCATGTTCCATTTTCTGTACGCGGATCTTTCTTGGAGAGACCAGCTCAAAAACAAGAAAGGAAGGAGTTGACTCTTAACAGTGAAAACACATTATCTCCGTCTCACACCAACCCAATCTATTCATGAAGAAAAAAAGGTCCATTTGGCCGTTTTCCACTACCAGTTTTCATTTTAAAGCTCAAACATAAAAATTCCACTAAGTTATTACTCCTATATAAAGCCCATCAGACATTCTTTGAATGCACCAACCAGTTCCCCAACATCTGAAGATTTGTACTTGTCTAGTTCCTTAATCACCCTCCAAACGATGGCAATGGCTATGAAATTTGGAAGAGCGATGGTGCTTGTCGTGATAGCTTCAGTGATGATGGGAGCTTCACTGGCCTATCCAGGGTGGAACAACAACAATGGCTACGCTTGGCCTCCGAAGCAAGACAATGGTCCCACTGAGGTCCCTCCGACGAAGGTTGTCGTTGGAGGGTCCGAGAATTGGCATTTCGGATTCGATTACAGCACCTGGGCTAACAAGAACGGCCCCTTTTACGTCAACGACACTCTTGGTAAGTCGCTACTATAGCTTACCACTATTTATACCTGGATTCAGTATCTATCATGCCCCAATTTTTGTTTGCGTAAGTTTGTTCTTAAATTTCATTTTGTCAGTTGATATGTGAGATTGATCGATGATGGTATTAGAATTGATACGAGTTCGTCCTCGCACAACGTTTTTGTCTAGACATTCAGTCATGATGGGACTTTTATATAATGCAATCTTATGCATAAGAAATAGATGTAGAGTACTAATGTTTTTCGAAGATAATTAAGAAGCAGAATCACCTTATTAACCCTCCCCAAACAAAAAAATGAGTAGTCTAAGTAGCATTGTAGGTTTTGTAGAAAAGTGATCCGTGGCACTATTTAAGCGACCAGACAAGGAAGGAAAAATTGCAGCTAGCTATCCTAGTGTATGCAGGATCAGTACTTTGAAAAACAAATACTTCTTTGTCAAGCATGCTCAACAAGTGTTTCTGGATCATTCATTGTGATATACTATTTTAAACAACATTGATTCCGGTACTTGCAGTGTTCAAGTACGACCCACCGAGCGACAGTAACACGCATCCGCACAGCGTCTACATGTTCCCAAGCTTCTGGAGCTACATGAGGTGTGACCTCAGGAGGGCAACCATGGTGGCCAACGTGTCGGATGGGGCGGGAGACGGATTCGAGTTCAAATTGAGCCAGAAGTGGAAATTTTACTTCTTTGCATGCGGAGAGAGCGGCGGCTTCCACTGCTCCACGGGGAAGATGCGGTTCTCCCTCGTGTCACTTCCTCGCCCCTGGAAGTGGCACGGCTGATCGGCCCCGATAAGCTACGGAAGAGGCAGTGCCTATGCTTGTTATGTTACTGAAGTTATTCTTTTCTTTTCTTTCTTCTATTTTCCTTTTCGAGTTTGTTCATGCTATGATTATCTGTCTCTGTTGAAGTTATATTGGGTTGTTCTTATACTAGAAAACAATAAGTTATTTCAGGTCTGGAATAATTTTGTAACTGATTCCTCGTAAACGAAATAAAGAAATGTGTTTCCCTTTCGTATGGAAACTATTCTTGACTTTAACTTTCACATTTCCAATTCATATTTACTACATGTTTACTTGAAAACCCAATTCTTATACTTTCATCTTAGTTGCGGACTCGCTGGGTCAACTACAAAGTATAGTGCACTCAGGCAAAGTCCACCCTTAGGATGAACGAGTATCTCACAGATATATTTCTTTCCTTGTTTTTTTTTTTTTAATTCTCTTTAGTAATAGGCCAAGAGTGTATGTGTGAATCATGACAAGTATATACCAAAAACAGTTGCTTTCAACTTGTTTGACACCAAAAGATGACCAACTCTTAATAATCAATGAGTAGAGGGCTCTGTCAACGAGAACGAGATTTAGTCAGAAAAGAAATCATCATGAAACAAGATAGTCAACAACCTGTAAGCTTGTTGACAATGAAGGAGATTGGCAATTCGAAGTGCAAGGGTTATTGACGCAAGCCTTCGCTAAGACTAACGAAAGATTGACTGACGAAATCATTGACAGCAAGCCAACTTAGATTTTGGTCAGAGGCAATGCAATATATAGATAGAACAAAAGGCTGGTGCCACGTCAATTGAAGAACAAAAGGCTGGTCCACAAAAGCAAATAATTGCTAGGTGGTGATGTCAATATTCTTGGGATTTGTAACTTTTGGTATATTATCATTACTAGATAATAGAAAATTGTATCTAGTATTTGAAACTTCTTCTTACTGCCGATCAGATTAGGAAGCTAATTCTGGATTCAAAATCCACGACCTATGAGTAGGATATGAAAACCTACATTGTAATCTTTGGAACGATTACTCACGCATTCAATGACGGAATGTCTATTTATGTTCAATACCATCATAAATTTTCTTTAAATTTGACGCTATTTATTTTCTTGTCCAAAATCAATAGAGTACTGTTTCACAATCTTCATCAATTCAATATAATTCATCCTCTTTTTAAATTATTTTTTTTTTTGCTTTTTTGGGGGAACCAAAACCATTTTTTCAAATACTCAGGTGCACTGAACTTGAATGCATTTTAGGCTTTCTTTATTTACGATAACACTCTCATGCTTTGTAATATCAATTGTTATTTGCTACAACAATTTTGAAACAGGTCTTGTTATTGAGTATCCCAACACTTGTTAATCATATTGCTAAAAAACCTATTGTTATGTTGAAACAAAACAGTGCTCTGCTTGGGATGATGAAATGCCATATTGACCAGAGATATAGAAGGATTGGTTACAATGAGGCGTTTCACAATACAAGCCATCGGAACAATCCTTAGAAAGAAAGGCTAGCTGGGTTAATTGGCTCACCAAGTGCTGCACAGTCCCATGATTGAGGCCTATCGGCTCATGTTGTGACAAATGGTATCAGAATAAGGTTTCTAAATTGTATGTGTGAATACCGTTTGTTACCATATTTCCATAGAGATCAAACCCTTCATTGGTGTTGAGTAGGACTCACAGGAAAGACGGAAGATGGGTAATTGTTGGGCGAGCATAGGCCATTCACATGAAGCTTAGGGAAAGGCAGTGATCATGCGGGACAAAGGATACAACAATGAGTTATACATTTTTGTTGGCAAGCATTAGCCACTCATGTAAGCCCTTGGTAGATGTAGTGATGGCTCGGAGAAGTCAAGGATATGGAGAATAGCTTCCAACGAGGGCATTTTGAAAAATCATGTGGGAAGAATGTCATGATCTGACTTTTCCTCAATCCATGAAGGGAAGGGGATGAACTTTGTAATATGAGAGAAACATGAGGCATTGATATGACTGATATAACTAGATGATGGGAGTGTATAATTAAGTTTGTGCTAGGAATCAAGTGATGAAATGAACTTCATATGAAAAACGTCTGATGGTGGGATTGGCTACCCAAGTAAAATCTTCTTGGGAGCTGATGCTGTTCTATTGGTAATGTCCAGGATAAGCCAAAGCAAATTGTTATGTTGAATCAAGACACATACCTTGCTCGGATGGTGAGATACCCGAGTTGATGGGAGACACGGAACAGTTTATCATAACAAGATATTTCACAATGGTAGCCCAGTCATTGATCATTAAAATGCAATGCCAACTTAGTGAATGGACTTGCTAGGCATTGTACACTCCCTTGACCATGGCCAATTGGCCCAAATCATGGCAGTTGCTAGCACTTCCCACCTTTTTTACTTACAAAATAAAAAAGTAAAAAAAGTTCGTCGTCATTGGAGATCATCTCTCTGGATCACTTTCATGCACTCTCTAACTTTTGTATTTAACACAATTTGATAATATGGTTTTATGGGATGAGAGTGTGCTTACCATCATAGTTTTTGCTTTATTATTCTAATTTGCTGCTTGGGGTATACTTTGCTTTGAACATCTCATAAATGTCTTGAAATTTTGAAATATGAATGAGATATTTACTTTTGACAAAAAAAAAATTATTCTATAATAATTTCCATTGCTTACAAAAATTGAGGGTAAGAAAGAGATTTCCTAGAAAAATGTTGACATAAAACTACACTTATGCCCCTCGGAAGTCATGTGAGTACGCATGTTAACAAAAAAAAAAAGGAGGTTTAACGGCCGTAACAAAGTTGAAGTTCAATATGGGCATCATATATCAGTTAGAAGTTCATTGCAAACGTGTATTACTCCCAAAATTCATGTGTGTTTATGTAGTTTTCCTTAATATATTTATTATGTTTTTTAAGGTTGTTCTCTTACATTTAATTGATTCGTAAAATTTCATATGGCGAGAACTTCTTCCTGGAATGTCATAATCCGATCACCCAAACATAACGCAACTGGACTTCTAATTACTACGCAACGATTTCGCTTTCCCACTTCAGTCAATGATATAACATGTAAAACAACACTAGGCTCTTTACTTAAAATTCTTGGTTATAATTTCTTCTTCTTCTTCTTTATTTTTTAGTTATTTTGCTCAGGTCAACTTTGGATCAATACTCTCAAAATGATGGCATATTCTTCAGAGATAACAAGAACATATTCAGATACTGTGTTGACTCTCCGAAGTTCCATAAGAGCACGCGGAGGGACTTTGGTTCATCTTTTCCCGAGAACACGCCTTCAATTGGGTCACTGCTATGTCACTCATTGAATAAGATATTCGAGTTGTAAAGATATCATCCTAAATCTAGAACATCTCAATCCTAAATTCGATACCCTCAAGCTTTTAGAAATGTTCAATTTTAGTCATTATTCCTATATATATATATATATATATATATATATATATATATATATATATTAATAGGTCTCTAACAATTTTTAAGTTGTGCAATTGTAGAAAGACCATTAATCCATCATATTCTTTGATTATATATTTGGAGAAAAGCGCACAAGTATCTTCGCCAACCTACCTCTACTTATTGTGTTTGAGAGGGATTCATCATCTTTGAAAAAGGTGTAAAAGGTGTAGAGGTTCAGCTACCTAAGGATGCAATTAGTATTTTTGTAATATAGTTGTATAATTGCATAAGTTCCATTTTTGTATTCAGTAGTGTTGTGCAATCAAATTGGGTATACCCGGGAACCAGACCGGCCCACCTGAAAAATAGGATCGAGAGTTGGTTCTCATTGAAACTGGTTCGGGAACTGGTTTCCAAAATTTGGAACCGGTTTCAACTAGTCCAGGAATTAGTTCTGACTAAATACACATCCGGGAACTAGATTAACCAGACCGGTTTGGGAACCGGTTTTGTAAGTCCAATCCCAAAAGGTCCAAAACCCAAAATGAACACAATCACTACAGGTGCAAGGCGTTATCGTGCATTTTCTTAGGTACCTATGTTATTATAATTTGGCTTTGTAGAGTAAAATGATCTCAAAATCAGATCAATTGAGTTTGCTTAATGATTTGTACATTTTATTGTTTCTTTGTTTATTACCCCTTTCCTCAGGTTACTTGCTTATGTGTATTGCAAAAACAAGGAAGTTGTACACATCATTAAAAGCCATCAATTGGAAATTATAACTCTAGCTACTTTATCGTGGATCCTTAGTTTTTTGTTTACTCAAAAAGTTCATGTACTTATTGATTACAAGTGCTTAATGTTTCAATACAATTAGGAGGATTACATGGTTTTCTTGCATATTAATGTAAAATTCAAAGCCTTATAGACTATTAGGCAGTTGTAAAATAGGTTTAAATAAAAACAAGGTTGACCCTATAGGCTTCAATGAAAGCAGGATTGACCTCGGAACCAGACTGGAAAAACAAGGTGGTTCGGGCACAAGGTCTAATGCAAACGGGGTTGGGTAAAAGGTCCAAAAAATGAGAACTTGTTATAATAGGGTCGGGTACAAGGTCTAGGTCTCGAACCTGATTTGGTTGAAGAGTTAGGAGGATAGGACTATGGCCCGAGCCTATTGTGGGATGAGCATATGTTTCAACTTCGGGGTACATAAACCTCTATTCTATCATGCATACTATTCTGTCAAGTCGTTCTTTTACATATTCATCCCCTTCCTTGTTGTTGGTCCAAGTAAACGCACATGCCTTGCTGTCTATATCTATTAATAAGCATGCATCCAAGCATTCATGAAAAGCATTCATTATGAAGTTTTTAGCCAAGCACTTCCCCACTTTCTCCCAATAAAACCGCACTTCATTAAAATCCCCCAAGCACACCCAAGGCAAAGTATTTTTTTTTTTTTTTGGGTGACCCAGGAACCCTGTACAGCCGGTAGACGGCAAGTAAACTTAGGGGGACACGTAAGCGGGAGGACCCACCACCCCCAGCGTCCCACTTAAGACCCCAAGCGACCGTGAGGGGATTCGAACTCCTCTTCTTCGTGAGGGGGAAAGAGCCCAAACCATCGCGGCCACCAAGGCGGTGGTCACCCAAGGCAAAGTATTCATATAGCTCATCTTTCACATTTCCTCCCAAAGTTGCAGCCTCTTTAGATATGTATACGGAGCATGAACAAAGGTAATTCTCATTTTCTTGCCCTTTACCCCCTCTTCACATCTTAAGTTCACAAACCTTTTAGCCATTGAGTATATATCCAATGAAATTCTATCATCCCACATAACAACGAAGCCCCCCGCCATGCCCACATGATCAACTACTAGACAACTCTGAAATTGAAGTCTTATCTTTATATTCTAGACAAATTCAGTTTGATTTTTTGTCTCCATTAGAAAAACCAAAGAGGGCCTAAAATGAGCCGTTAAAGCTCTTAATTCTCGGACTTTTAAGGGTGTGCCCAACCCTTGAGAGTTCCAACATAAGATATCCATGGTTCATTTGGTGGCTTATTAGAGTTAGCCATCAAAGCCCATGTTGCAACTTCTTTAGTCATATAAATAGGAGTGTCTAGAAGCTGAGTTTCATCCAACCAACCTTGGATTGGGGTTGCAGGATCATGATTGCTGGCCCTCATTTGTTTTCGGTAGAGGGAGTTTTTGGTTCTGTGTAAGTTTTCTTTCTGGTGCTTTCTGAGCTAGTTGCTTGCTGAATGTTTGGAATGTTTATATGCTCCAGTCGTGTGAGTAGATGTGCCCTTTTCCTTGGGTTATACATGGTTATCTCTTTTGTGATGTTGTAGTGAGGATCCATTATCATCTGTTCTAGGTCCCGCTACTGAATGTTATAATTAATTTTGAGAGGGATAGGCTGACCATCATCCATAACATAAATTTGCCTCAACTACTCAGGGGTTTTAGGAATAGCCTTTTCTACATCTTCAGCTATTGATTCTTTTTGATAAAACACCTTTCAAAATGGGCTATGGTTTGAGGTTTTAGCTTTTAGCCAGCTTCCAAAGCATCCTCCCAATGTAGTTGTGAATTTTTCTTCATCATAAGGTATATCTTTACAATAGTTAGCATAATGTCCAATTTTGCCACACAAATAACAGAAGAAAGGCAGCCTTTCATATTTGAAGTCAAGCCATACTTTCTTGTTTCCATGATGCATCAATTGTCCAACTCACAGTTCAGCCTCCACATCTAACTCCACTCTTGCTTTCCCAATTTTCTAAAAAGCAGGGCCTCGGGCATCTATTTTCACATCTAGAACCTTTCCCATTGAGTTGGTAATTTTCTTTATCATACTTTCAGAGTTCCATTCTAGAGGGAGCTCAAATATTCTAACCCAAGAGGCACATGTCTTGAATTCATAACAATGGGGAGGAGTATCCGGCTCCCATTATTTTAATAGCAATAAATGATTAGAAAATGACCAAGAACCTCCCTCTCACACACCGTTCTTATTCCCTTTGTTCGGAAATACAAAGCTGAGTTTTCCATTTTCTAAGGGTTTACTTCTATATTCTCATTACTCCATGCCTTTTTCATAGCCATTGAAAGTGCTTGAAAATTAATGTTCGGGTTCTTATAGAGTTGCCCAACAAGGGAGAAGTGACATTCTTGAATTTTCTCCTCCGATATTTCCTCATCTAGAATATGCACATCATTCTCATACATTAACTTACCCAATTTGTTGTAGAGATGAGCGAGGCGTCCCACTGCACCTTCCTCTTCAGCCATTGCCGCTCGTATTCTGCCACTGGGACTTTCTCGCTGAAGGGCCTGTGAGCTTTACCCCTTTCTTTAGAGATGGAGAACGAAATGGCGAAATATCGAACCTGCCATATAGATCGCCTTCATAATGTCGAGAATGGCAATGAAATAGTGAAGAAGCTATTGAAGGTTCCGACAAGGGACAAAGAAGAATAAAAGCTAAAGTTGCGATTGCAATGGGATGGGGGTTGAACTGCAAAAAGTTGGGGCAAAGTTATGGTGGGAGATTGGGGATTGTGATGGTGGGTTGGGGTTAGAATTTAAGGCATGGGAGGCCATAGCTACACAGAACAGTAGAGGGGAGCTCCGAAAAAGAGAGTTTACCTTTATCTACTTCAGCGTCTTCAGAATGTTAAGAGTACACCGTTTCTTCTGGGTCTCAGATCCATTAATTCCAAGTTTTGATCTTGCGCACATGCTCCTTATGCCAATGTCATTTCTTTTGCTTCTATTGCTCTGGGCTGCAATGTATGCATATTAGCAAGTGGCGTAGGTGGTTCGGTTTGCTTTGATTTTTTTTTTTTTAAAACCGAACCAAGAACCGATAGGAAAATTCATTGAATTGAATCGAAATCCAATCCAAATTGAAACCAAACCGAACCGAAATCTTGATTCAATTTAGCTCGGTTAAATTCTATTTTTCGGTTTTTACTTTTGTTTTTCTTTTTTAAAATTGAATTTGTTAATTATTTTTATTCTTTCTTCTTTTTCTTTCTTTTTCTTCTTCTTCTTCATTGGTTGGTCGCTAGCCATTTCGGCGGCCGGCGACCAACCAAAGGTGAGCTAGAGTCTCACCATAAGTCGATAAGGCTCGAGCTCACCAAATTCTAGCAAGGTCGACCCTTGCTTGATTAGGTGAGGCCAAGCTCACCTGATGCCAAAAGGCTCGAGACTTTGGCGACCTCCAGCGAGCTTGAGCCCGCAAGATCCAACAAGCTGGGTCAGGCTCGAACCTTGCCAAAGGTCGCTAGAGCCTCATCAATGTCTAGTGACCTCCAGTGAGGCTCAAACCCCACCTAAGTGGGAAGACAAAAGAAAAAGGAAAAAAGAAAATATAAAATATGAAAAATCGATTTTTCAAAAAAATAAAAGGAAATTTTTTTTAGATTTTATCGGTTGGGTTCGATTAATCGAACCGATAAAACCGGATTGATTAAAAAAATTTTAGTTTTTTATATTATCTTAACCGAAAGAAAATTAAATTTTTTGATTCAATTCGGTTCGGTTTTCAATTTAGTTTTCGACACCGCTAATATTAGTTATGATCCACTGGATTGATTTTCTTTGGTCTCCAAGTTCATCTCTAATGCATCTTCAGGTTGTTTCATATGTCCATCGGGACTTTTTATGCTCTTGTTTGATATTCATTTGAGTGATTAATGAAGCTAGATAAGGTTTAAAATTAAATTTGCAGCATGTAGTTGATCTGAGCTTGTTTTCTCTTTTGTTTGTGAACTTTAATTGATCTATTCAAGTTTAGGCATTAGTATGCCAATAAAAGGCATCGGCATCCGTAAAGACCCATCATGTAACATCATATAATCTCGTGTCCACAAAAAACAGATGAGCAATGCAGGATCGGAACACAAAGTTATAGGAAGTTCCATTACATTGTTTGATCTTCTTCTATATTATTAAAATGGCTAAAGAGGTGCAGCAAGTGATGCAAATCTCCTTTTAGAGTCCCTACAAAGGTCCCACATCTCAGTGCGGAATATTCAAGTAGGGTACAAGATTGACAAGATCGTCATCATAGCACCACCGAAATGTTAGTAGTTAAAATTTTCTGGTACATGAGATATGTTGCAGTTAAATAGTGCAACGCGAACTGTTCAAATTTATTACCTCTTGTATGATAAGACTAACTTGAATTAAAGTGACCTACTGAGCTTTTATCAATTTAAGTTACCAATTTTATGGGGATTACAAGGTTTCGTTTGTGTTGCGCACCAATGTTTGATCACTTCAGTTGTATTTGACCATTTCTTTTAATTGAAGTAAAGCTTTAATATGTTTTGGTTTGTAATTCTTTATATTTAATAGCTTCCTTTAGATATTATCCCTCTAAATTAGCACGAATCACTAACATTTTCCCCGTTGGTTATTCCTATTATTAAGTTAGCCTTGGAGGTAGAAAGGGCAAAGAAAGAGGAGTCTTTCTAATATGACGGCACCTTTATTTACCATCATTAACGGTGCCACAATGACGACAAATATAAAATTCTTTCACTTCTTGTTTTCGTCATTTTAACTTATGAGAAGTCTTGTAATGTGTCATGCTCGGAAGGTCTTGTATGAATGACTCGATGCTATTTTTCACCATTTTATCTGCTTGCTTTTGTTTGCATTTTATGTTTGATTATGCTATGATTTGAATATAACCTGCCATTTGAAACTTTTGATGAGTAGCATGATTTTTTCCTTCCAGTTAATTGGAATTCTAAAGTGATTTTTAAATAGTCTTTTTGTGTCAATGCACTGGGCTCTGATGACACTGTCAGACCCAGCTCGGACCCTGGAGAATCTCATCTACATTGGATATCCTGGTGATCCTTCATCTGCTATCCGTGTCACTAAGAAGCAACAATCCGACAGAAATGTTCTCCAATATCTAGTTTTTGGGCCTAAAAAGGCCGGAAAGTCAGCGTTACTGAATTCTGAGTTCTGTAACGTTGTGAACTACTCAGTTCACCTAGTCTTCATAATGGCGTACTGTTGATCCAGACCCTTCTCTGATACCTACTCTTCAACAACTGATGAGCGTTATGCTCACTATGATTTGTTACCTATGTTGCATGGTTCCTCAGACATAATTTCACAAGTTACGCAGGGAGTCAAGAAATCCCTTGTGTTGCAAGAAATTCCAGAAGATGGAGTGAAAAAAAATGCTGGTCAACAAGGAGTCTTCGGCTCCCTGTGATATAGCCGTTTTTGTTCATGACAGGTTGTCGTAACTTGTCATTGCTGTGTGCATTTAGAGAAATGTCAGATGATGCCTTATGCATTTTGAATGGGTTATTTTATTTTCCCATAGTTTAAGAATGCTGAATGTGCTCTTGCTCTGAGAAGCTTATGTGAAGATTTTTTATTATGTTGATGGGTTGATCTATAGGGTACGCATTTGACAAAAAATCATGGTGACAGAAGGGCAGTGGTCGAGCAAGGCACGATTCTAGGCATAGGCCCCATATTTGGTTTATGTTTTGCTTAATTGTAGAGTCCGGTGATCTCCCTTAGAGTTTTCGAATTCCATCGCCGCTGATTTCAGCAACTCCTTTTCACCAAACGAACCAGGTATGTGAACACTCTCTCTCAGGCATGTTCTGTGTTTAAACTGTTTTTAACCGAGAATGAGCTACAAAATTTGAATGACGAAATCGCAAGGAAACTTGGATGAAATAGCACATTACCATATAGTCTGATCATGAAGCATATACATCTTTTTTCAGATCGAAAATCAAGCCAAAGTTGAATCAAAATTTTATTCTCGTAGCTGCACAACATCTGTTCGACAAAATGCCTGAACGAATACCAAAGTCCATATTGTCCGATTGACGTTAGAAGTTTAGTTTAATGCTTGTTTTTTCACATATTGCTGAAGAATGTATGGTTTCCGTGGCTTTCATGGTGTTTTCATGCGATTTGGTGGAAAAATTCGTGTCTGAGTCAGTTGCTCATGGATCCTCCCTTGCCGGAGCCTACCTTCCCATGCCGGTGAGCTCTATGGTTTAAGGCCGTTCAAGTCATCATTTCTCTTCATTTTAAGTGCGTTCGTGATTGTTTGATTGTTAAAAATGCTATTAGAGTCACTGCCGCTAGCTTCGGTTCAATTTTTTTTTCCTTCTTGTTGTTGTTTTGCGGTCACCGGAGTGAGCAGCTGGAAGTGTCGGACGCCGGTCGGTTTATATAGCCGGCGGTTGGTGGTGTGACCCGACGGCAGTTTGCGGCGGCGTAAGCATCGGCGCGTATGGAGGATGGCGGTTTCAAGTTATATGGGTTCTAAAAGAAAAGAAGAAGAAGAAGATGGGTTGCAGTTGCAGAGAAAGAAACTCCTCGGGGGAAGAAGATGACTGAGGAAGAAGACGGGGAGAAAACTGAAAAAGACAGATTAGGGAAAAGGACAAAAAATTTAAAAAGAAAAAAGAAAAATTAAAAAAGGAGAATAAGAAAATCTCAAAAAATATAAAAACACAAAAAGAATCGATTTAAATCCAACTCGCGTGGGGTCGGGTCAACGATTGTATCGGGTAAACCCGGTCCGAACCTGTTCTCCCAACATAATAATAAAAAAATAAAAATTCAGAAAATTGATAAAAAGTAAAAATTTTAGGAAACAATAAAAATTCGAAAATTCGAAAATCAATTAAAAAAAATAGACATTTTAGAAAACCATTAAAAAATCGGAAAAAAATCATTAAATTTTATAAATTTGTAGAAAATAATTAAAAATTTAGAAAAATCAAAAAACCCTTAAAAATTATTAAAACCCAAAATTGTACGAGCCTTTAGAGATTTGCAATAGGTTTCTTTGTTTTGTGTTGTTTTTTATTTTTTATTTTTAGAGACGATATTAGAATGTGTGTGATTTCCTTTACAATTATAATTGATTGTGCATTTCAATATTTTGGTTATTACTTTCCTACTCTATAATGGTTAGCATGGACCCTATATTTTTTTTAATAAGTTGTTATGGCGTTAATTAGCACATAATCGAGTAGATACTGAAATGACATGAGTCTTAGAGCTAATGTAATCAAATCCCGAGTTTAGAATATTTGATTGAGTAAAAAGTAAAATATCTTCCCATATCTACTTGGTTTTTAGTTGACCGAAAAGGCTAGTAGTGAATCCTTTGCAATAGGCTTAATTGATTAAAGTTTTGAACACCTAATATTGCCCAAGGTAGGAACTTTGGAGAGTCCAAATCAATGGAAGGCCGTTGACCCAAAGTTGATAATACCCCTAAACCTAACTAACTCTCTTTTTCACAAAGGGTTAGATTGTGACCACCACATTAAATATATTAAAAGATCACGGATGATATTGTACATTGGACTTAAATTTAGGAGTACGTCAAACAAATTAGAAGTTTATTAATCATATTATGCATAATGACATTAAAAATGTTAAAAGTTGTATACAACGCTCACTTTAATATTAAATGTTTCTTTTGGATAATTTAAGTGCCAAACTATTTGAAAAACAATCTTTTTAATGCCAACTTCGATCTGATTAGCCAGAAATCTGATGTGGAGTTGATGTGGATTGTTGTAGGGTCTAATCAGCATGTGAACAAATAAAATGACATCATTTTGTGGATTTCTCCCAAATAAGACCCTAACTCCATGAATTAAAATGGAACCCCATATTGAAAACCCTAACTAGCCAAGCACCTATTTTGACTTGCCCCCAAAATTGCTAGTTTAATCTCGCAAATGGAAGCAGGAGCTTCAGAAGCAGCTCATATTCGATCCAACAGAGTGAATTAGATGTGAATGTTACCATAATTGTTGGTTACAAAGTCCAAGAATAACATCTTGGACTCGGTTGAATCCGAGATTAAAAATTTATTAAAAATTTAAAAATCTTAAAAATTTTCCAAGTCAATGTCAACCATGTCGCATATGATGTCAAAGTCATTAATTTTTAGCCAAAATCAATTGCACAAATTGAATTAGCAAATTTTCAAAAAAATTTGGATTTATTTGCGACACCACAAATGAACCTTCGCCAGCTCCGCCATGGCCGGCAGAGGGAAGAGAGAAGAAGAGAAAAAAAGAGAGAGACCAAAATACCCAATTCCGTTAACTTTAACTAACGGAATGACAAAATTGGTCAATTTTCAAATAGTCAGGGACTAGATCAGACAATTATCGATAGTTCAGGGACTAAATTGAGCAAATCAAAAGTTCAGGGATGAGATTGCACATTAAATAAAAGTCTGGGGACCATTTGTGACATTTTCCCAAAGCACGAAAAAAAGTGCTACCTAGATCCAAGTAGTTGCATTAAGTAGACTTACACTGCATTAGGATTAAGATCCATCGCTTTTCTTCTGGTCACTAGCTCTACCAAGTTCTCCCCAAATGAATATACAAAAGCTTTTTCAGTGAGCTTCCCATTTAAGTCATACTCCGGACCCAGGCAATTGCATTAACTAGATTTACATCATTAGTGTCTAAAAAGATAGTTTTCTAATGAACACTTGCCTAGTTTCACCAAACAGCAGATCATTATGGCATATCTACTCATCACATATCATTTCGCAATGGCTTCCAACAATAACCTAGTGGTTGGCATAAAATTCGTGTCTATGTGCATATCCCATTCCAAAATTCAAAGCACTTTCTCCAACACAAAAATAAATGTGAAAAAATTATTGATTCAATACTTATTTGAAACCAAACTTAAAAAAAGCTTCCACAAAACCTAAAAATTTCAATATAATTCAAGTATATATGGCTTTAGTAGTAGGCACTCCAGTTCAATGCGTGCCTACAAATGTTTCCAAATTAACATGTGATAATCATTTGGCATTAAATTGCTTTGTCAAAGTCTTTACTTGTAAATATGTGAGGTCTTGCCTCAAGATCCTTGCAAATAAATAGTAATGCAGCATGGAGCATGCAATAAACTTTACACTTTGAAAAATTGATCTCCCAAGCGAGAGTCGATCAGGTCATGAATTGCAAACTCTTTTAACTATAGCATGGAGCATGCAATAAACCTCTCGCTCTCAAAATTGATTCTTCAAGAGAGAGTCGATTAGTTCATGAATTGCAGACTCATCTGACATGGGGCAAGAAGATCGGTAGAATATAGAAAGATTCATATCCCTAAAAGTCAAAACTTAGATAAGTTGGGGATAAATTGAAGATTCATTCACATCATATTCACTTTGCCAAACATTGCTAGCCCTTGGGCCAATTAAGATCCTTTTTTTTTCTTCTAGTCATCAATTCTACGAAAATCACCCCAAATGAATACACAAAAGATATTTTAGTGAACTTCGTATTAAAGGCATACTCTAGATCCAGATAGTTGCATTGGGTAGACTTATATCAGCAAAAGATGTCATAACCAATATATGCTCAGAGATGAAACAAATGAACTCAATCATCATTGATGAAATGAGCACCTTTGCTAATTCATAGAGCATCCACATATGATCTCCCTTCACCCCTCCCCCACAAAGAGGAGTTAGTATTCTAATGATCGCTTGCCTAGTTTCATCCAACAGAGGATCATTATAGTATGTCTACTCGTCCAAAATCCTTCCACTAAGGCTTCCAACATCAACCCTAGTGATCAACATGGAATTCTCATCTATGTGCTTGTCCTTTTTCTAGGATTCAAAGCAAAGAATGGCGAAAAAAATATTGATTCAATATTTTTTGAAACTAACCACTCAAAAAGTCTCCAAAACACTTAACGATTTCAATAAAATTCAAGCATTTGACTTTAGTATTAGGCACTCCTATTCAGTGTGTACCTACAAATATTTCCTAACTAACACGTGATAATCATTTTATCAAAGTCTTTATTTGTGACATATGAGGTCTTGACTCAAGATCCTGTCGAATTCACAGTGATGCAGCGTGGAACATGCAATAAACCTCTTGTTCTAAAATTAATATTCCAAGGGAAGTACATCAATCATGAATTGCAAACTCTTCCAACAAGGGGCGTGTCTACAGAGAAGATTGGTAGAATATAAAAAGAGTCATCTGAAGATCGAAACTCAAATAGGTTGGGGATAGATTGAAGATTGATTTACATCATATTCTCTTTGCCAAACACTATTGGCCTTGGGGCCGATTAAAATCCACCATTTTTCTTCTGGTCACCATCTCGTGGAGTTCTCATGCGATTTGGTAGAAAAATTCGCTTCTGAGTTAGTTGCTCATGGATCCTGCCGGAGCCTACCTTCCCATGTCGGCGAGCTCTATGGTTTAAGGCCATCAAGTCAGCATTTCTCTTCATTTTAAGTGCATTCGTGATTGTTTGATTGTTAAAAATGCTAGAGTTTACTGCCGTTAGCTTCGGTTCAATTTTTTTTTCCTTCTTGTTGTTTGGCGGTCACCGGAGTGAGCAGCCGGAAGTGTCGGACACCGGTCGGTTTATATAGCCGGCGGTTGGTGGTGTGACCCGACGGCAATGTGTGGCGGCGTAAGCACCGGCGTGAATGGAGGATGGCGGTTTTGAGTTATATGGGTTCTAAAAGAAAATAAGAAGAAGATGGGTTGCAGAGAAAGAAACTTCTCGGGGGAAGAAGATCACTGAGGAAGAACACGGGGGAGAAAACTGAAAAAGACAAGTTAGGGAAAAGGACAAAAAAGAAAAAAATTTAAAAAGGAGAATAAGAAAATCTCAAAAAATATAAAAATATAAAAAGGATCGATTTAAATCCAAATTCGCGTGGGGTCGGGTCAACGGTTGTATCGGGTAAACCAGTCCGAACTCGTTCTTCAAAAAATTGAAAATTCCGAAAATGATAAAAAAAATAAAAATTTTAGGAAACAATAACAAAATTCGAAAATTCGAAAATCAATTTTAAAAATAGACATTTTAAAAAAAATATTAAAAAATAAAAAAATAATTAAAAAAAAATAATTAAAAATTTAGAAAAATCAGAAAACCCTTAAAAAAATTAAAACCCAAAATTGAACAAGTCTTTAGAGCTTTAAAATAGTTTTCTTTGTTTTTTGTTGTTTTTTTTATTTTTAGAGACAATATTAGAATGTGTGTGATTTCCTTTACAATTATAATTGATTGCGCATTTCAATATTTTGGTTTGTTACTTTCCTACTCTATAATGGTTAGGATGGACCCGATTTTTTTTTAATAGGCTGCTATGGCGTTAATTAGCATATAATCGAGTAGATACTGAAATGACATGAGTCTTAGAGCTAATGTAATCAAATCCCAAGTTTAGAATATTTGATTGAGTAAAAAGTAAAATATCTTCCCATATCTACTTGGTTTTTCGTTGATCGAAAAGGCTAGTAGTGAATCCTTTGCAATAGGCTTAATTGATTAAAATTTTGAACACCTAATATTGCGCGAGGTATGAACTTTGGAGAGTCCGAATCAATGGAAGGCCGTTGACCCAAAGTTGATAATACCCCTAAACCTAACTAACTCTCTTTTTCACAAAGGGTTAGATTGTGACCACCACATTAAATATATTAAAAGATCACGGATGATATTGTACATTGGACTTAAATTTAGGAGTTACATCAAACAAATTAGAAGTTTATTAATCATATTATGCATAATGACATTAAAAATGTTAAAAGTTGTATACAACGCTCACTTTAATATTAAATGTTTCTTTTGGATAATTTAAGTGCCAAACTATTTGAAAAACAATCTTTTTAATGCCAACTTCGATCTGATTAGCTAGAAATCTAATGTGGAGTTGATGTGGATTGCTGAAGGGTCTAATCAACATGTGAACAAATAAAACGACATCATTTTTTGGATTTCTCCCAAATAAGACCCTAACTCCCTGAATTAAAATAGAACCCCATATTGAAAACCCTAACAACTCAAGCACCTTTTTTTGACTTGCCCCCAAAATTGCTAGTTTAATCTCGCATATGGAAGTAGGAGCTTCAGCAGCAACTCATATTCGATCCAACAGAGTGAATTAGATGTGAATGTTACCGTAATTGTTGGTTACAAAGTCCAAGAATAATATCTTGGACTCGGTTGAATCCGAGATTAAAAATTTATTAAAAACTTAAAAATCTTAAAAATTTCCAAGTCAATGTCAACCATGTCACATATGACATCAAAGTCATTAATTTCTAGCTAAAATCAATTGCACAAATTGAATTAGCAAATTTTCAAAAAGTTTTGGATTTATTTGTGACACCGCAAATCAACCTCCGCCCGCTCCACCATGGCCGGCGGAGGGAAGAGAGAAGAAGAAAAAAAAAAGGACCAAAATACCCAATTTCGTTAACTTTAACTAATGGAAGGACAAAATTGGTCAATTTTCAAATAGTCAGGGACTAGATCAGACAATTATCGATAGTTCAGGGACCAAAATCAAAAGTTTAGGGATGAGATTGCACATTAAATAGAAGTGCAGGGACCATTTGTGATATTTTCCCAAAGCATGAAAAAAAGTGCTACCTAGATCAAAGTAGTTGCATTAAGTAGACTTACACTGCATTGGGATTAAGATCCATCATTTTTCTTCTAGTCACTAGCTCTACCAAGTTCTCCCCAAATGAATATACATAAACTTTTTCAGTGAGCTTCCCATTTAAGTCATACTCCGGACCCAGGCAATTGCATTAACTAGATTTACATCATTAGTGTCTAAAAATATAGTTTTCTAAAGAACACTTGCCCAGTCTCATCCAACAGTGGATCATTATGGCATTTCTACTCATCACATATCATTTGCAATGGCTTCCAACAATAACCTAGTGGTTGGCATAAAATTCGTGTCTATGTGCATGTCCCATTCCAAAAATCAAAGCACTTTCTCCAACACGAAAAGAAATGCAAAAAAATATTGATTCAATACTTATTTGAAACCAAACTTAAAAAAAGCTTCCACAAAACCTAAAAATTTCAATATAATTCAAGTATATATGGCTTTAGTAGTAGGCACTCCAGTTCAATGCGTGCCTATAAATGTTTCCAAACTAACATGTGATAATCATTTGGCATTAAATTGCTTTGTCAAAGTCTTTACTTGTAATATGTGAGATCTTGCCTCAAGATCCTTTCGAATAAATAGTGATGCAACATGGAGCATGCAATAAACTTCACACTCTGAAAATTGATCTCCCAAGCGAGAGTTGATCAAGTCATGAATTGCAAACTCTTTTAACTATAGCATGGAGCATGCAATAAACCTCTCGCTTTGAAAATCGATTCTTCAAGAGAGAGTCGATCAGTTCATGAATTGCAAACTCATTTGACATGGGGCAAGAAGATCGGTAGAATATAGAAAGATTCATATCCCTGAAAGTCAAAACTTAGATAAGTTGGGGATAGATTGAAGATTCATTCACATCATATTCACTTTGCCAAACATTGCTGGCCCTTGGGCCGATTAAGATCCATTGTTTTTCTTCTAGTCATCAATTCTACGAAAATCACCCCAAATGAATACACAAAAGATATTTTAGTGAACTTCCTATTAAAGGCATACTCTAGATCCAGGTAGTTGCATTGGGTAGACTTATATCAGCAAAAGATGTCATAACCAATATATGCTCAGAGATGAAACAAATGAACTCAATCATCATTGATGAAATGAGCACCTTTGCTAATTCATGGAGCATCCACATATGATCTCCCCTTCACCCCTCCCTCACAAAGAGGAGTTAGTATTCTAACGATCGCTTGCCTAGTTTCATCCAATAGAGGATCATTATAGTATGTCTACTCGTCCCAAATCCTTCCACTATGGCTTCCAACATCAACCCTAGTGATCAACATGGAATTTTCATCTATGTGCTTGTCCTTTTTCTGGGATTCAAAGCAAAGAACGGCGAAAAAAAATATTGATTCAATACTTTTTGAAACTAACCACTCAAAAAGTCTCCAAAACACTTAACGATTTCAATAAAATTCAAGCATTTGACTTTAGTATTAGGCACTCCTATTCAGTGTGTACCTACAAATATTTCCTAACTAACACGTGATAATCATTTTATCAAAGTCTT
The DNA here is from genome assembly GCF_016545825.1 of Eucalyptus grandis. NCBI lineage: Eukaryota > Viridiplantae > Streptophyta > Magnoliopsida > Myrtales > Myrtaceae > Eucalyptus > Eucalyptus grandis. The sequence continues at coordinate 28,694,672 of NC_052618.1, read as the reverse complement.
TATTTGTGCCATATGAGGTCTTGACTCAAGATCCCGTTGAATTCACAGTGATGCAACGTGGAACATGCAATAAACCTCTTGTTCTAAAATTAATATTCCAAGTGAAGTAGATCAGTCATGAATTGCAAACTCTTCCAACAAGGGGCGTGTCTACAGAGAAGATTGGTAGAATATAAAAAGAGTCATTGAAGATCGAAACTCAAATAGGTTGGGGATAGAGTGAAGATTGATTTACATCATATTCTCTTTGCTAGACACTATTGGCCTTGGGGCCGATTAAAATCCAACATTTTTCTTCTGGTCACCATCTCTACCAAGATCACCCCATATAAATACACATTAATTTTTTCAGCGAGCTTCCCAATGAAGGCACACTCTAGAGTAAGGACAAGGCCTGCAGGACACGCAGTTTTCTCGACAATAGGTGCTTCTTTCTCTTCACTGTCGTGCAAGACCTCAAAGATCATTGGCAAACAAAACAATAAACTTCTCAACAATCTAAAAATTCTAGAATCCTATATAACAAAAAAACAAGAAACTTCTTAACAAAGCCATTACAAAGAAAAGCCATTTTGCCTGAACTTCAACCTTCCCTATTTCACCCATTACAAAGAAAAGTCCTCAATTCATCATGGACGTCGCGAATGGCTTCTTATTACAATGAGATAACCATAGGGAAAATGCTATAATGGCAGTGGTGGTACTTCTCATCACTATTGTGCTCTAAGCCGGGATGGATCCAGCTAGAGGAGTGGCAAAAAAACTCTCATACCCATTATAAATTTCTCACAACGTGTGACACCATTACTTTTGTGGCGTCATTTAGTGTGATATTGATGCTCGCTAGTGGCATTCAAGTTAAATGCCACCTATTCACTAAACTCACATACCTACAAATGTTTCCTAACTAACCTGTAATAATCATTTGGCATTGAATTGCCTTACTAAAGTCTTTACTTGTGATATGTGAGGTCTTAATTTAAGATCTTGTCGAATAAAGAGCGATCCAGTGTGGATTGTGCAATAAACTTCTCCCTTTAAAATTTGATTTTTCTAGCAAGAGTCAATCAGCTCATGAATTGCAAACTCTTCTAACAACGGGTGTGTCTACAAAGAAGATTAATATAATTAGAAAGAGTCCTGGTCATAAATATCGAAACCTAGACAAGTTGGGGATATAGATTGAAGATTCATTTACATCATATTCACTTTGCCATGTACTGCTAGCCCTTGGGCCAATCAAGATCCACTATTTTTCTTCCAATCACCAACTCTACCAAGACCTCCCTAAATGAATACACATTGGCCTTTTCAGTGAGCTTCACAAGCATTGCATTAGATTGACTTGCATCATCAAAAGATGACATAACAAACATATGCTCAGATAGAAAATAAATGAACCTAATCATCAGTGATAAAATGAGTGATAGATTTATGGAATAAACATAGATTTTTATTTTTTATTTTTATTATAGGATGAGTTTCTAAGTAAAAATAAGTATTATTAAGGATACGAAATTTATATTCTTGAAATAGAACTTCGTTTGATAACAATATAAAATTTCTCCCACCCCAGCAGTAGCGAACGGTAGGGAAGGGGACAGTCAGTGGCAGTGGTCGGTAGCGGGCAATAGGCAGCAATCGTTGGTGGCAACTGCCAGTTGAAAGATCGACACTAACCGATGGTTAGGGGTGGTACCAATTGGCAGTGACAGATAGCAGGTGGCAACGATGGCTAAGCAACCAATTAGTAGCGAAGATGAGTAATGAGAAGTGTTTTTATTTGTCATTTCTATTCTAGAAATAAAGAAGTAGAAATTTTTTTCGTTTTTGTTCTAAATCTATTTCTAGACTAAAAATTTGTTCCAGAAATAGAAAAATGAAGTTGCATTGCCAAACTAATTTTTGTTCCAAAAACAAGATTGAAATGAAAAGATAAATCTACAATAGAAATAAAATGATTATCATGTGCATCCTTAAAATCCATTGTTTTTCTTCAGGTTACCAGATTACCAAGACCACTTTTTTTAATGAGCTTCCCACTGAAGGCATACTCCGAACCCATGTAATTGCATTCAATAAATTTACATTAGCAAAAGATGACATGACCAACATATGCTTGGAGAGGAAACAAAAGAACTCAATCATTAGTGATTAAATTAGTGCTTTTGCTAATTCATAAAGTATCCATTTATGATATCCTCCTCTCTTCCCTCCTTTGCAAAGAAGAGTTTAGTATATAAAAAGAGAGTTTTCTAATGAATCCTTGCCTAGCCTCATCCACCAGGGGACCACTGTGGCATTTCTACTCATCGCAGATTCTTCCGTCATGGCTTCCAACATCAACTCGACGATCAACATGGAATTTGCATCTACATGCATGTCCCATTCCCGAATTAAAAGCACTTTCTCCAACACGTAAAAGAAAAGTAAAAAAAATGTCGATTCAATACTTATTTGAATCTAACTACAAAAAGAATCTCCTGAACACCTAACAATGTCACTCAGTTGCTTACCTACAAATGTTTCTAATTACCATATGATAATCATTTGGCATTAAATTGCTTTATCAAAGTCTTTACTTGTGATATGCGAGGTCATGACTCAGGATCCTGTTGAATACACAATGATGCAACATGGAGCATGCAATAAACCTCTCACTCTAAAAAATTGATTTCTCAAGCAAGAGTCGATAAGTTCATGAATTGCAGACTCTTCCAACAAGTCCACTATTTTTCTTCTAATCACCTATTTTACCAAGACCATCCCAAATGAATGCACATTAGTAGTGAGCTTCCCATTAAAGGCATACTTTAGACCTAGGTAGTTGCATTAGGTAGACTTACATCAGCAAAAGATGACATAACGAATATATGCTCGGAAAGGAAACAAATGAACTCAATCATCAGTGATGAAATGAGCACTAATGCTAATTCACATAGCATCCACCTATGATCTCTTTCTCTCCCCTCTCCTTAGCTAATGAGAGTTTAATATCTAAGAGAGTTTTTTAGTGAACATTTCTCTAGTTTCATCCAACAAAGAATCATTGTGATATTTCTACTTGTCGTAGTTCCCTCCGCTATGGCTTCCAATGTCAACCTAGCAATCAACATGGAAATTTGCGTCTACGTGCATGTTTCTTCCGACATTCAAAGCACTTTCACCAACTCACAAAAGAAACACGAAAAAAAAAAATGATTCAATACTCAATTTGAAACTAACCAAAAAAAAAAAGTCTCCAAAACACCTAATAATTTCTGTAAAATACAAGTATCTGACTTTAGAAATAGGCACTACTATTCAGTGCATACCTACAAATATTTGCTAACTAACACTTGATAATCATTTGGCATTAAATTGCTTTATCAAATTATTTACTTATGATATGCGAACATTATTGCGATCCATGTTGTTATCATGGTAACTCTAACAAATATGACATATTTTAAAGAGACACCACTTATAAGTAGTAAAATAATGCTAAGGCGAGCAATGAAAGATATCGTGTTACAAGTGATAAAAATTCATAAACCTGTTGCTAGAGGGGGTAATTTTACACTCAAGTCTTGCTAGACTCCACCCGGGGATACATCACTCCTTGGAAGGCGATGGCAGCCAACAGCATAGTTATAATCCTGATTGCATTTTGCATGGACTCATCCTAGTTTTCTTTTTCGAATTCCAAATGATTAAGAAGATGTTATATTGTTCGAGTTTCTTCTATGCATGAACATTAGATTTTCACGCATGCATATGTGTCAACACATATTTATTATTTCATTAAAAATTTGAGTACAATAATACCCAATACAATAATAGTCCCATTTTCAAAACAACAATTTGTATAGTCAAAAAAGTTGCCAAAGGAGTTAAACGGACAATAATATCATCCACGTGATAATAGCAACTATAACTAGTTTAAAGAACTAGTTGATTTTGCTAAAGGAGTCGTGTACGATCATGGGAGTCATATATGTGGCCACCATGAGTATAATGACAGCCCACATCCCCACATCATTTGAACTGCCTTGTCAGAGAATCCTCATTGTTGTTTTTGCTTAAGCCTAATGATGACAAGTAGGATTAAATGCGATGAAAAATGTATAGGCATTGGTAGAGTCGGATGCCTGTTTGAAAAATGCTAGGGGGCCTGTTTGAAATGCTAGGGCAATAAGGACTACATCATCGGTACTTAATCAACTAAACTCACTATATGTTGATTTAAAAAAGAAAGTTATTTAATAGATAAACATGCCTTGGTGATACATACATACATAATTTCAAGTCACGAGGGTTAAATCTTTGGTACATATACTGCAAATCCCATTTTCAAATCACAACATCTCTTATGTAGAATATCTTCCCTCAATGAAATATTGTGCATATGGACCGGACGAGCTATGCCATAAGAAGGGTGAACATGATTCTTGTCCAAGCAGCGATGCCGATAACTCCTCCGTAGGATTTTTACCGCCTGACGCCAACACCAATAGTGGGATTGTGTATGTGACGGTGAACTATCCGTGGCCTTGAAAGCGTGAAGACGATGAGGGTATCCTCAAAGCACTAGAGACGAAGATGGATGTGCCAATGGACAGCCAAGGATAGAGTGAGCAGAGCAAAAACGACCATGAGAAAATGCACGGAACAGTCATTGTTGTGGCCAGCCATGATTGTTTTCAAAATGCAATACATCCTCTAGAGGTTCTCAGAAGCACTCCATCCTGATGGCTCTAGGGATAAATTACATAGCCGGTACATCTCTATTGGCTAGTAAACACCCAAGCCACTTCAAATATTTTACACGGTGCTATTCGATCTCCTTTATGACGTTCCTCTTAGTAATAATGTTCATGGTAAGTGGATTATCCCTCAAATGGCCTTTCTTCGTCAAACTTGCAACTATGATGATGTGGGTTGCAATTCTTTTTGCTGCCGTCACATACGCAATCCCACTATTGGTGTTGGCACCACGTGGCAAAAAGAATTGCAACCCTCGTCATCATAGTTGCAAGTTTGACGAAAAAAGGCCATTAAGAGGGACGTCACAAGGGAGATCGAATGGCACCGTGTAAAGTATTTAAAGTGGCTTGGGTTTACTAGCCAACAGAGATGTATCCGCTATGTAATTTGTACCTAGAGCCATTAGGAGGGAGTCCTCATGAGAAAAGCCCCCATAGGTGCATCGCATTTTGAAAATGGTCATGGCCGATAAGATGGCCACAACAATAATCGTTGCATGCCTTTTCTCGTGGTCATTTTTGCTCAGCTCACTTTCCCCCTAGCCGTCATTGGCACATCCATCTTCATCTCAAGTGCTTTAAGGATTCCTCATTGTCTTCACGCTCTCAAGGCCAAGGATAGTTCACTATCACATACACGATCCCACTATTGGTGTTGGCGCCAAGCAGTAAAAAATCCTACAAAGGAGTTACGTATGGCGTCGCTATTTGGACAGGAATCATGTTTGCCCTTCTTCTGGCATAGCTTGTCCGGTCCGTATGTACAATATTTCATTGAGAGAAATCTTCTACATAAGAGATGTTATGATTTGAACTAGATACATATACCAAAGATTTAACCCTCCTGACTTGAAATTATATATGTATATATCACCAAGGCATGTTTATCTATTAAATAACAATTTTTTCTAAATCAACATATATTGAGTTTAATTGATTAAGTACTAGTGATGTAGTCCTCAGTGCCCTAGCATTCCAAATAGGCCTACATCAGCCCAAAGAGGTCCCCAACTCTACCGATGCCTATACATTTTTCATTGCATTTAATAGCCTTACTTTGGTGGCATCCTTAAATATAATCTTACCTGTCATCATTGGGCTTTAGCAAAAACAGCGATGAGGATTCTCTGACAAGATAGTTTAAATGATATGGGCCACCATTATCCTCATGGTGGCCACATATATGACTCTCACACTCGTACACCACTTCTTTAGCAAAATCAACTAGTTCTTTAAACTAGTGGTAGTTGCTATTATTACATGGATGATATTATTGGTTGTTCAGCTGCTTTGGCAACTTTTTCTACTCTACATATTGTTGATTTGAAAATGGAACTATTATTGTATTGGGTATTATTGTACTCAAATTTTTAATGAAATAATAAATATATGTTGACACATATGCATGCGTGAAAATCCGATGTTCATGCATAGAAGAAACTTAAATAATATAACATCTTCTTAATCATTTGGAATTCGAAAGTGAAAACTGGGATGAGTCCATGCATAATGCAATCATGATTGTAACTATGATGTTGGCTGCCATCGCCTTCTAAGGAGTGATGTATCCCCCAGGCAGAGTTTGGCAAGACTTTGGTGCAAAACTACCCTACCCTACTGGTATGCCAGTAATGGTGTCTAATTATCAACATGCTTATGAATTTTATATATCCTCCGTTGCTTCCCTTAACATTATTTTACGACTTATAAGTGGTGTCTCTTTAAAATATGTCATATTCATTAAAGTTACCATGATAACGACATGGATCGCAATAATGCTCGCATATCACAAGACTTTGATAAAGCAATTTAGTGCCAAACAATTATCACGTGTTAGTTAGGAAACATTTGTAGATATGTACTAAACAGCAATGCTTACTTATGAAGTCAGATGCTTGTATTTTATTGAAATTGTTAGGTGTTTTGGAGACTTTTTATTTTTAGTTAGTTTCAAATTAGTATTGAATCAATAATTTTTTTTATTTTCTTTTGTGTGTTAGAGAAAGTGCTTTGAATCCCAGAAGAGACATGCACATAGATGCGAATTCCATGTTGATCGCTAGGTTGACGCTGGAAGCCATAGATGCACCCCTTATTAAAAGAGTTTACAATTCATGAACTAATCGACTCCCGCTCAATAGATCAATTTTCAAAGCGAGAGGTTTATTGCATACTCCATGCTGCATTGATGTATATTTGACAAGATCTAGAGTCAAGACCTTACTTGTCACAAGTAAAGACTAGAGTCTAGATGCATGAATTTTATAAAAATCATTAGGTGTTTTAGAGACTTTTAGTGGTTAGCTTCAGTTAAACATTGATCATTATTATTTACAATTTTCTTTTTCGTGTTGGAGAAGGTGCTTTGAATCCTGAAAGGGAATGAGCACATAGATGCAAATTCCATGTCAATTGCCAGGATTGATGTTGCAAGTCATAGCAGAAGAATCTGCAACAAGTAGAATTACCACAATGGTACTCTATTGGATGAAACTAGGCAAGCAATCACTATAAAACTCTCTTTCGGACACTAAACTCTTCTCCGCGAGGGAGGCGTGAGGGGGAGATCATGTGGGAATGTTCTATGAATTAACATAAGCGCTCGTCTCATCATTGATGGTTGAGTTCATTTCTTTTCTCTCCAAGGATATATTAATTGTGTCATCTTTTGCTTATGTAAGTCTGCCTAATGCAATTACTTGGACTCAAGCGTGCCCTCAATGAGAAGTTCATTGAAAGAGCTAATGTGTATTCATTTGAGGTGGTCTTGGTAAAGCTTGTAACTAGAAGAAAAGTGGTGGATCTTAATAGGCCAAATGGCTAGCAGTGTCTAGCAAAGTGAATATGATGTGAATGAATCTTTAATCTATCCCCAACTTGTTTGATTTTCGATTTTCGGGAACATGACTAATTCTATATTCTACTAATCTTCTCCATTGACATGCCCCTTGTTAGAGGAGTTTGCAAGTCATGACTAATCAACTCTTGCTTAGGAGATCAATTTTTAGAGCGAGGTTCATTGCATGCTCCATCCTACATCACTATGCATTCGATATAATCTTGAGTCAGTAAAGACTTTGAACTCCAAATAATTATCTCACGTTAGTTAGTAAACATTTGTAGATACACATTGAACAGGAGTGCCTACTATTAGAGTCAGATGCTTGAATTTTATTGAAATCATTTGGTGGTTTGGAGACTTTTTGAGTAGTCAGTTTTAAATTAATATTTTTTTTTCTCTTATCTTTTTCGTGTTGGAGATTGTGCTTTGAATCTAGGATGGGGACATGAATATGGATGAGAATTCAATGTCGATCGCTGAGGTTGATGTTGGAAGCCATAGCAAAAGGATATATGACAAGTAGAAATACCATTATGGTCCTTTGTTGGATGAAACTAGGCAAACGTTCACTAGAAAACTCTCTTTTTAGAACTAAAGTTTGTTTTGCTAGAAGGGGTGAGAGGAGGAGATCATATAAGGATGCTCTGTGAATTAGCAAACGATCTTCTCATCACTGATAGTTGAGTTTATTTATTTTCACTATGAGTATATATTGGTTATGCCATGTTTTACTAATGTAAGTCTACTTAATGCAATTACCTGAATCTAGAGTTTGCCTTCGAAGTTTACTAAAAAAACCGATGTGTATTCATTAATTTAGTCCCTATAGAGTTGGTGATAGGAAAAAAAAAAAAAGCAAATCTTAACCGACCCAAGGGCCAGAAGTGTTTGACAATGTAACTATGATGTGAATGAATTTTCAATCTATCTTGTAGTGTGTCTGAGTTTCGATTTTCAAGAACATGACTTTTCCTATATTCTACCAATCTCCTTATACATGGCTTTTATTGGAAGAGTTTACAATTCATGGACCAATCGACTCTCGCTTGGAGATCAATTTTCAGAGCAAGAGATTTATTGCATGCTCCATGCTACATGACTATGTATTCGATAGGATCTTGAGTCAAGACCTCGCATGTCACATGAAAAGATTTTGATAAAGCAATTGAATGCCAAATAATAATCTTACTTTATTTAGGAAAGATTTGTAGGTGCACACTGAACAGGAGTGCCTATTACTAGAGTTAGATGCTTGAATTTTGTTAAAATCGTTACGTATTTTAGGGACTTTTAAGCAGTTAGTTTCAAATCAATATTGAATCAATAATTTTTCTTCTCATTCCTTTTCGTGTTGATAAATGTTCTTTGAATCTGGGATGGGGACATGAACATGGACACAAATTCCACACCGATTGTCAAGGTTGATGTTGGAAGCCATAGCAGAAGAATCTGCGACAAGTTAAAATAACACTATAGTCCTCTATTGGATGAAACCGGCAATTGTTCATTAGAAACTCTCTCTTTAGACACTAAACTATTCTTTACCAAGGAGAGAGAAGAGGACAGATCAAATGGGGATGCTCTATGAATTAGCAAAAGCACTCAGGATCACTAATGATTGAGTCCATTTGCTTCCTGTTCAAGCATATATTTGGTATGTCATCTTTTGCTTATGTAAGTCTACCTAATAAAACTACCTGGATCCAAAGTATGCCTTGAATGGAAGTTCATTGAAAAAGTTAATGTGTATAGGGATGGTCTTGGTGGAACCAATGACCGAAAGAAAAGCAGTAGATATTAACCCTAATGCAAGTGTAAGTCTACCTAATCAACTACCTAACTTAGGTAGGATTTTTTGTGCTTTTCCTTAAAGTCGATACGTAGTAATGCAAATAAGGCCCTCGATGCAAGACACATAAATTGGCTTAAGAAATCGATTGATGTTTTCCTTTGAAGAGAGAGAGAGAGAGAGCATGATAATGCCAAGGAAGACATCCAAGGCCTACCACTTGAGTAGTATGGCTAGCTCATTACAAATCTCCTGACTGATAAGTTTACACTCTCTTTTTACAATCTCATCGCCATATTGAAGGATGCCAAATTTGCTAGCCAATACCTAATATATTTTCTTTGATCCATTTGTTGTATGTGAAACTCATACACAAGCAATAACATGATTATGGAAAGGCAATGCATGAGAATTTTTTTTTTTTTTTGACATTTTAATTTTTTCAAAGGAAAATGTAAGTGTAGAATTGATTGAAAGTATTGTCATGATGTTACTAATAATTTGAACATTGAATGAAAGCAAAGGCAGCACATGCAAAAGAGATGGCTCTTAATCAATGCTAATAGCTAGTTAGTGTGGATCTAACTAAAGAAAGGTCATTGCTAGCCGAAACATATATATACTTGTAACTTTATGCTTCTTCATATTTCCATGACAAGATGTCAAGATAATGTTTTTGCTTATTTAAAAATTAAAAAGGAAAATAAACATCATCCTACCTTACATACTTGCTTAGTCTGTACATATAGAACCTCCTCCTCATTTTATTGCGATTCATCACAATCAATATGTATTATGTGTTTTAAGCATAAGATGCTCAATAATCTCTAAATTTCTCGATTTTTAATCTAAGTCACGCATATTCAACCAAATTCATATCATGAAAATTCACAACAAATGTTTATTTATAAGGCGATCTTTTCCTTCATCCTTTTTCCTCCAATCACACTTTTGATTGGTAAGTTAAAAGCGATGGGCATCACAGAGACACTTGCATGCAGACTTAACTGATTAGAGAAAGTTTTCTTTAATTAGAAATGGAGGAAAAATATAGTCCTTGTCTTAAATCTCTATAGACCAAGGAAATATTTTAATATGCATGAATTTCTACACAAAGAGGGATTTTTATTTTTTATTTTTTTAAGTTCACCTTAAATAGGTAAGCTCTAGACACAAGATATACCTTTAAACTTGTAATATGCATAATATAAACTGCGCTAGATTTGAATAGCTAGACTTATCACACTCTATGCACATATGGTAGTGGCCTTTTAGTCATGTTCATTATTAGATTGCTGATCATGAATGGCTAACCTAACTTAACAATCTCATCAAATTGTGTATGTGTGTAAGTGTGGAAGAATATTTGGTGGAGAAGATTGGCATACAAAATAAGTTAAACTTGGCAGACACAAAAAAATCGTATATTAACATTCCAAATAAGTTGAACTTGGTAGACACAAAAAATTAGATGCATGAAGTTTCTCCATTTCGATTCCTAATTATGATTTGTGGAAAGTGAAATTCAAAGAAAAACCTAAAGCTAAAACAAAAACTAAACATTGGACTAGGAAAATAATGCAAATGCGAAATATTCTCCGTGCCATTGCTATGTACCTTTACCATTAAAACTCGATCATGGGCAAGATGTCAACATAGCAAACTAGAGATATAATAATGCCACCTAGCAAGATCTCATTGATTCATAATATATATAACATCAATTCTAGGTTCCTTAATGTTGCAACCTACCCCTCCTAGAAGGGAATATAGGAGGTATTGTTGAATTCGACGGCTTTCGATTTGACATAGGTTCTCCCAAACCCAATCTCGCATGACATAACTCATGTGAATTCCATATAAGAAGTTGCCTCTAGCCAATTGATATCAACTAAAATTAAGTGAAATATGAGGGAGTATCTCACTTTTCACATATCTAGAGATCTTGGAAACAGTGACTTGATTACACTGTTTCTAAAACTAATGCCCCTTCGGAACCTAAACTTAACTATTTGCTAACCAAAGCAAAAGGACAACCTATTGAAGATTTAAAAATTCATCCTAACCATTCTAAAAATAAAAATTACAATAAATATACAAAGAGCCATGATCAAATATAATTTAAATGAACAACGTAAACCTAGCATCGTCTCTAAAAATAAAATGGCATCCAAAAGATCTTGTGGTGAAGCGGTTTGTTCAATTGGGATTAAATTTTTTCAAGGATTTTCCACTTTTTAAGCAAAAACTATTTAAAAGCTAAATTTTAGGCTTATTTCCAAGGATTTCCAATTTTTCTGAATTTTTTTAATTTTTTTTTTGAATTTTCTGGATTTTCTGGATCTTTAATTTTTTAATGATTTATGATTATTATTTTAATTTTTTTATATTTTTAATTCAGATAAGGACTTCAGGCTGGCTCCGATCTCGTGGGTCTGGGCCATGGGCACAAATGGGCTTATTCAAAACAAGCCCATTTGAATAGAAAACCACCAAGCCCATTGTTGAAATTAAAAGCACTAAACCCATCTTACTAAAAAAAAAAAAAAAAAAAAAACACAGCCCAAGATTCGTCAAGTCCAATTAATTCCGAAGTTTATTAAACTAAACTAAGCCCACTTATACCAATCCTCTTTTCTTATCTAATTTTTCCCCTTTTTTTAATTTTTCTTTTTCTATTTTCCATTATTCTTTATTTTCTCTTCCCTTCCACTGTTCGTCATCTTCTTCCGAGAACGACTTCTTCCCTGCGAACATCCTCTTCAGCCGAATCCCACCATTTTCCCATGAGCCCTCGCCGGCGCTCAGGCCACTGCCGAGCCACCACCGAGTGTCGATCGCCTAGCCCGACAACGCCAGTCACCACCAGCCATCACTCGGTAGCCGGTCGTCCCTCGCCGGCCATAACCCAACCTCACCGGCGACTTCAATGTCGCCGAAACCCGTGAAACAAAACGGCATCCATTCTAACAGAACGTGCACGCAAATGAGTGCATAGGAAACTAACCATGGCGGCCTCTAACCGCGGGCTTCTCTGGCTGAAAGAATGGCATATCCGGCGGCGAGGCGTTCACGGCCGACTCGAACAATGAGGAATATGCCACCAAAAAATCGAAGAAAAAGCCGATTCAGTCTCAGTTTAAACGACTCAGCCGGACCCAACTGATCAGACTTCAGAAACCAAAGCACTCACAACCGACGACGAACGATGAGAAACCGCAAAGGCCTCGCCTTTTTCTCCACGGCAATCCCACCCAGAATTCGAAAAACTCAAACTTTTCAATTTTCACGCACGGACAAGACAAAGACAGAGACACCCACATTCAAGAAAAAGCGTCCGTGCGAACAGAGACGGTACCTTGCCCAGACGATGACGACCCAGCGGGGCCGCGAGGGTCGAGGGGGTGATGATGTGGCGGCGGCCGGAATCGATCCCGATCTCCGTCACGGCAGCCGCCGCCTCGGGCGGCCCGGCCGTTTCAATCGTGGGCATCACCGCAGCGAGTGACGAGAAAGCGAGAGCTTTTCTTGAGCGGCGACGGTTTTCTGCTTTTGATAGCGAGGCGCCGACGGACGGAACCGTTCCCTAGCCTACTTAAAAGACACGTAGTGGGCCAAGAATTTTGCTAAAAGAACGGGCTAAATCAAACCGCCCCGCTTGATTTTTATCATTTTTTTTCTGTCGTTTTTATACTATATTTTTTAATTGTTTTACCATTTTCATTTTTATATTTTAGCAAAATGGACGGACGTCCACAAAAAATTGGGTGTCGTTTTTCTCTATGGAATTGTCTTTGGTTTAATTCCTATTACTTTAATTAGATTATTTGTAACTCTATATTTACAATGCAGATTCGGTGATCAGTTTGACTTTGATTAAATTGATTAATATTATTTTAATTGAACTCCTCTCCTCTTTTCTTTGATCCAAAATTGGTCAAGTAAAGATTATTATTTAATTATTTAATTGTAATTTTCGGACTAATTAAACTAAGAATAGAAACACGCTTTGTACAATTTGAATCTCGGACATCGGGATTTGGAGACTCACCTTCAACTGAATTGAACTAAGAGAGCTTTCTTGTCTTCTTATCATTATCAACATGTATCATTAACTAGCAACCGTTCACTAAACTTTCATCAATATGTTGAGGTATCAATTTCTTATTTTTCTTTAGAAAGTTTAAAAGAAGTATCTAGTTCAAGTAATATATATATTAACTTGTCAGTCCATAGAGATAACTATTAGAATTCACAAAGCAACCAAGTCAAATTTACTCAAATTACAAAAAAAAGAGGAAGAAAAACTTGGGTGATGCTTTTAAAATGATAAGTAAAATGCATAATTAACACATAACGTCTAACAATTCACGGATATAATTAGCAACGTTCATAAGCACACTTACATGCGAATTGTTCTCACAATCGTATGTGCCTATCAATTCATCATCATTATGAATCATCATCAACGCTTCTCATCACCATCATGCGTGTTCTCCTTCATTTTCTCTTTATTCGAAGAAGCCATGACTCTTTCATCAAGCTTTCACAGGTTCCGCTTTACTATAATATGAGCGAACGACTTCTTATCTTCACAAGTGTTCGGTTTGGTTCGGTTTTCAGTTTGGTTTTTGACACCGCTAATATTAGTTATGATCCACTGGATTGATTTTCTTTGGTCTACAAGTTCATCTCTAATGCTTCTTCGGGTTGTTTCATACGTCCATCGGGAGTTTTTATGCTCTTGTTTGATATTCATTTGAGTGATTAATGAAGCTAGACAAGGACAAGGTTTAAAATTAAATTTGCAGCACGTAGTTGATCTGAGCTTGTTTTCTCTTTTGTTTGTGAACTTTAATTGATCTATTCAAGTTTAGGCATCAATATGCCAAGAAAAGGCATCGGCATCCGTAAAGACCCATCATGTAACATCATATAATCTCGTGTCCACAAAAATAGATGAGCAATGCAGGATTGGAACACAAAGTTATAGGAAGTTCCATTACATTGTTTGATCTTCTTTTATATTATTAAAATGGCTAAAGAGGTGCAGCAAGTGATGCAAATCTCCTTTCAGAGTCACTACAAAGGTCCCACATCTCAGTGCAGAATATTCAAGTAGGGTACAAGATTGACAAGATCGTCATCATAGCACCACCGAAATGTTAGTAGTTAAAATTTTCTGGTACAAGAGATATGTTGCAGTTAAATAGTGCAACGCGAACTGTTCAAATTTATTACCTCTTGTATGATAAGACTAACTTGAATTAAAGTGACCTACTGAAATTTTATCAATTTAAGTTACCAATTTTATGTGGGTTACGAGGTTTTGTTTGTGTTGCGCACCAATGTGTTATCACTTCAGTTGTATTTTACCATTTCTTTTAATTGAAGTAAAGCTTTAATTTGTTTTGGTTTGTAATTCTTTATATTTAATAGCTTCCTTTAGATATTATCCTTCTAAATTAGCACGAATCACTAACATTTTCCCGTTGGTTATTCCTACTATTAAGTTAGCCTTGGAGGTAGAAAGGGCAAAGAAAGAGGAGTCTTTCTAATATGAGGGCACCTTTATTTACCATCATCAATAGTGCCACAAGGACGACAAACATAATATTCTTTCGCTTCTTGTTTACATCATTTTAACTTATGAGAAGTCTCGTAATTTGTCATGCTCGGAAGGTCTTGTATGAATGACTGGATGCTATTTTTCACCATTTTATCTGCTTGCTTTTGTTTGCATTTTATGTTTGATTATGCTATGATTTGAATATAACCTGCCATTTGAAACTTTCTATGAGTAGCATGATTTTTTCCTTCCAGTTAATTGGAATTCTGAAGTGATTTTTAAATAGTCTTTTTGTGTCAATGCACTGGGCTCTGATGACACTGTCAGACCCAGCTCGGACCCTGGAGAATCTCATCTACATTGGATATCCTGGTGATCCTTCATCTGCTATCTTTGTTACTAAGACAAGTAGATCTAATTGAAAGAAGCAACAATCCGACAGAAATGTTCTCCAATATTTAGTTTTTGTGCCTAAAAAGGCCGGAAAGTCAGCGTTACTGAATTCTGAGTTCTGTAACGTTGTGAACTACTCAGTTCACCTAGTCTTCATAATGGCGTACTGTTGATGCAGACCCTTCTCTGATACCTACTCTTCAACAACTGATGAGCGTTATGCTGCTAATGTTGTTGACCAACCTGAGGTGAGTTCAATGGCGTGCTCACTATGATTTGTTACCTATGTTGCATGGTTCCTCAGACATAAATTCACAAGTTACGCAGGGAGTCAAGAAATCCCTTGTGTTGCGAGAAATTCCAGAAGATGGAGTGAAAAAAAATGCTGGTCAACAAGGAGTCTTCGGCTGCGTGTGATATAGCCGTTTTTGTTCATGACAGGTTATCGTAAATTGTCATTGCTGCGCGCATTTAGAGAAATGTCAGATGATGCCTTATGCATTTTGAATGGGTTATTTTATTTTCCCATAGTTTGAGAATGCTGAATGTGTTATTGCTCTGAGAAGCTTATGTGAAGATTTTTTATTATGTCGATGGGTTGATCTATAGGGTACGCATTTGACCAAAAATCATGGTGACAGAAGGGCACTGGTCGAGCAAGGCACGATTCTAGGCATAGGCCCCATATTTGGTTTATGTTTTACTTAATTGTAGAGTCTGGTGATCTCCTTAGAGTTTTCGAATTCCATCGCCGCTGATTTCAGAAACTCCTTTTCACCAAACGAACCAGGTATGTAAACACTCTATCAGGCATGTTCTGTGTATAAACTGTTTTTAACCGAGAATGAGCTACATAATTTGAATGACGAAATCGCAAGGAAGCTCGGATGAAATAGCACATTACTGAATAGTCTGATCATGAAGCATATACATCCTTTTTCAGATCGAAAATCACGCCAAAGTTGAATCAAAAGTTTATTCTTGTAGCTGCACAACATCTGTTCGACAAAATGCCTGAACGACATACCCGAAGTCCATATCGTCCGATTGACGTTAGAAGTTTAGTTTAATGCTTTTTTTTCACATATTGTTGAAGAATGTATGATTCTTGTGGCTTTCATGGGGTTGTCATGCGATTTGGTGGAAAAATCCGTGTCTGAGTCAGTTGCTCATGGATCCTCCTCGCTGGAGCCTACCTTCCCATGCCGGCGAGCTCTATGGTTTAAGGCCGTTCAAGTCAGCATTTCTCATTATTTTAAGTGCGTTCGTGATTCTTTGATTGTTAAAATGCTAGAGTTTACTGCCGTTAGCTTCGGTTCAATTTTTTTCCTTCTTGTTGTTGTTTTGCGGTCAACGGAGTGAGCAGCCGGAAGTGTCGGACGCCGGTTGGTTTATATAGCCGGCGGTTGGTGGTGTGACCTGACGGCAGTGTGTGGCAGCGTAAGCATCGGCGTGAATGGAGGATGGCGGTTTCGAGTTATATGGGTTCTAAAAAGAAAAGAAGAAGACGATGGGTTGCAGAGAAAGAAACTCCTCCGGGGGAAGAAGATGACTGAGGAAGAAGACGGGGGAGAAAACTGAAAAAGACAAATTAGGGAAAAGGACAAAAAATAAAAAAAAATTAAAAAGGAGAAAATCTCAAAAAATATATAATATAAAAAGAATCGATTTAAATCCAACTCGCGTGGGGTCAGGTCAACGGTTGTATCAGGTAAACCCGGTCGGAACCTATTCTCCCAATATAAAAAAAAAAAAATATTAAATAATTAAAAATTAAAAATTCAGAAAATGATAAAAAAATAAAAAAATTTAGGAAAAAAATAAAAAATTTAGAAAATTCGAAAAACAATTAAAAAATAGACATTTTAGAAAATCATTAAAAATAAAAATAAAATCATTAAAATTTACAAAATTGTAGAAAATAAATAAAAATTTAGAAAATCAGAAAACCCTTAAAAATATTGAAACCCAAAATTGAACATGCTTTTAGAGCTTTACAATAGGGTTCTTTCTTTTGTGTTGTTTTTTTTATTTTTAGGGATGAATCGAATACTTGTGTGATTTGCTTTACAATTATAATTGATGGCACATTTCAATATTTTGGGTGTTACTTTCCTACTCTATAATGGTTATGATGGGCCTTATATTTTTTTGAATAGGTTCCTATGGCGTTAGTTAGTACATAATTGAGTAGATACCAAAATGACATGAGTCTTAGGGTTAATGTAATCAAATCCCGAGTTTAGGATCCTTGATTGAGTAAGAAGTAAGATATCTTCCCATATCTAATTGGTTTCTAGCTGACCGAAAAGGCTAGTAGTGAATTCTTTGCAATAGGCTTAATTGATTAAAATTTTGAACACCTACTATCACACGAGGTTTGAGCTTTGGAGAGTCTGAATCAATGGAAGGTCGTCGACCAAAGTTGATAATACCCCTAAACCTAAGTCTCTTTTTCACAAAAGGTTTGCGACAACCACATTGAATATATTAAAAGATCACGGATGATATTATACATTGGACTTAAATTTAGGAGTTACATCAAACAAATTAGAAGTTTATTAATCATATTATGTAGAATGACATTAAAAGTGCCAAAAGTTATATACAACCTCACTTTGATATTAAAAGTTTCTTTTGAATCATTTAAGTGCCAAACTATTTGAAAAATAATCTTTCTAGTGCCAACTCTAATCTGATTGGCTGAAAATCCGATGTGGAGTCGATGTGGATTCTTTGAAGGGTCTAATCAACATGTGAACAAATAAAACAATATCATTTTGCAGATTTCTCTCAAATAAGAACCCTAAATCGCCGAATTAAAATAGAACCCCATATTGAAAACCCTAACCAACCAATTCAAGCAAATTTTGACTTGCCCCCAAAATTGCTGGTTTAATCTTGCAAATGGAAGGCGGGAGCTTTGCGGCTAGTTCACATTCGATCCAAGAGAGTGAATTAGATGTGAATGTTACCATAATTGTGAGTTACAAAGTCCAAGAATAACATCTTGGACTTAGTTGAATTTGAGATTAAAAAATTATTAAAATTTTAAAATTTTAAAAATTTTCCAAGTCAATGTCACCCATGTCGCATATGACGTCCATGTCATTAATTTCTAGCCAAAATCAGTTGCACATATTGAATTAGCAAATTTTCAAAAAGTTTTGGATTTATTTGCAATACCGCAAACCAACTTAAAGGAAAGGCATGAAAAAGTGCTACCTAGATCTAAGTAGTTGCATTAAGTAGACTTACACTACATTGGGATTAAGATCCATTACTTTTCTTCTAGTCACTAACTCTACCAAGATCTCCCCAAATGAATATACATAAGCTTTTTCGGTGAGCTTCCCATTTAAGTCATACTCCGGACCTAAGCGGTTGCATTAAGTAGATTTACATCATTAGTGATGAGATAAAAGCTTTTACTAATTCATAGAACATCCATATATGATCTCCTCCTCTTCCCTTTTCCTCCACAAAGAAGAGTTTAGTGTCTAAAGAGAGAGTTTTCTAATGAACACTTGCCCGGTTTCATCCAACAAAGGATCATTGTGGCATTTCTACTCATCGCAGATCATTTCGCAATATTTTCCAACAATAATATGGCGGTCAGCATAAAATTCTTGTCTATGTGCATATCCCATTCCAAAATTCAAAGCACTTTCTCCAACATGAAAAGAAATGCGAAAAAAAAATATTGATTCAATACTTATTTGAAACCAACCACAAAAATTTCCAAAACACCTAAAAATTTCAATATAATTCAAGTATATAGGCTTTAGTAGTGGGCACTCTGGTTCAATGCGTGCCTACAAATGTTTCCAAACTAACATGTGATGATCATTTGGCATTAAATTGCTTTGTCAAAGTCCATACTTGTGATGTGTGAGGTCTTGCCTTAAGATCCTTTCAAATAAATAGTGATGTAGCATGGAGCATGCAATAAACTTCACACTCTAAAAATTGATCTCTTAAGCAAGAGTCGATCAAGTCGTGAATTGCAAATTCTTTTAACTGTAGCATGGAGCATGCATTAAACCTTTCGCTCTGAAAATTGATTCTTCAAGAGAGAGTCAATCAGTTCATAAATTGCAGACTCATCCGAGCCGAGGCAAGAAGATCAAGTAAAATATAGAAAGATTCATGACCCGAAAGTCAAAACTTAGATAAGTTGGGGATAGATTGAAGATTCATTCACATCATATTCACTTTGCCGGACATTGCTGGCCTTTTGGGCCGATTAAGATCCATTGTTTTTCTTCTAGTCATCAATTCTACGAAAACCCACCCAAATGAATACACAAAAGATATTTTAGTGAACTTCCCATTGAAGGCATACTCTAGATCCAGGTAGTTGCATTGGGTAGACTTATATTAGCAAAAGATATCATAACCAATATATGCTCGAGATGAAATAAATGAACTCAATCACCAATGATGAGATGAGTGCCTTTGCTAATTCATAGAGCATCCACATATGATCTCCCTTTCACTCCTCTCCCACAAAGAGGAGTTAGTTTTCTAGTGATCACTTGCCTAGTTTCATCCAACAGATTATCATTATAGTATTTCTACTCATCCTAGATCCTTCCGCTATGGCTTCCAACATCAACCCTGGTGATCAACATGGAATTATCATCTATTTGCTTGTCCTTTTTTCTAAAATTCAAAGCAAAGAATGGTGAAAAAATATTGATTCAATATTTGTTTGAAAATAACCACTCAAAAAGTCTCCAAAACACTTAGCGATGTCAATAAAATTCAAGCATTTGACTCAAGCAATAAGCACTCCTATTTAGTGTCTACCTACAAATGTTTCCTAACTAACATGTGATAATCATTTGGTACTAAATTATTTTATCAAAGTCTTTACTTTTGACATATGAGGTCTTAACTCAAGATCTGTCGAATTCACGGTGATGCAGCATGGAACATGCAATAAACCTCTTGTTGTAAAATTGATATTCCAAGTGAGAATCAATTAGTTCATGAATTGCAAACTCTTCCAACAAGAGGCGTGTCTACAAAGAATATCAATAGAATATAAAAAGTCATCTCAAAATTGAAACACAGATAGGTTGGGGATAGATTGAAAATTGATTTACATCATATTCTCTTTGCCAAACACTATTGACCCCTAGGCCGATTAAAATCCACCATTTTTCTTTTGGTCACCACCTCAACCAGGATCACCCCATATAAATACACATTAATTTTTTTCAACGAGCTTCCTAATGAAGGCACACTCTAGAGTTAGGACAAGGCCTGTAGGTTACGCAGTTTTTCTCGACGATAGGTGCTTCTCCCTCTTCGCACTGTCGTGCAAGACCCCAAAGATCATCGGCAAACAAAACAGGAAACTTCTCAACAATCTAAAATTCTAGAATCCTATAATAGAAAAACAAGAAACTTCTTAACAAAGCCATTAGAAAGAAAAGCCATTTCGCCCAAACTTCAAGCTTCCCTATTTCACCCATTACAATGAAAAACCCTCAATTCATCATGGACGCCGCGGATGGCTTCGACTACACTGGATAACCATAGGGAAAATGCTATAATGGCAGTGGCGGTACTTCTCACCACTATCATGCTCCAAGCCGGGATGGATCTAGCTAGAGGATTGGTAGAAAACTCTCCTACC
This sequence comes from Eucalyptus grandis, assembly GCF_016545825.1. Taxonomy (NCBI): domain Eukaryota; kingdom Viridiplantae; phylum Streptophyta; class Magnoliopsida; order Myrtales; family Myrtaceae; genus Eucalyptus; species Eucalyptus grandis. The sequence continues at coordinate 28,673,687 of NC_052618.1, read as the reverse complement.
ATTATAAATTTCTCACAACGTGTGACATCATTACTTTTGTGGCGTCACTTAGCATGATATTGATGCTCGCTAGTGGCATTCAAGTTAAATGCCACATATTCACTAAACTCACATACCTACAAATGTTTCTTAATTAACATGTGAGAATCATTTGGCATTAAATTGCCTTACTAAAGTCTTTACTTGTGATATACGAGGTCTTAATTTAAGATCTTGTCGAATAAAGAGCGATCCAATGTGGATTGTGCAATAAACTTTTCCCTTTAAAAATTATTTTTTCTAGCAATAGTCGATAAGCTCATAAATTGCGAACTCTTCTAACAACGGGCGTGTCTACAAAGAAGACTAGTAGAATTAGAAAGAGTCATGGTCCTAAAAATCAAAACCTAGACAAGTTGGGGATATAGATTGAAGATTCATTTACATCATATTCACTTTGCCAGGTACTGCTGGCCCTTGGGCCAATTAAGATCCATTATTTTTCTTTCAGTCACCAACTCTACCAAGACCACCCTACATGAATACACATCGGCCTTTTGAGTGAGCTTCACAGGCATTGCATTAGATTGACTTGCATAAGCAAAAGATGACATAACCAACATATGCTTGGATAGGAAATAAATGGTCTTAATCATCAGTGATAAAATGAGTGATTTTGCTAATTCATAGAGCATCCATATATGATCTCCTCCTCCCTCCCCTCCTCCGCAAAGAACACTTTAATGTCCATAGAGAGAGTTTTCTAGTGATAGATTTCTAGAACAGAAATAGATTTTTTTAATTTTATTCTTGGATGAGTTTCTAAGCAAAAATATGTATTATTAAGGATACAAAGTTTATATTCTTGAAATAGAACTTTGTTTAACAACAATACAAAATTTCTCCCACCCTAGCAATAGGGAACTGTAAGGGAAGGGGTAGTCAGTGGCAGTGGTCGACAATGGGCAATAGGCAGCGATAGCTGGTCGCAACCGTCAGTCGAAGATTGATAAAAACTGATGGCAACAACTAGTAGTGACGGATGGCAGGTGGCAACGATGGGTAGGCGGCCAATTAGTAGCGAAGGCGAGTAATGAGAAGTGTTTTTATTTATCATTTCTATTCTAGAATAAAGAAGTAAAAAAAATTTACATCTTTTTTTTTTAAATCTATTTCTAGACTAAAAATTTGTTCTAAAATAGAAAAATAAAGTTGCGTTGCCAAACTAATTTTTGTTACAAAAACAAGATTGAAATGAAAAGATAGTTCTAGAATAAAATACAATGATTATCATGTGCGTCCTTAAAATCCATTGTTTTTCTTCAGTTCAGAGTTCTACCAAGACCACCCCAAGTGAATACACATAAACTTTTTTTAGTGAGCTTCCCATTGAAGGCATACTGGACCCATGTAATTGCATTCAATAGATTTACATTAGCAAAAGATGACATGACCAATATATGCTTGGAGAGGAAACAAAAGAACTCAATCACTAGTGATTAAATGAGCGCTTTTGCTAATTCATAGAGAATCCATTTATAATATCCTCCTCTCCCCTCCTCCGTTAAGAAGAGTTTAGTGTCTAAAAAGAGAGTTTTCTAATGAACCCTTTAGGGACCATCGTGGTATATCTACTTGTCACAAATCCTTCTGCTATGGCTTCCAACATCAACTCAACGATCGACATGGAATTCGCATCTACATGCATGTCCTATTCCCGAATTAAAAGCACTTTCTCCAACACATAAAAGAAAAGTAAAAGAATGTTGATTCAATACTTATTTGAATCTAACCATATGAAAAAAAAATTGCTGAACACCTAACAACTTCAATATAATCCAAGCATATGACTTTAGCGGGGGCACTAATGTTCGGTGCTTACCTACAAATGTTTCTAACTACCTGTGGTAATCATTTGGCATTAAATTGCTTTATCAAAGTCTTTACTTGTGATATGCAAGCTCATGACTTAGGATCCCGTTGAATACATAGTGATGCAACATGGAGCATGCAATAAATCTCTCTCTAAAAAATAATTTCTCAAGCAAGAGTCGATAAATTCATGAATTGCAAACTCTTCCAACAAGTCCACAAAAAAGATCAGTAGAATACAGAAAGAGTCATAGTCTTAAAAATTGAAACTCGGACAAGTTGGGGTTACATTGAATATTCGTTCACATCATTCACTTTGCTAGACACCATTGGTCCTTCGGCCAATTAAGATCCACTATTTTTATTTTGGTCACCAGCTCTACCAAGACCACCCCAAAATGAATACACAACTACTTTTTCAGTGAGCTTCCTTCTTCAAAGGCATTCTCCAAATCCAAAGAGTTGCATTAAGTAGACTTACATCAGCAAAAGATGACATAACGAATATATGCTCGGAGATGAAACAAATGAACTCAATCATCAGTGATGAGATGAGCGCTTTTGATAATTCAAAGAGCACCCACATACGATATCCTCCTCTCCCCCTCCTCTGCAAATAAGAGTTGTGTCAAGAGAGAGTTTTTTAATGAACATTTGTCTAGTTTCATCCAACATATGACCATTATGGTATTTTTACTCATCCTTGATCATTCAATTATAACTTCCAACATCAATCTAACAATCGACATGGAATTTGCATTTACATGCAATTCCCCTTCTAGCTTTAGCAAAGAGGCGCTCTTGTTGATGCCTATTTACAAATGTTTCTTAACTAACATGTGATTATCATTTGGAATTAAATTACTTTATCAACATCTTTACTTGTGATATGCAAGGTCTTGACTTAGGATCCTATCGAATACACAATAATGCAACATGAAGCACGAATTAGACCTCTTCCTCTAAAAATTGAGCTCATGAGTGAGAGTCGATCAGCTCATGCAAACTCAAATGATAGGCAGTCTACGAAGAAGATCAATTAAATATAAAAAGAGTCATGGTCTTGAAAACCAAAATTCAGACAAGTTGAGAATAGATTGAAGATTCATTCTCATCATGTTCACTTTTCAAACACTACTAGCCCTTGGGCTGATTAAGATCCCCTATTTTTCTTCCGATCACCTACTCTACCAAGACTACCACAAATGAATGCACATCAACTGTCTCAGTGAGTTTCCCACTAAAGGCATACTTCGGACCTAGGTAGTTGCATTAGGTAGACTTACATCAACAAAAGATGACATAACGAATATATGCTTGAAGAGGAAACAAATGAACTCAATCATTAGTGATGAGATGAGTATTTTTGCTAATTCTCGTACCATCTGCCTATGATCTCTTTCTCACCCCTCTCCTCAGCAAATAAGAGTTTAATATCTAAGAGAGAGTTTTTTAGTGAACATTTGCTTGGTTTCATCTAATAGAGAATCATTGTGATATTTCTATTCATCGTAGATCCTTCTACTATGGCTTCCAATGTCATCCTAGTAATCAACATAGAATTTGCATCTACGTGCATGTTTCTTCCGACATATAAAGCACTTTCACCAACACACAAAAGTAAAGTGAAAAAAATGATTCAATACTTAATTTGAAACTAACCAAAAAAAAAGTCTCTTAAACAAGTATCTAACTTTAGAAATAAGCACTACTATTTAGTGCGTGCCTACAAATGTTTCCTAACTACCACTTGATAATTATTTGGCATTAAATTGCTTTATCAAATTCCTTACTTGTGATATGCGAGCATTATCGTGATCCAAGTTGTTATCATGGTAACTCTAGCAAATATGGCATATTTTAAAGAGACACCACTTGTAAGTAATAAAATAATGGTAAGGCAAACAACAAAAAAGATATCCTGTTTCAAGTGATATAAAATTCATAAACCTACTAATGATTATATGCTTGAGTGGTGTGCTCGATGGGGTAATTTTGCACTCAAGTCTTGCTAGACTCCACCTAGGGGATAGATCGCTCCATGGAAGGCAATGGCAGCCTACAACACAACTACAATCATGGTTGAATTCTACATGGATTTATCCTAGTTTTCCTTTTCGAATTCCAAATGATTAAGAAGATGTTATTATATCGTTCAACTTTTTTTCTATGCATGAACATTATATTTTTCATGCATATGCATATGTAAAAAAAAAAAAAAATTATTCATAAGAATTTTGAGTACAATAAAACAATACTTCCATATTCAAAACAACAATTTGTATAGCAAAAAAAGTTGCCAGAGGAGCTGAATGGCCAAAATTATCATCCACGTGATAATATCAACTAGGACTAGTTTAAACGACTAGTTGATTTTGCTAAAGGAGTCATGTATGAGCGTGTATATGTGGCCACCGTTAGGATAATGGCAGCTCACATCATTTGAACTGCTTCATCAAAGGATCTCACCACTATTTTTGCTAAAGCCCAGTGATGACAAGTAGGATTATATTTAAGGATGCCACCAAAGTAAGGCTATTAAATGCAATGAAAAATGTATAGACATCAATAGAGTCGGCCATCTCTTCAAGTGGATGCAGGCTTGCGTAGAATGCCAATGCATTGAGGGCCTCATCACTAGTACTTAATCAACTAAACTCATTGTATGTCGATTTAAAAAATAAAAAGTTAATTATATATATATATATAAACATACCTTGGTGATACATAAATACATCTTTACAAGTCAAATGGGAAATCCCTTATTCAAATCACATCTCTTATGTAGAATATCTTCTCTCAACGAAATATTGTACAATGGATCGGACAAGCTACGCCAGAAGAAGGTGAACATGATTCCTATCCAAACAGTGATGTTGTATGTAACTCCTCCGTGGGATTTTTTGCCGCCTAGCACCAACACTAATAGTAGGATCGTGTATGTGACAGTGGCAAAAAGAATTGCAACCCACATCATCATAGTTGCAAGTTTGATGCAGAAAGGCCATTGAGGGATAATCTACTCACCATGAACACTATTACTAACAGAGAACATCACAAGGGAGATCAAATGGCACCGTGCAAAATATTTGAAGTGGCTTGGGTGTTTACTGGCCAACGGAGATGTACCGGCTATGTAACTTATCCCTTGAGCCATCAGAGGAGTCCTCCTAAGAAAAGCCCCTAGAGGGTGCATCGCATTTTGAAACGGTCATGGCTGATAAGATGGCCACAACAATAACTATTGCGTGCATTTGCTCGTGGTCGTTTTTTGCTCTGCTCACTCTCCTTCTAGCCGTCCATTAGCACATACATCTTCGTCTCACGTGCTCGAGGATGCCCTTGAGATGAAAATGGATGTGCCAATGGAAGGCCAGAGGAAGACGAGAAGAGCAGAAACAATCACGAGAAAAATGCACGTAATAATCATTAATGTGGCCATCTTATCGGCCACGACCATTTTCAAAATGCGATGCACCCTCGGGGTCTTTCAGAGGACTCCCTCTGATGGCTCTAGGGATAAATTACATAGTCGGTACATCTTTGTTGGCTGGTAAAACACCGGGCCACTCAAATATTTTATATGATGCCATTCAATCTCCTTTGTGACATCCCTCTTAGTAATAGTGTTCATGGTAAGTGGATTATCCCTCAAATGGTTTTTCTTCATCCAACTTACAATTATGATGATGTGGATTGCAATTCTTTATGCCGCCGTCACATACGCAATCCCACTATCGATGTTGGCGCCAAGCGGCAAAAATCCTACTGAGGAGTTAGATGTTTGGATATGAATCATGTTCCGGCACAACTTGTACTGATCTGTATGTACAATATTTCATTGAGAGAAGATATTCTACATAAGAGATGTTGATTTGAACAAGGGATTTGCAGCATACGTACCAAAGGTTTGACCCTTATGACCTAAAAAATATATTAAATAACTAACTTTTTATAAATCCAATGTACAATGAGTTTAGTTGATTAAGGCTGCGTTTGGTTCAGCATTTGCAAATGGGCTTTGAGTCCAATGCAAATGCTGAAAGCCCAAAGCTATTTGGGGAAAATGCAGTTGTGTTTGGTAAAAAAATTTTGCAAATGGACTTTGAGTTGAATGTGTGTTTGGTAAAAAAAAAACTTTCACAAGGGGCTTTGATAGGTATTATTTTTTCTTTTCTTTTCTTTTCTTTTCTTTTTTTGAAAATTCAGCTAAACCCTTCGCCGGATTGGCGAAGGGCTGCGCCTGCCGACGAAGCCGGATCCGGCGCCGACGGCGCCGGCGGCCATCACCCTTGGCCGGTTCGGCGAAGGGCTGCTCCTTTTTCATTTAAAAATAAATAAATATAGGGGTAATAACGGAAATATGAAAAACTAATGAGGGTAGTTTAGGAAGAAAAAACATATTTTTAGCATTTGGTAGAATGTTGAAAGCCCAAGGCTGGTCCAGCCTTGGGCTTTTAGCATTTCAAGGACTCACTTTCAAATGAAAGCTCATTTAAGGAGGTTGTCAAACACCCTTATTTTGGCTAAATGGGCTTTCTAAATGCCCATTCTAAATGCTTATTCTAAATGCCCATCCAAACGCACCCTAAGTACTAGTGATGAGGCTCTCAATACCGGCATTCTACAAAATATTGTACAATGGATCGGACAAGCTACGCCTTGGAGAAGAAGGTGAACATGATTCCTATCCAAACGGTGATGTTGTATGTAACTCCTCCGTGGGATTTTTGCCGCCTAGCACCAACACTAATAGTAGGATCGCGTATGTGACAATGGCAAAAGAATTGCAACCCACATCATCATAGTTGCAAGTTTGATGCGAAAGGCCATTGAGGGATAATCTACTCACCATGAACACTATTACTAACTTGAGAGGACATCACAAGGGAGATCAAATGGCACCGTGCAAAATATTTGAAGTGGCTTGGGTGTTTCGGCCAACGGAGATGTACCGGCTATGTAACTTATCCCTTGAGCCATCAAGAGGGGAGTCCTCCTAAGAAAAGCCCCCTAGAGGTGCATCGCATTTGAAAACGGTCATGGCTGATAAGATGGCCACAACAATAACTATTGCGTGCATTTGCTCGTGGTCGTTTTGCTCGCTCACTCTCCTTCTAGCCATCCATTAGCACATACTTCTTCGTCTCACGTGCTCGAGGATGCCCTTGAGATGAAAATGGATGTGCCAATGGAAGGCCGAGAGGAAGACTGAGAAGAGCAGAAACAATCACGAAAATGCACGTAATAATCATTAATGTGGCCATCTTATCGCCACGACCATTTTCAAAATGCGATGCACCCTTTGTGTGGTCTTTCTCAGGAGAACTCCCTCCTGATGGCTCTAGGGATAAATTACATAGTCGGTACATCTTTGTTGGCTAGTAAACACCAGGCCACTTCAAATATTTTATATGATGACATTCAATCTCCTTTGTGACATCCTCTTAGTAATAGTGTTCATGGTAAGTGGATTATCCCTCAAATGGTTTTTTCTTCATCCAACTTACAATTATGATGATGTGGATTGCAATTCTTTTTGCCGCCGTCACATACGCAATCCCCTATCGATGTTGGCGCCAAGCGGCAAAAAATCCTACGGAGGAGTTAGATGTTTGGATAGGAATCATGTTCGCCCTTCTTACGGCACAACTTGTCTGATTTGTATGTACAATATTTCATTGAGAGAAGATATTCTACATAAGAGATGTTGTGATTTGAACAAGGGATTTGCAGCATACGTACCAAAGGTTTGACCCTTATGACCTGAAAATATATTAAATAACTAACTTTTTTTAAATCAATGTACAATGAGTTTAGTTGATTAAGGCTGCGTTTGGTTCAGCATTTGCAAATGGGTTTTGAGTCCAATGCAAATGCTGAAAGCCCAAAGCTATTTGGGGAAAATGCAGTTGTGTTTGGTAAAAAAATTTTACAAATGGACTTTGAGTTGAATGTGTGTTTGGTAAAAAAAAAACTTTCACAAGGGGCTTTGATGGGTATTATTTTCTTTTCTTTTCTTTTCTTTTCTTTTTTGAAAATTCAGCTAAACCCTTCGCCGGATTGGCAAGGGCTGCGGCTGCCGGCGAGCCAGATCTGGCGCCGACGGCCGCGGCGACCATCGCCCTTCGCGGTTCGGCGAAGGGCTGCTTTTTCATTTAAAAATAAATAAATATAGGGGTAATAACGGAAATATGAAAAACTAATGAGGGTAGTTTAGGAAGAAAAAACATATTTTTAGCATTTGGTAGAATGTTGAAAGCCCAGGTGAGTCCCTACCTTGGGCTTTTGCCCCAAAGATTTCAAGGACTCACTTTCAAATGAAAGCTCATTTAAGGAGGTTGTCAAACACCCTTATTTTTGGCTAAATGGGCTTTCTAAATGCCCATTCTAAATGCTTATTCTAAATGCCCATCAAACGCACCCTAAGTACTAGTGATGAGGCTCTCAATGCCTTTGGCATTCTACAAAATATTGTACAATGGATCGGACAAGCTACGCGGAAAAGAAAGGTGAACATGATTCCTATCCAAACGGTGATGTTGTATGTAACTCCTCAGGTGGGATTTTTTTGCCGCCTAGCACCAACACTAATAGTAGGATCGCGTATGTGACAATGGCAAAAGAATTGCAACCCACATCATCATAGTTGCAAGTTTGATGCGAAAGGCCATTGAGGGATAATCTACTCACCATGAACACTATTACTAACAGGAGGACATCACAAGGGAGATCAAATGGCACCGTGCAAAATATTTGAAGTGGCTTGGGTGTTTGCGCCAACGGAGATGTACCGGCTATGTAACTTATCCTTGAGCCATCAAGAGGGGAGTCCTCCTAAGAAAAGCCCCCTAGAGGGTGCATCGCATTTGAAAGCAGTCATGGTGATAAGATGGCCACAACAATAACTATTGCGTGCATTTGCTCGTGGTCGTTTTGCTCTGCTCACTCTCCTTCAAGCCATCCATTAGCACATACTTCTTCGTCTCACGTGCTGCGAGGATGCCCTTGAGATGAAAATGGATGTGCCAATGGAAGGCCGGAGGAAGGCGAGAAGAGCAGAAACAATCACGAGAAAAATGCACGTAATAATCATTAATGTGGCCATCTTATCGGCCCGACCATTTCAAAATGCGATGCACCCTTTTGTGGTCTTTCTGGGAGAACTCCCTCTGATGGCTCTAGGGATAAATTAAGTCGGTACATCTTGGCTAATGCTACCCGGGCCACTTCAAATATTTTATATGATGACATTCAATCTCTTTGTGACATCCCTCTTAGTAATAGTGTTCATAGTGGATTATCCCTCAAATGGTTTTTCTTCATCCAACTTCAATTATGATGATGTGGATTACAATTCTTTATGCCGCCGTCATACGCAATCCCACCTATCGATGTTGGCGCCAAGCGGCAAAAAATCCCTACGGAGGTTAAATGTTTGGATAGGAATCATGTTCGCCTCTTCTGGCACAACTTTTGTACGATTTGTATGTACAATATTTCATTGAGAAGATATTCTACATAAGAGATGTTGTGATTTGAACAAGGGATTTGCAGCATACGTACCAAAGGTTTGACCCTTATGACCTGAAAATATATTAAATAACTAACTTTTTAAATCCAATGTACAATGAGTTTAGTTGATTAAGGCTGCGTTTGGTTCAGCATTTGCAAATGGGTTTTGAGTCCAATGCAAATCTGAAAGCCCAAAGCTATTTGGGGAAAATGCGGTTGTGTTTGGTAAAAAAATTTTACAAATGGACTTTGAGTTGAATGTGTGTTTGGTAAAAAAAAAACTTTTCAAGGGGCTTTGATGGGTATTATTTTCTTTTCTTTTCTTTTCTTTTTTGAAAATTCAGCTAAACCCTTCGCCGGATTGGCAAGGGCTGCGGCTGCCGGCGAACGAATCTGGCGCCCGCGGCCGCATGGCGACCATCGCCCTTCGCCGGTCGGCGAAGGGCTGCTCCTTTTCATTTAAAAATAAATAAATATAGGGGTAATAACAGAAATATGAAAAACTAATGAGGGTAGTTTAGGAAGAAAAAAATATTTTCAGCATTTGGTAGAATGTTGAAAGCCCAAAGTAGTAGGGACCCGGCCTTGGGCTTTCAGCATTGCAGAGACTCACTTTCATTTGATAGCTCATTTAAGGAGGTTGCCAAACACCCTTATTTTGGCTGAATGGAGCTTTCTAAATGCCCATTCTAAATGCTCATTCTAAATGCCCATCAAACCGCACCCTAAGTACTAGTGATAAGGCTCTTAATGCAACGGCATTCTACGAGGCCTGCATTCACTGAAGAGGTGGCCAGCTCTATTGATCCTATACATTTTTCAACGCATCTAATAGTCTCACTCCGGTGGCATCCTTAAATATAATCCTACTTGTCATCTTGGACTTAATATCGGTGAGGATTCTTTGACAAAGTAGTTCAAATGATATGAGCTCTTTGTTATCCTAATGGTGGCCACATATATGACTCCCACGCTCATAACCGACTCCTTTAGCAAAATCAACTAGTTTAAACTAGTCATAGTTGCTATTATCACGTGGATAATACTATTAGCTGTTCGCTCCTCGGCAACTTTTTTTTGTTGCATAAATTGTTGTTTTGAAAATGGGATTATTATTATCTTGGCATTGTTGTACTCAAAATTCTTATGAAATAATAAATTTGTGTTGACACATATGCATGCATGAAAATCTAATGTTCATGGATAGAAAAAACTCTAACAATATAACATATTCTTAATCATTTAGAATTCAAAAAGGAAAGCTGGGATAAGTCCATGTAAAATGCAACCATAATTGTAGTTGTCCTATTGGTTGCCATCACCTTCCAAGGAGCGATGTATCCCGGGTGGAGTCTAACAAGACTTAGTGTAAAATTACCCTATCCCTCTAACACGCCGCTCGGGCATCTAATCATCAACGGGTTTATAAATTTTTATATCACTTGTAACACGATATTTTTCATTGCTTGCTTTAGTATTATTTTACTACTTATAAGTGGTGTCTCTTTAAAATATGTCATAATCGCTAGAGTTACCATGATAACAACATGTATCGCGATAATGTTCGCATATCGCAAGTAAAGAATTTGATAAAGTAATTTAATGTCAAATGATTATCAAGTGTTAGATAGGAAACATTTGTAGGTACGCCTTTGAATAGTAGTGCCTATTTTTAAAGAAATCAGATACTTGTATTTTATATAAATTATTAGGTGTTTTAAGGATTTTTTTTTTTTTTTTGTTAGTTTCAAATTAAGAATTGAATCAATTTATATAAAAAAGAACTCTAGAAACATTAATGTGTATAGGTTTAGAGATATTGCCGAGTTCAAGTCAACGGCTTTCGATTTGGCGTGGGTTCTCCCAAATCCAACCTCACATGACATAACTCTATATGAATTCCATATAAGGAGTTACCACTAGCCAATTGAGATCGACTAGAAAGTAAATGAAATATGAAGAAGTGTCTCACTTTTCACATAACTACAGATCTTGGAAACGAAGACTTGACTACATTAATTATAAAACCGATACCCCTTCCAGAACCTAAACTAAAGTATTTGCTAACCAAGGTGTAAGGATAGCCTATTGAAGATTTTAAAATTCATTCTAACCATTCTAAAAATAGAAATTACAATCAATATATAAAAGAGCACAATCAAATATAATTTAAATGAAAAATGTAAGCAATAACCTAGCATCATCTCTAAAAAGAAAATGGCATCCAAAAATCTTGTGGCGAAGCGCTTGTTCAATTGGGATTCAATTTTTCAAGATTTTCACTTTTTAGCAAAAACTATTTAAAAGCTAAATTTTAGGCTTATTTCCAAGATTTCAATTTTTACGTATTTTAATTTTTTTGAATTTTCTGGATTTTCTGGATCTTTAATTTTTAATGATTTAATAATAATAATAATAATAATAATAATAATAATAATAATAATAATAATAATTATTATTGTGTGTGTGTGTGTGTGTGTGTATTATTATAAGGACTTCAGGCTGGCTCGGTCTCGTGGGTCTGGGCTATGGGCACAAATAGGCTTATTCAAAACAAGCCCCTTTGAATAGAGAAAAACAGCAAAGCCCATTCGAATAGAAAACACCAAGCCCATTGTTGAAATTAAAAGGACTAAGCCCATCTTGCGAAAAAAAGCAAAGCCCGAGATTCGTCAAGTCAATTAATACCGAAGTTTAAACTAAACTATAAGCCAACTTACACCAATCCTCTTTTTTCTTATCTAATTTTTCCCCTTTTTTTAATTTTCTTTTTCTATTTTCCATTATTCTTTATTTTCTCTTCCCTTCCACTGTTCGTCATCTTCTTCCGAAACGACTTCTTCCCTAGAACATCCTCTTCAACCGAGATCCACCATTTTCCCATGAGCTCTCGCCGGCGCTCAGGCCACTGCCAGCCACCACCGAGTGTCGATCGCCTAGCGACGCGCCAGTCACCACCAACCATCACTCGGTCGCCGGTCGTCCCTCGCCGGCCATAACCCAACCTCACCGGCGCTTCAATGTCGCGGAAGCCCCATGAAACAAAACGGCATCCATTCTAACAGAACGTGCACGCAAATGAGTGCATAGGAAGCTAACCATGGCGGCCTCTAACCGCGGGCTTCTCTGGCTGAAAGAATGGCATATCCGGCGGCGAGCGTTCACGGCCGACTCGAACGATGAGGAATATGCCACCAAAAAATCGAAGAAAAAGCCGATTCAGTCTCGGGTTAAACGACTCAGCCGGACCCAACTGATCAGACTTCAAACCAGCACTCACAACCGACGACGAACGATGAGAAACCGCAAAGGCCTCGCCTTTTTCTCCACGGCAATCCCGCAGAATTCGAAAAACTCAAACTTTTCAATTTTCACGCACGGACAAGACAAAGACAGAGACACCCACATTCAAAAAAAAGCGTCCATTGCGAACAGAGACAGTACCTTGCCCAGACGATGACGACCCAGCAGGGCCGCGAGGTCGAGGGGTGATGTGGCGGCCGGAATCGATCCCGATCTCCGTCACGGCAGCCGCCGCGCCAGCGGCCCGGCCCGTTTCAATCGTGGGCATCACCGCAGTGACGAGAAAGCGAGAGCTTTTCTTGAAGGCGGCGACGGTTTCTGCTTTTGATAGCGAGCGCCGACGGACGGAACCACAGCCTGCCCAAAAGACACGTAGTGGGCCAAGAATTTTGCTAAAGAACGGGCTAAATCAAACCGCCCCGCTTGATTTTATCATTTTTTTTTCTGTCGTTTTTATACTATATTTTTAATTGTTTTACCATTTTCATTTTTATATTTAACCACTTAAAATGGATTGGACGTCCACAAAAATTGGGTGTCGTTTTTCTCTATGGAATTGTCTTTGGTTTAATTCCTATTACTTTAATTAGATTGTTTAACTCTATATTTACAATGCAGATTCGGTGATCAGTTTGACTTTGATTAAATTGATTAATATTATTTTAATTGAACTCCTCTCCTCTTTTCTTTGATCCAAAATTGGTCAAGTAAAGATTATTATTTAATTATGGCCATTGTAATTTTCGGACTAATTAAACTAAGAATAGAAACACGCTTTGTACAATTTGAATCTCGGACATCGGGATTTGGAGACTCGCCTTCAACTGAATTGAACTAAGAGAGCTTTCTTGTCTTCTTATCATTATCAACATGTATATCATGCTTAACAACCCAGTTCATGAACTTTCATCAATAATGATTGAGGTATCAATTTCTTATTTTTTTCTTTAAGTTTAAAAGAAGTATCTAGTTCAAGTAATATATATATTAACTAATCAATTCATAGAATAACTATTAAAATTACAAGCAGCCAAGTCAATTACTCAAATTACAAAAAAAAGGAAGAAAAGCAGTGATGCTTTTACAAATAATAAGTAAAAATGTATTAAACACATAACGTCATAACAATTCACGGATATAATTATAGCGTTCTTAAGCACACTTACATGAATCGTTCTCACAATAGTATGCTATCAATTCATCATCATTATGAATCATCATCAACTTCTCATCACCATCATGTGTGTTCTCTTCATTTTCCTCTTTATTTGAAGAAGCCATGACTCTTTCATCGGCTTTCACGGTTCCTTCCTTAATAATATAGGCGAAGCGACTTACTTATCTTCACAAGTGTTCGGTTGGTTGGTTTTCAGTTTGGTTTTTTCCATTATATTAGTTATGATCACTGGATTGATTTTCTTTGGTCTACAAGTTCATCTCTAATGCTTCTTCAGGTTGTTTCATCGTCCATCGGGAGTTTTTATGCTCTTGTTTGATATTCATTTGAGTGATTAATGAAGCTAGACAAGGACAAGGTTTAAAATTAATTTGCAGCACGTAGTTGATCTGAGCTTGTTTTCTCTTTTGTTTGTGAACTTTAATTGATCTATTCAAGTTTAGGCATCAATATGCCAAGAAAAGGCATCGGCATCCGTAAAGACCCATCATGTAACATCATATAATCTCGTGTCCACAAAAAAGCAGTGAGTGCAGGATTGGAACACAAAGTTGAAGTTCCATTACATTGTTTGATCTTCTTTATATTAAAATGCTAAAGAGGTGCAGAGGATGCAAATCTCCTTTCAGAGTCACTACAAGGTCAGCATCCCAGGTCGGATATTCAAATAGGTACAAGATTGACAAGATCGTCATCATGCTTTCCCAGAAATGTTAGTAGTTAAAATTTTCTGGTACAAGAGATATGTTGCAGTTAATAGTGCAACGCGACTGTTCAAATTTATTACCTCTTGTATGATAAGACTAACTTGAATTAAAGTGACCTACTGAAATTTTATCAATTTAAGTTACAATTTTAATGGTTACGAGGTTTTGTTTGTGTTGCTTACCAATGTGTTATCACTGAGTTGTATTTTGCCATTTCTTTTAATTGAAGTAAAGCTTTAATTTGTTTGGTTTGTAATTCTTTATATTTAATAGCTTCCTTTAGAATATTATCCTTCTAAATGTGATCCTTCTTTGTCCCGTTGATTCCTACTGTTAAGTTATCATTTCCATCTTATGAGAACAAACATAATATTTTTGTCTTTTTCCAGGAGAATGTTTATATGAATGACTGGATGCTATTTTCACCATTTTATCTGCTTGCTTTGTTTGCATTTATGTTTGATTATGCTATGATTTGAATATAACCTGCCATTTGAAACTTTCTGAGTAGCATTTTTTTCCTTCCAGTTAATTGGAATTTAAGTGATTTTAATAGTCTTTGTGTCAATGCAGGCTCACATGACCTTGTCAGGACCCAGCTCGGACCTGGAGAATCTCATCTACATTGGATATCCTGGTGATCCTTCATCTGCTATCTTTGTTACTAAGACAAGTAGATCTAATTGAAAGACAACAATCAAACAGAAATGTTCTCCAATATTTATTTTTGTTTAAAAGGCCGGAAATCAATTACTGAATTCAAGTTCTGTAACGTTGTGAACCTCAGTTCACCTAGTCTTCATAATGGCGTACTGTTGATGCAGACCCTTCTCTGATACCTACTCTTCAACAACTGATGAGCGTTATGCTGCTAATGTTGTTGACCAACCTGAGTGAGTTCAATGGTGTCACTATGATTATTACTATGTTGCATGGTTCCTCAGACATAAATTCACAATTACGCAGGGAGTCAAGAAATCCCTTGTGTTGCGAGAAATTCCAGAAGATGGAGTGAAAAAAAATGCTGGTCAACAAGGAGTCTTCGGCTGCGTGTGATATAACCGTTTTTGTTCATGACAGGTTATCGTAAATTGTCATTGCTGCGCATTTAGAAAATGTCAGATGATGCCTTATGCATTTTGAATGGGTTATTTTATTTTCCCATAGTTTGAGAATGCTGAATGTATTATTGCTCTGAGAAGCTTATGTGAATTTTTATTATATGATGGATGGTTGATCTATAGGGTACGCATTTGACCAAAAATCATGGTGACAGAAGGGCAGTGGTCGAGCAAGGCACGATTCTAGGCATAGGCCCCATATTTGGTTTATGTTTTACTTAATTGTAGAGTCTGGTGATCTCCTTAGAGTTTCGAATTCCATCGCCGCTGATTTCAGCAACTCCTTTCACCGAACGAACCAGGTATGTAAACACTCTCTATCAGGCATGTTCTGTTATAAACTGTTTTTAACCGAAGAATGAGCTACATAATTTGAATGACGAAATCGCAAGGAAGCTCGGATGAAATAGCACATTACTGAATAGTCTGATCATGAAGCATATACATCTTTTTTCAGATCGAAAATCAAGCCAAAGTTGAATCAAAAGTTTATTCTAGTGGCTGCACAACATCTGTTGACAAAATGCCTGAACGACACCCGAAGTCCATATCGTCCGATTGACGGAAGTTTAGGTTAATGCTTGATTGTTCACATATTGTTGAAGAATGTATGATTCTTGTGGCTTTCATGGGCGTCATGCGATTTGGTGGAAAAATCCGTGTACGAGTCAGTTGCTCATGGATCCTCCCCTCTGGAGCCTACCTTCCCCATGCCGGCAGGCTCTATGGTTTAAGGCCGTTCAAGTCAGCATTTCTCATTATTTTAAGTGCGTTCGTGATTCTTTGATTGTTAAAAATGCTAGAGTTTACTGCCGTTAGCTTCGTTCAATTTTTTCCTTCTTGTTGTTGTTTTGCGTCAACAGGTGAGCAGCAGCCGGAAGTGTCGGACGCCGGTTGGTTTATATAGCCGGCGGTTGGTGGTGTGACCTGCGTGTGTGCAACATCGGCGTGAATGGAGGATGGCGGTTTCGAGTTATATGGGTTCTAAAAGAAAGAAGACGATGGGTTGCAGAGAAGAAACTCCTCCGGGGAAAGAAGATGACTGAGGAAGAAGACGGGAGAAAACTGAAAAAGACAAATTAGGGAAAAGGACAAAAAATAAAAAAAATTAAAAGGAGAAAATCTCAAAAAATATATATAAAAAGAATCGATTTAAATCCAACTCGCGTGGGTCAGGTCAACGGTTGTATCAGGTAAGCCCGGTCGGAACCTATTCTATATAACATAAAAATATATATATATATAAATATTTAAAAATTAAAATTGAGAAAATGATAAAAATAAAAATATTTAGGAAAAAATAAAAATATTTAGAAAATTGAAAAACAATTAAAAAATAGACATTTTAGAAAATCATTAAAAATAAAAATAAAATCATTAAAATTTACAAAATTGTAGAAAATAAATAAAATTTAGAAAAATCAGAAAACCTTAACAATATTGAAACCCAAAATTGAACAGCTTTTAGAGCTTTACAATAGTTCTTTCTTTTGTGTTGTTTTATTTTTAGGGTAATCAAATATTTTATGTGATTTGCTTTACAATTATAATTGATGGCACATTTCAATATTTTTGGTGTTACTTTCCTACTCTATAATGGTTATGATGGGCCTTATATTTTTAATATAGTTTCCTATGGCGTTAGTTAGTACATAATGAGTAGATACAAAATGACATGAGTCTTAGGGTTAATGTAATCAAATCCCGAGTTTAGGATCCTTGATTGAGTAAGAAGTAAGATATCTTCCCATATCTAATTGGTTTCTAGCTGACCGAAAAGGCTAGTAGTGAATCCTTTGCAATAAGCAATTGATTAAAATTTTGAACACCTACTATCGCACGAGGTTTGAGCTTTGGAGAGTCTGAATCAATGGAAGGTCGTGACCAAAGTTGATAATACCCTGCAACCTAAGTCTCTTTTCCACGAGAAGGTTTGCGACAACCACATTGAATATATAATAAAAGATCACGGATGATATTATACATTGGACTTAAATTTAGGAGTTACATCAAACAAATTAGAAGTTTATTAATCATATTATGTAGAATGACATTAAAAGTGCCAAAAGTTATATACAACCTCACTTTGATATTAAAAGTTTCTTTTGAATCATTTAAGTGCCAAACTATTTGAAAAATAATCTTTGGTACCAACTCAATCGATTGGCTGAAAATCCGATGTGGAGTTGATGTGGATTTCTTGAAGGTCTAATCAACATGTGAACAAATAAAACAATATCATTTTGCAGATTTCTCTCAAATAAGAACCCTAAATCGCCGAATTAAAATAGAACCCCATATTGAAAACCCTAACAACCAATTCAAGCAAATTTTGACTTGCCCCAAAATTGCTGGTTTAATCTTAAATGGAAGGGGAGCTTTGGCAGCGGTTCACATTCGATCAAGAGAGTGAATTAGATGTGAATGTTACCATAATTGTGAGTTACAAAGTCAAGAATAACATCTTGGACTTAGTTGAATGAGATTAAATTTATTAAAATTTTAAAATTTTAAAAATTTTCCAAGTCAATGTCACCCATGTCGCATATGACGTCCATGTCATTAATTTCTAGCCAAAATCAGTTGCACATATTGAATTAGCAAATTTTCAAAAAGTTTTGGATTTATTTGCAATACCGCAAACCAACTTAAGGAAAGGCATGAAAAAAAGTGCTACCTAGATCTAAGTAGTTGCATTAGTAGACTTACACTACATTGGGATTAAGATCCATTACTTTTCTTCTAGTCACTAACTCTACCAAGATCTCCCCAAATGAATATACATAAGCTTTTTCAGTGAGCTTCCCATTTAAGTCATACTCCGGACCTAAGCAGTTGCATTAAGTAGATTTACATCATTAGTGATGAGATAAGCGCTTTTACTAATTCATAGAACATCCATATATGATCTCCTCCTCTTCCCTTTTCCTTCACAAAGAAGAGTTTAGTGTCTAAAGAGAGAGTTTTCTAATGAACACTTGCCCAGTTTCATCCAACAAAGGATCATTGTGGCATTTCTACTCATCGCGAGATCATTTCGCAATATTTTCCAACAATAATATGGCGGTCAGCATAAAATTCTTGTCTATGTGCATATCCCATTCCAAATTCAAAGCACTTTCTCCAACATGAAAAGAAATGCGAAAAAAAATATTGATTCAATACTTATTTGAAACCAACCACAAAAAATTTCCAAAACACCTAAAAATTTCAATATAATTCAAGTATATAGGCTTTAGTAATAGTGGGCACTCTGGTTCAATGCGTGCCTACAAATGTTCAAACTAACATGTGATGATCATTTGGCATTAAATTGCTTTGTCAAAGTCTATACTTGTGATGTGTGAGGTCTTGCCTTAAGATCCTTTCAAATAAATAGTGATGTAGCATGGAGCCAATAAACTTACCTCTAAAAATTGATCTCTTGCAAGGTCGATCAAGTGTGAATTGCAAATTCTTTTAACAAGCATGGAGCATGCATTAAACCTTCGCTCTGAAAATTGATTCTTCAAGAGAGAGTCAATCAGTTCATAAATTGCAGACTCATCCGAGGTGAGGCGAGAAGATCAGTAAATATAGAGAAAGATTCATGACCCTGAAAGTCAAAACTTAGATAAGTTGGGGATAGATTGAAGATTCATTCACATCATATTCACTTTGCCAGACATTGCTGGCCTTTGGGCCGATTAAGATCCATTGTTTTTCTTCTAGTCATCAATTCTACGAACCCACCCAAATGAATACACAAAAAAGATATTTTAGTGAACTTCCCATTGAAGGCATACTCTAGATCGGTAGTTGCATTGGGTAGACTTATATTAGCAAAGATATCATAACCAATATATGCTGGTGAAATAAATGAACTCAATCACCAATGATGAGATGAGTTTTTGCTAATTCATAAGCATCCACATAGTCTCCCCTTTCCTCTCCCACAAAGGAGTTAGTTTTCTAGTGATCACTTGCCTAGTTTCATCCAACAGATTATCATTATAGTATTTCTACTCATCCTAGATCCTTCCGCTATGGCTTCTAACATCAACCCTGGTGATCAACATGGAATTATCATCTATGTGCTTGTCCTTTTTCTAAAATTCAAAGCAAGAGAATGGTGAAAAAAATATTGATTCAATATTTGTTTGAAAATAACCACTCAAAAGTCTCCAAAACACTTGCGATGTCAATAAAATTCAAGCATTTGACTCAAGCAATAAGCACTCCCTATTTAGTGTCTACCTACAAATGTTTCCTAACTAACATGTGATAATCATTTGGTACTAAATTATTTTATCAAAGTCTTTACTTTTGACATATGGCGTCTTAACTCAAGATCTGTCAATTCACGGTGATGCAGCATGGAGACATGCAATAAGCCTCTTGTTGTAAAATTGATATTCCAAGTGAGAGTCAATTAGTTCATGAATTGCAAACTCTTCCAACAAGAGGCGTGTCTACAAAGAATATCAATAAGAATATAAAAAGTCATCTCAAAATTGAAACACGAATAGGTTGGGGATAGATTGAAAATTGATTTACATCATATTCTCTTTGCCAAACACTGACCCCTAGGCAATTAAATCACCATTTTCTTTTGGTCACCACCTCAACCAGGATCACCCCATATAAATACATTAATTTTTCAACGAGGCTTCCTAATGAAGGCACACTCTAGAGTTAGGACAAGGCCTGCAGGTTATGCAGTTTCTCGACGGTGCTTCTCCCTCTTCGCACTGTCATGCAAGACCCCAAGATCATCGGCAAAACAAAACAGGAAACTTCTCAACAATCTAAAAATTCTAGAATCCTATAATAGAAAAACAAGAAACTTCTTAACAAAAGCCATTAGAAAGAAGCCATTCGCCCAAACT